>NC_141876.1:151180075-151483106 GCF_056163025.1 Triticum urartu
CCGCCACCGCACACATGGTAAGGAAGCGATGGCATCTCGCCGCGTGGAGTTCATCGCCACCGGTGGCCAGACAGTTACATGGGCGGACTTTGAGGCTGCCATGGCCAAATGGGTGGTGGATCTAGAGGCAGCCAAAGCCGCACAGAAGGAGCAGAAAAGGCAGAAAGCCGCCAAGAATAGAGAGTCCCACCGCCGCAACAAAAAAGAGGCTGCACGCTGTGGTGAGGAGAGCTTGGCGGAGATCGAAGCATGGTGGGTTGCCGCCTACAAGGCCGGGAAGGAGAACGCCGGCGTCTGGCCAGCATGCCCTGATGGTAGCATGTGAGAAGTAGTTTAAGTTTGTAGTATTAGAGAAAATTACCAGTAGTACTTTAAGTTTGTAGTATTAACATACAATGTCGGTAAGAGCATCCTTTGAGGGCTTTGAGCGTTGATTAGCATGTGTGCCCGTGTACGTTTTTTTGCGTTAATCATTAGAAGATCACAAAACACATGGTTTCTATCCTGTACCCATCTGCGTTTTTTGCGTTAATGACCCATAAGTCAGTTACTTGTGCGATATTTCCTAATAAACCAGGCGTACCATTGCCCGAAAAAAATCAAGTACACGTGTACATTTTTTAGGAGAAGGGATCTGCCAACTTTCTTTTTTCTCGCACATGAGTATTTTACGCGCTTCGTCTGCGTTGTGTGTTTCCCCCGCCCAAGATTCAAATTTCGCACCAAAATTTTCATTAAGCACGCGATTTCAGAATTTATTCCTCCAACCACATCCCCTCCCTCGCGCCTCCCCCTACCGGCATCTCAAACCGCCGCCACTGCAACCAAAGCTTCAACCACGTCTAAGTTCTGCTCGGATCTAGTCAGGTAACCTACTGATCTCTATCACGTCCCCGGCCTGATTGCTTAAATGGCGCCTGCGAAACATTCTCATGCCTCCAAATCCCCCCCCCCCCGCCAGGAGCTGATGACGGTCCATGGCGTGATGGCCGCTATTCGTGTTGACCCGGAGGAACACCTCGCCTCCGCTGACGTGACATGGTGCAGGCTCTGGCCCAGATGAAGTCCCCCAGTGACTACCCCCTAGGACTTAACAGGTAAGATATGACCAGCTAAATCTTACCAATACCACTTGCAACGGCTATGATTTGTACGGTTGATGTATTAAGCATGTTAATACCTTGTTTATTTCAGTACTACACACTGTGTGATGTTCAAATATTACCGTGTCCATCTCAATTTCACTAATACCAGCAACAAACTTACAATTCATGACTCAGGATATCACTAGAGATGCTGCCCATTTGCTATTTTTAGTGGATGCTAACCCTGTTGTACTTAACATGCCTGTCCATGTACTTATGTAGGGTCATAACGGCCGATGCTTTTGTTTGCCGTCGAGGTGAGCTGCATCCCATGTCTTACAGTATTTCACATAATTTGTGCAATTGCAGTTTAACTTCTACCATTTACTGGTTGCTTGTAGGTACACATGTCAGTGGCACTGATCCACGCTTCGACCCGGAGGAATAGCTCGCCTCCGCCGTTGCTGACTTTGGGCGAGCTCTGGCAAAGATGAAGTGCCCCAGCAACTACCTCTCAGGACTTACCAAGTATGCACTCACCAGTTCAATATCAGTTGCAATTAAGGGCTATGTTCTGTACGGTTGATGTATTAAGCATGTTCTAGTAAACATGCCTAACACATTTTTGCTACTTTCCCTACCTTTTTATAGACATCTGGGCCATTCTCTGCTCTGGCAGCACCTGCCTTGTGATGTTTAACTATGCCAATTGCATTTTTATCAATATCGGTTTTAGTTTCTATTAAGCCTATTGCACTTAACAGTTGAATCCATTTTTAAACAGTTGTATTCAATGGCTACAAACTTACAAAACATGACTTAGGATGTGGTTAAGCCTGTTGCAATTAACAGTTGTATCCATTTTTTTAATCTGTCCATTTGCTACCATGCTACTCACCGCAATGAAGATATACTAGAGATGCTACCCCATTTGCTATTTTTGGTGGATGCTAACCCTGTTTTACTTAACATGCTTGTCCATTTACTTACGCATGGTCATAACGGCCGATGTTATTGTTTGCCATCAAGGTTAGCTGCATCCCATGTCTTACAGTATTTCACATCATTTGTGTAATTGTAGTTTAACTTCTACCCATCTACTAGTTGCTTGTAGGTACACATGTCAGTGGCACTTATCAACGTTGCGACCCGGAGGAACAGCTCGCCTTCGCCGTCGCTGACTTTGGGCGAGCTCCGGCCAAGATGAAGTGCCCCAGCAACTACCTCTCAGGACTTACCAAGTATGTACTCACCAGTTCAATCTTACCAATACCAGTTGCAATTAATGGCCATGTTATGTATGGTCATTGTATTAAGCATGTTCTAGTAAACATGCCTAACATGTTTTTGCTACTTTCCCTACCTTTCTATAGACATCTGGGCCATTCTGTGCTTTGGCAGCACCTGCCTTGTGATGTTTAACTATGCCAATTGCATTTTTATCAGCACCGGTTTCAATGTTTATTAAGCCAGTTGCAATTAACAGTTGAATCCATTTTAAACAGTTGCATTTCAATGGCTACAAACTTACAAAACATGACTTAGGATGTTGTTAGGCCTGTTGCAATTAACAGTTGTATCCATTTTTTAATTTGTCCATTTGCTACCATGCTACTCTCCGCAATGAAGATATACTAGAGATGCTGCCCCATTTGCTTTTTTTTGTGGATGCTAACCCTGTTGTACTTAACATGCTTGTCCATGTAATTACGCTGGGTCATAACGGCCGATGCTATTGTTTGCCCCCAAGGTTAGTTGCATCCCATGTCTTATAGTATTTCACATCAGTTGTGCAATTGCAGTTTAACTTCTACCATTTACTGGTTGCCTGTAGGTACACATGTCAGTGGCACTGATCCACGCTTTGATCCGGAGGAACAGCTCGCCTCCACCGCCGCTGACTTCGGACGAGCTCTGGCCAAGATGAAGTGCCCCAGCAACTACCTCTCAGGACTTACCAAGTATGTACCCACCAGTTCAATCTTACCAATACCAGTTGCAATCAATGGCTATGTTTTGTATTGTTGATGTATAAAGCATGTTGTAGTAAACATGCCTAACATGTTTGAGCTATTTTCCCTACCTTTTTATAAACAACTTGGCCATTATCTGCTCTGGCAGCACCTGCCCTGTGATGTTTAACTCTGCCAATTGCATTTTTATTAGTATCGGTTTCAATGGCCATTAAGCCTGTTGCAATTAACAGTTGTATCCATTTTTAAAGAGTTGTATTTCAATGGCTACAAACTTACAAAACATGAATTAGGATGTTGTTAAGCCTATTGCAATTAACAGTTGTATCCATTTTTTAATCTGTCCCTTTGCTACCATGCTACTCTTTCAAAATGAAGATATCACTGTAGATGCTGCCATTTTATTATCATTTCCTATTTTTGGTGGATGTTAGCCCTAATGTAGTTAACATTGGCTTTCCATGTACTTACACAGGGATACAATGGGCGATGCTGTTGTTCGTCGCCGAGGTTAGCTGCATCCCATGTCTTATACACCATCTATTCCTAAATATAAGTATTTTTAGAGAATCCAATATAGACTACATAAGGAGCAAAATGAGTCAATCTAGATTCTAATCTAAACTATATCTATAATTCTATATACTTCCGTATGTAGTTCATATTGAAATCTCAAAAAATATACTTGTACTTAGGAGCATAGGTAGTTGTATTTTACATCATTTGTGCAATCTCAGTTGAGCTTCTAACATTTACTGGTTGCTTGTAGGTACATATATGAGGGGTACTGATCCACGCTTCGATCCCTTTTGCGTATGGGCCAATGAGATATTCATGAACAAGCATCAAGTGAGGAAACTAAGAAAGATTGTTAGGCGAAAGAAACGGGTGATTGGAATTAAGCTCTTTATTTACACTTTGTCGAAGACAACAGTGAACTTTAGGATGGTTAGTAATGTGTTGCCTTTTCCCCCTGCCCGCAACAAGTTACTCTATTAGACCTATCGGGTACTTTTCTCTTTTCAGTGGTTTCCGAAGCTATTTACTGATGATTACCTTGCAAACTACATGACCGGAGTGGAGGCAACTAAGGTTAAAGTATATAATTCATGCTACAATGATAATGCTCTAGAAGTCTTCCTGAAGGCGGTGAAGGATGGGCGGGCGATCGTCACAAGGGGTTGGACAAAAGTGGTTCGTGCCTATGGCATGCAGGAAGGCACATTATGTTGGGGAACGTAGTAATTTCAAAAAAAAATCCTACGCACACGCAAGATCATGGTGATGCATAGCAATGAGAGGGGAGAGTGTCATCCACATACCCTCATAGACCGTTAATCAGAAGCGTTATGACAACGCGGTTGATGTAGTCGTATGTCTTCACGATCGACCGATCCTCAGTACCGAACATACGGCACCTCCGCGTTCAGCACATGTTCAGCTCGGTGACGTCCCACGAACTCACAATCCAGTAGAGCTTGAGGGAGAGTTTCATCAGCACGATGGAATGGTGACGATGTTGATGAAGCTACCGTCGCATGCTTCGCCTAAGCACCGCTACAGTATGACCAAGGTGGATTATGGTGGAGGGGGGCACTGCACACGGCTGGGAGAGATCAATGATCAACTTGTGTGTTCTAGGGTGCCCCCTGCCCCCGTATATAAAGGAGCAAGGGGGAGGCCGGCCGTCCCTGTAGGGTGCGCTAGGAGGTGGAGTCCTCCTCCTAGTAGGAGTAGGACTCCCCTATTTCCTACTCCTACTAGGAGGGGGAAAGGAAGGGGGAGAAGGAGAAGGAAAGGGGGGTGTCGGTGTCAAAACCGGCGGATCTCGGGTAGGGGGTCCCGAACTGTGCGTCTAAGGTCGATGGTACCAGGAGACAAGGGACATGATGTTTACCCAGGTTCGGGCCCTCTCTATGGAGGTAATACCCTACGTCCTGCTTGATTGATATTGATGAATATGAGTATTACAAGAGTTGATCTACCTTGAGATCGTAATGGCTAAACCCTAGAGGTCTAGCTTGTATGGCTATGATAATGAGTCCCCTATCCGGACTAAGTCCTCCAGTTTATATAGACACCGGGAGGATCTAGGGTTACACAAGGTCGGTTACAAAGAAAGGAATCTACATATCCAGTCGTCAAGCTTGCCTTCCACGCCAAGGAGAGTCCCATCCAGACACGGGTGCACTCTTCGGTCTTCGTGTCTTCACAGCCCATCAGTCCAGCCCATGGCTAACAGGCCGGACGCCCGAGGACCCCTTAGTCCAGGACTCCCTCAGTAGCCCATGAACCTGGCTTCAATGACAAGGTATCCGACGCGTAGTGCTGTCTTCGGCATTGCAAGGCGGGTTCCTCCTTCTGAACTCCAAAATAGTCTTCGGGCGAATTGATCGTGTCCGGACCTGTAACACACAACCCTAGAGAGTATAGTATTCTACGAATCCAATATGCTGATACCTTTTAGTAATGTGACGTCACGCTTCTCGGTCATTATCTTAAACCGTTTCCCGTCCCGCCGTTCCATGTTTCGGGGCATGGTTGTCATTGGCACGTCTTGTCGAAGCAGAGATTGTGTGCCCTAATTGCGGTATTTTCATTAATATGAGCGTGGGTAACCCAACCGTCCTGTGGGAAAGATTCCTTAGGAATAGGCAGGTTCTTAGGCTTAGGAGGAGGAGTCCAACACCCGCTGCCTTTATAAAGAAACCAAGGGCCCTCTTTTATGCCAAATCTCTCCTCAGCCTTCCCAACCTCGAGTTCTAGCACCCAAGGTTCGACTTCATCATTTCAAGCCTCCCATCATGTTCGGACCTAGCTTCCAAGGCCGATGGCTGGCTTCCTCCGTTACGAAGGAGGATATCGCAAAGCTTCGGGCGGCCAGATATTTGACCGCAGAGGTACACCACAGGCTCCCTGCTCAAGGTCAGGTTATTCCGACCCCCAGATCTGGCGAGAGGGCCGTATTCATCTCCCACTTCCTCCGGGGGCTAGGGTTTGCTCTTCACCCCTTCGTCCGGGGGCTAATGTTTTATTACGGACTAAATTTTCATGACCTAGCCCCGGACCCTATCCTCCACGTCTCGGCATTTATCATTACATGCGAGGCCTTCCTCCGAATCCCCCCACACTTCGGATTATGGCTCAAGACCTTCAGTGTGAAGCCGAAGGTAGTCGCGGGGAACAGGTGGAGTGCGGCGGTGCTACGATCAGCCAACTCACTAGCACTCCTTGGCCAAAAGGTTCTTTTACTGAAACTTCCAATCACTGGCAGCGGGAGTGGTTTTACATTACGGAACCCCGCAGCACCAAGTGGGTAGCTGCACCCACATTCCCTCCTGGCCACCGTTACAGCTTGCATCATGGGTCAACAAGGGGCTGGACTAGGGATCAGTTGATGAAGTGCAGACTTTATAGAGCCGCATTCGAACCCTCGTCGAGAGAGACATCGATCTTGTCAACGTGATCCAAGTGATGTTAGTTCACCGAATCCTGCCATGCCAGCGCAGGTCTCGCCGCATGTGGGATTTTAATCCAGAAGGACCACAAACCCTCCAACACTTCTTCGGCACCACACACAAAGGGATGTGGAAGTTATTTTTCGGGAAGCGAAAACATTGGCCGGACACCACCGAAGATGCTGGCCTTAACTGCAACCATCTGGATACCCCGGTAAGCACTTGGCTCCCAAACACTTTGTAATTATGCATACCGTAATATGGCACTGAGCAAGCTATCTTCTTCTAGGGTTGGACAAAGAAGGCGGAACTAATTATGTGTTCGGCCCCTCTGCCCGAGGGCCCAGCGAATCCTGTTCTAACAAGGATGATGGCCCTGGCACCATACCAGATGCCTGTGAAGGAGGGCGAGGCAGAGAGTGAGAGGACAAAAGATGGCCCCTATTCCAAGGGTGCATCGGACATTGTGTCCGGAGGAATCAAAGTCTCCTCATCCAAAGACAAAAGTGAAGGGGGGCCACTGTCTCCTTTCCTCCTAGGAAGAGAAGGGCCGCCTCCGAAGATCAGGAGAAGCAGGCTCCTAAGCGAGGCAAGATGCCTTAGGTGGCTGGCTCGGGCTTGGAGGATGTCGAAGCGCAGTCTCATGACGAGGACAAGCCTCAGGCCAAATCCTAAGTGAATCAAAGCTATTTTAAACGTGTCCCGTTCCTTTCTTATAATGCCTAGAATATATATATATATATACATATATATATATAGTCTTTGCAGCTCAGCACACAGTCTTCCTCAACAATCCTCTTCCTCGGGGGACCTTCTCCTAGAGATGATGGAAAGCGAGACGCCCCCACCAGCCTCTTCGTCCAATAGGGCGGATGACTTAGAGGTGTCGTCGCGGAGGGTATCTCCCGACCAACAAGTGGTGCAAGGGATGATGAAGACATTACCCAAAGGTGATACTTCGGTGGCCCAGGGTTTGGGGAACAACAATGAGGGGCCCGGACAATCCGATATACAGCCGGATACGTATGAACGGATCCCTTCAAAGGGTGGTCGTACTCCTACGGCAGCCTCCGGAGACCCAGAGGCGCCGGATATCTTGACGAACATGCTGTGGCAGGCGTCCGTCTCAAACGAACATCGTACCTTAATGGGCACGGTGGTTGAAAAGGTCCAGTCCGTGAAGAGCGGATTGGATGAGGCCTTTGCGAGCCTACTAAGAGGCTTCGAGGTTTGTACTGTAATATGTGCAATTGTGTTTTATTCGCAAAATACACCTGTGTATAGATAGTAGCCCCTGAGACTCGGGTTGGCTTCCCATGGGAGGCGAACGGAGGATCAAGAAGAAACATTCATGGACTAATCTGATTAACTTGAACATAGGCTGCTTCCCCCTGGCTACTTCCTAGACTACGTATATTGCCGAGCTGCAACGGAAGCTTGATATGTCTGGGGATGACATTGCGTTAATCAATGTGCGTCTTGACGAATCGCAAGGCATGTATTCGGGGCAGTCCCTTCACATACATTTTTGTGATATAAGCATAATGCTGAAATTTATATACTGTAATATGCATGGCTGCAGATGGTGCTGCCGCTGTTGAAATTCTTCGGGCGGAGCCGGCTCGGGCCAAGGAGCAAGCCCACGTAGTAATGCGGCTGCCGAAAAGGCATCAGCTGAGTTAAAAGCCAAACGAGCTGCTCGGCGTCAAGACGAGGAGAAGATATCCACGATGGCGCTCGAACTAAAAAGTGTTGCTAGCCACTGTGAACTCCTTCAGAAGGAGAATGAAGCCAAAATGGCTGAAGTTGACAAGGCCTTACGAGAGGCGAGAGAAGCGCGGTCTGAATCCAGAGCTGCCCGTGAGGAGATCTGGCAAGCTAGGGAGATTGCGGCTGGTGAGCCATTTTTTCTACATACTAAGTTCGGCGATCCGAACTATGCTCAGCTTAACCAATTGCGGAGTTCTGCGGACGAGTTTTTAGACTTGCCGAAGAGTTCATCCGATGCGGTGCAGTTTTACCAGGCGCGACATGGAGAAGCTTTTCTGGTCACAATTCAGCGCGTCGAAGCGCCCCCTGTTGCTAAATGAGCAGATGTCCCAATGGGCCGAGCTTAATAGAATATCCGACGCTGCCATGAAAAACGTCATAACCCGGTTATGGCCAACTGAGCCTGTTCCTAATAGTTACTTCGGCTTGGTGCAATAGCTTGTTGATGCGGTGCCACGTATCGACGCTGTGAAGCAGTCAGTGTGCATCGAGGGTGCATGGATGGCCTTTGCCCGAGTCAAGACATTCTGGGGGAAGATGAAGGCCATCGATGTTGCGGTGAAGAGTCCACCCAAGGGCAAGGACCACCACGAACTGGAGCATTATTTTTAAGGCGTCCTAGCGGCTGCCAGCTTGATAGAGGGTCGGTGCTCGAAAGACATAATGTTCGAGTGAGGTGTATGCGAATTGTACGAGACAATTTTATAGTGAATCTGTTTTTTATATATTGCTCCAAAGTTTGTGTTCCTCCCGTGCGGTCGTTTTAATATAATCTGAAAGTTTTCCAGTCGTCGGCTTCAGCCCCCTCATAGGAAGTACGGGGGTGTTTGGAAAAGCATTTGATCACTCTTGACCGAACGTCTTGGTTCGTGAAGGAGGTGTCAATGCGGCGAACCGGGCAACCAGACTATAGGGCATTAACACTTTCACTTAGCCATAGGAGTTTTATGGTGGATCTACGACATAGCCCCTGGTATGTATGTGGATTATTCATACGATGCATGTACATATTTGACCGAAAAGAGGTCCTTCCTGTGACACATAGGAATAGCTAGAGAGTCCGATAAGTCATCGAGTGGTTGACCAGCTCTCGCCACCTCATGATAGTCAGTTTTCCGCTTTCTCTACTGAGGTGCTAAGCCAGGTGAACCGGAAGCACAATCGCTAGTAGTTCTCCCTTTACTACCCTAGCCGATAGAGCGGAACGTAGGATAGAAAGCACAGGAGCTGGGTAACCCAACTATTGACCCAAAGACATGATTCGGAGCTGATGCATATAAGGCCAAACTCGCGACGCCGAAGTATGCTACAAAAGTTGTTCGGACTTTGTTGGCAACTCAATTGTTCCCGTACCGAGCCCCTGGCAAGTTTAAGCCGGGGTATATCTATGAAAAAACCATAGGAGGCATATTCATTTGCGGAAAGACACGGATAATTATTACTGGTAATGAGAACTGGGACCTGAGCGATATGCCAAAGATTACTTGATATATATAAAGGCCACGACCCCGGCTATTTGATATGCCCTGGGTTGAAGGCAGAGGAAAAAGGCATGTTACAGGCTCGAAAAAGAGTGCGGTCTACAAAAAGTTATTTTGGACCTCTTGTCGCACGTCTGCGTCGCCTGTCCTCGGCGTGGGGAATCCTTGAAGGAAGTAGCCCCGTAGGTGAGTGTACGGATCCGAACTTCGATAGAGTCGGTTTTAGACGTTTCTCCTTTGCGCCACCTGTTTTTAAGAAGTAATGAAGAAAGAAAAAGGAAAGTAGATAAAAATGTTACCGGAGTGCTTGCAGACTTGTCCATATTATGCTTTCGCCAATGCCCATGGTATCTTAAGTGCGTAGTTATGTATGCGTGGTATAGTTTTAGCGGGTATATGAGATGGGCAACGGAAGCCGAACTGCTATTTCTGCTCCAGATTTGATCGATCTTTGCGGGAAATTGCTTCTGGCACCCGGCATTTGGCTGGTAAACCACCCTGTCGTCCCTATTGCTTGGCGGCCCCCTTCCCTTGTGTTCGGTGTTGAGCTTGCCGGCCAGCTTGAGGACCCAACACTTTCTATTGGTATGATTAGCTGGTTTATTAGGGTGGCCGTGAATCTGGCAGGGTCGGTCCAGTATCCTGTCTAGGTTGGACGATCTGTCTCTGTTCACCTTGAATGGCTTTTTCCATTGACCGGGCTTGGGATTGCTGAATCCGGCGTTGACTGCTGTGTCGCGTGATCTTTCATTATCATTGCAACTGTTGTGTTTGCTTTGTCGTGGTTTGCTGTTGCCATCCTGGATTTCGGAAGTGCCCGAGTCGCTGGCGCTATTGCTTCTACGAGCGAGCCAACTGTCTTCTCCCGCGCAAAATTGGGTCATTAGAGTGGTAAGGCCTGTCATGGATCTAGGTCCTTCTTGACCGAGGTGGCGTGCAAGCCATTCATCTCGGACGCTGTGTTTGAAGGCCGCAAGGGCTTCCATGTCCGGACAGTCCATGATTTGGTTCTTTTTAACTAAGAACCTGGTCCAGAGCTGCCTAGCTGACTCTCCGGGCTGCTTCGACAATGTGACTTAAGTCATCGGCGTCTGGTGGCCGGACATATGTTCCTTGGAAGGTGTAGCGAAAGGCGTCCTCCAAATCTTCCCATCTGCCAATAGAATTTTTCGGCAGACTGTTTAACCAGTACCGAGCTGGTCCTTTGAGTTTTAGTGGTAGGTATTTGATGGCATGAAGGTCGTCCCCACGGGCCATGTGGATATGGAGGAGGAAGTCCTCGATCCATACCGTGGGATCCGTTGTTCCATCATATGATTCAATATTCATAGGTTTGAACCCGTCTGGGAATTGATGCTCCATTACTTCGTCTATGAAGCAAAGAGGGTATGTGGCGCCTCTATGTTGGGCCACACTGCGACGTACCTCCGATGGAGTCCGTTTGCGATTTTCGGCCCCGGCGTGGCTAGGTTTGTCACGTCTGAATAGGTGGCCGTCGTCGCGTGTCGAGGTATGTCCTCGCGATCCGTAGGTCACTCTTGGGTGTCCTGCTCTGCTACCCAGGTCCTGTGCGCAACCCCGAGCTGTTTTGTTCTTGACTTTATGGCGAGGTGGGGCGGTATGGTGTTCGGTTTGAGTTGCCGCTTTACCCGGACTGTAACACCCCGGATGTAATTTACCTTATATGTATCCCAACTCTTGCTGTTTCCGGCGCTAAATTATTTTATTTCATCGGTGTCGGGTTTTTGTCTCCATGTGTTGTTGCCTTTGTCATGCATCTCATATCATGTCATCATGTGCATTGCATTTGCATACGTGTTAGTCTCATGCATCCGAGCATTTTCCCCGTTGTCCGTTTTGCATTCCGGCGCTCCTATCTCCTCCGGTGCCCCTTTCTACCTCTTTTCGTGTGTGGGGGTTAACATTTCCGGATTGGACCGATACTTGCCAAGCGGACTTGGTTTACTACCGGTAGACCGCCTGTCAAGTTTCGTACCATTTGGACTTCATTTGATACTCCAACGGTTAACCGAGGGACCGAGAAGGCCTCGTGTGTGTTGCAGCCCAACACCCTTCCAATTTGGCCCAAAACCCACCAAAAACCCCTCCATCGTCTAGAGCGTTCGATCACGATCGTGTGGCCGAAAACCGCACTCCATTTGGAGGTTCTTAGCTCCCTCTACCTCTATAAATAGATCCCCTTCCAAAAATCTCGGGAAAACCCTAGACCTTTCCTCTCCACGCGCCGCCGGACAAATCTCGTCCGGCCGGACACGTCCGTTTCCTCCGCCGCTGCGCCTAGCGTATCCGAGCATGCCACGTGGCTCCCCGCCACCCGCTGCCGCCGAAGCCCGCTGGGCCCGAGGCCGGCCCTCCTCGCCGCGCACCCGGGCCGCGCCCCGCGCCCGGCGCCGCCACCGTCTTCCTCCCTCCGCCACGCTGCCTCATCTCTGCCTCGACGCCGGCGAGCCACTGCGCCGCCTCGACGCCGGCCACCTCCACCGCCCGCTCCGGCGGCCCACCTTCGCCGGTGACCGCCGCCCGCCGTCCTCCGCCGCCTTTGCCACCTCCACCTCGCCGACGGGCCGCCTCTCCCCACCGGATCCGGCGAGAGCTCCAAGTCCGGCGACCTCTGACCTCCACCTCCGGTGAACCTCGGGAGTCATGCTCCGGTGAACAGTACCGCCAGATCTGGAAAACCCTAGATCCACTCGGTTGACTTCTACTCCCTCTCCTAGATATTTTTTGCAAACTTTGGCATGCCGTAACTCTGCATCCGTAGCTCCGATTCGTGCGTGTAGCATATCAAAGTGTTCGTCTCGACGAGTACATCATTTCATCTCATTGCATCATTTTCATTTGAGCACATCTTGATGCCCGAAATGCTGCTGGAAGAGGGCTATGTGATGAATTTGGCAGATCTGTTTCATCAAATAGCCTTTTGTCATTTTTGCCATGATTAATGTGTGCATGCTATGATCCTGAGCTCTACATGTGTTCTGTTATATGCCATGCCATCTTTACAGGGGTGCTTGCCATGTATTTTTGTGACATTTGTGGTGACTAGCACAAGCTTGCAAATAAGCGTAATCGGTAATGCTGATTTCAGGGACTTAGAATTTCACTAAGTCCTTGTTCTATTTTTGTTGTTATGCCATATGTTCATGTTGTTTCCTAGTGATCCGTGCCTCTTTTGAGGATGATCAGTAAGGATGTTTTGTTAACATTGTGGTTCTATATGCATACATGTCTTTGTTTGCATTTATGGAGCACCCTAGCATGAGTGAATCGAGCTCTACTTTTGCTATAAAGTGAATCCTGGCAGATTGTTGACATGTTTAGCGATTTTGCCGAGTATGTTGCTATTGATCCGTGCATGCTATGTTGTTGTTCTTGCCATGTATAGCTTCTATGCTATGTATTCTTGATGGATGTATGCTTAGTTTGTCATGCCATGCTCTGTACTGAGTGCATCGAGCTCGTAAACATGCCTACTCGTTAACTGTTTTGCATGCTCCAGTATTTCACTAAGTCTGAATCTGTTTATGTTTTTGCCATGTTCACATGCTTGCAATTGTATTTTCTGATCCCTTTTGGCTCAAGGTAACTAAGGGACTTTTGTTAAGTGCTTTGAGTAGCTTCATGCTAGGCCATGTTTTTCCATGTTAAGTTCCTGTAGCATGTAGTTTTCATGCTCTAAAGTGTGCTTCCTGATGATAAATTCCAGACTTGTGTTAATTTCACTAAGTCTGAAACATGTTATCATTTGCATTTTTGCCATGCTTGTTTGAGCCTGTTAATGGATGAATTAGCCGTAGCTCAGTGTTCATATTTTGTCAAGCATCATGAGTGGATCCCTTCCATGTATTTGTTTGTCACGTTTGAGTGCTGTAGCATATTTATCTTGATGCATTTAGATGGATACTTGCTGATATCGCAGACCGATGCCATAATTGTTTTGCTTGTCATTTCCAAACCGTGCATCCGATTTCAACCGAAATCACCTCACCTTTCCAGTGGTACTCTTGGATTTCCATGTTGGGCCAGGTTCAATCATCCCTTGTCAAATCTTGCATATGCATCACATACCGCATCCCGCATATCATACCATGTTTGCATCATGTTGTTTGAGCATTGCACGTGGTTGATTGTGTTCCATTTGTTTGATGTTCTTTTTTGGGTAGAGCCGGGAGACGAGTTCGTGAACGAGGAGCCCGTTGAGTTCACGTACGAGGATCAAGTCAACTCTGACAACTTTGCAGGCAAGATGATCATACCCTCGATATCACTTCTATCTTTGCTTGCTAGATGCTCGCTCTTTTGCTATGCCTATGCTACGATGCCTACCACTTGCTTATCACGCCTCCCAAATTGCCATGTCAAACCTCTAACCCACCATGTCCTAGCAAACCGTTGATTGGCTATGTTACCGCTTTGATCAGCCCATCTTATAGTGTTGCTAGTTGTAGATGAAGATTGGAGATCGTTCCTTGTTGGAACATTGTTTATTGTTGGGATATCACCATATTATCTTGTTTATCTTAATGCACCTATATACTTGGTAAAGGGTGGAAGGATCGGCCTTTTGCCTAGTGTTTTGTTCCACTCTTGCCGCCCTAGTTTCCGTCATATCGGTGTTATGTTCCTGGATTTTGCGTTCCTTACGCAGTTGGGTTATAATGGGAACCCCTTGACATTTCGCCTTGAATAAAACTCCTCCAGCAATGCCCAACCTTGGTTTTACCATTTGCCACCTAGCCTCTTTTTCCCTTGGGTTTCCGGAGCCCGAGGGTCATCTTTATTTATACCCCCGGGCTAGTGCTCCTCTGAGTGTTGGTCCAAACTAGAGCCCTGTGCAGTGCCCCCTCGGGGAAACTCGAGGTTTGGTTTTAGTTGTATGGAGCCCTCATCTGAGTGTGCCCTGAGAACGAGATATGTGCAGCTCCTATCGGGATTTGTTGGCACATTCGGGCGGTGTTGCTGGACTTGTTTTACCATTGTCGAGGATGCCTTGTATCCTTCGTTGACCGTGAGAGCTTGTGATGGGCTAAGTTGGGACTCCCCTGCAGGGATTTGAACTTTCGAAAGCCGTGCCCGCGGTTATGGGCAGATGGGAATTTGTTAATGTCCGGTTGTAGATAACATGAAACTTAACTTAATTAAAATGAATCAACCACGTGTGTAACCGTGATGGTCTCTTCTTGGCGGAGTCCGGGAAGTGAACACGGTGTTGGAGTAATGCTTGGCGTAGGTTGTTCTAGGATCACTTCTTGATCATAGTTGTTTGCCCGTGCTTTTGCCTTCTCTTCTCGCTCTCATTTGCGTATGTTAGCCACCATATATGCTAGTCGCTTGCTGCAGCTCCACATCATACCTTTGACTTACCTATAAGCTTAAATAGTCTTGATCGCGAGGGTGCGAGATTGCTGAGTCCCCGTGACTCACAGTTTACTTCCAAAACCAGATGCAGGGACCGATGATACCGTTCCAGACGATGCGCTTGAGCTCAAGTGGGAGTTCGATGAAGACTCTCGTTGTTACTATGTGTCTTTCCCAGATGATCAGTAGTGGTGCCCAGTTGGGGTGATCGAGGACCGTGTCGCATGTGGGGGTTGATCTTTATTTTGGTACCGTAGTCGGACCATGAGTGTATTGGATGATTGTAATGTTATTCATGTATTTGTGTGACGTGGCGAGTGTAAGCCAACTATCTACCTTTTCCCCTTTTAACTATTTACATGGGTTGTTGTGAAGATTACCTTACTTGCGACATTGCTTTCAATGCGGTTATGCCCCTAAGTCGTGCTTTGACACATAGGAGATATAGCCGCATCGAGGGCGTTAAAGTTGGTAATCAGAGCCTTCCCCGACCTTAGGAGCCCCCTGCTTGATCGAATCGTTGGCGTTGTTGAGTCTAGAAAAATGTTTTGAGTCAATTAGGATTATATATATCGGAGAGTTAGGAATTCTTTTTACTCCCCAGTCCCTTCATTGCTCTGGTAAGGCATCCTGACGTAGAGTTTTGACTCTTCTCTTCTCAAATTTCACTAAAAAAAATTTAGGATCACGCGGGTATCTTGGAATCGTTCCGATCGATTTGTGACGAGAGCATTGTTCTTGGTGCCTCCTGTCATTTAGGGGTTGTGGCAGTGTCCCGGGGAGTTGAGCTCCGAGGTGTTGTCATCACAATTTTATCGTTGAGATTCTGGAATACCTGAGTTTCGCCGACATCGAAAATCTCTTTTATGCAGTTGTTGGTGAGATAACCTCGACGCCACCCAGTACTGGGGCGGGAGTTCGGGAGTATTGCCATAACTTGTATAACGGCTGCTTTTCGAAGGTTGAGGTAGATGATTTCCGAAGTTTTCTCGGTTATGTGTTGAAGGATGGATACAGCTGGATGTAGGATTTGCTAGAGTTGGGTGAGATATTATGCTTCCCCTGTATCCCCAACACCTGATTGCATAACCGGAAAGGTTCGGGAGTTTCATAGGTGGGAATTCTTGTAGCTCTAGTTCTTCTTCCGCGGATATTTGGTCTGGGATTGGGTAATCCTCACCAAGTATTCGTTCTTGTCCGTACCTTGTTTTTATTCTTCTACCTCAATTCTAAGTGGTTTCTCAAATTATGGATATGTGACCATTTCGATTGGAATGCATTCGTTCATTTGGTTCGGATGTGAAGACTATATGTTGCAATTTCAACCCGTTTGATTCAGCTTCAATAATTGTCTGCCAATGTGCTAATGGATGTCAACCTCTTCAGGATGGCTCCTCCAACACGCACGACTCCGAATCCTGATCCGCCACCACCACCTTCACCTCCGGAGGCATGACAAGCTGTGATGGCCGCTACTAATGCAAACACGCAGCTGATCATGCAACTTCTTCAAGAGTGCAACCAAGGGAACCATGGCCATGGCAACAATCAGAATCAGTTTGCTACACTCAACCAGTTCCTTGCTAACCAGCCAAAGACCTTCAGCAATTGTGTTGAGGCAACAGACGCTGATGATTGGCTCGTGGACATATGCAAGCATTTCGAGTGCAGTAACATTAGGCCTGAGGACTTTGTCAAGTTTGCCTCCTTCCAACTCAAAGACCAAGCTGCAGAATGGTTTTAGCAGTACAAAGATTCCAGAGGAGGCCATGTGATTACCTGGGATGAATTCCATCAAGACTTCAAAGCTCATCATATTCCTCAGAGCGTGGTTGAAAGCAAGCGTGAGGAATTCCGCAACCTGAAGCAACGCACTATGTCTGTTTACTAGTACAACAAAATGTTTCAGAAGCTCGCCCGTTTTGCTAAGCAAGACGTCCCTGACGAGAAGAGCATGATATACCAGTTCAGGGGTGGTCTCAGAGAAGAAATCCAGCTAGATCTCGTCCTCTTTGAGCCCAAGAGGTACGATGAGTTTTACAACATGGCAATGAAGCAAGAGACTGCTCAACTGAAGTGCGATGCTTCCAAGAAGCGAGTCAGAGATGCAACTCCTTCTTCCTCAACTCAAGTGGCTAAGCAGAAAAAGTATTGGCTTCCTCCTCCTCCGTTCCGTCAGCCTTATTAGCAGAAGAGCAAAGGTGGCAGTGGATCTTCCCACCCACCCAACCCTGGCTTTCAGAACAAGACTTCTTCTCAAGCTCCAAGATCAAGTGCTCCGTATCACCGTCCGCTCTTGGAGGTCACGTGCAACAAGTGCCAACAGAAGGGTCACTATGCCAACAAATGCTTCAATCAGAGGAGTCTCGCTCCTCCTCCTCCTCCTGTGAGATCGGCAAGTACAGCTATGGTCAAGCATAACCCCAAGCACGCCAAGGCCAACATGGTGAATGCAGCTCAGGCAGAGGACTCGTCAGATGTCATCATGGGTAACCTTCCTGTTAACGATGTTCCTGCAAAAGTACTTTTTGACACTAGTGCATCGCATTGCTTCATTTCTAAACCTTTTGCATCAAAGTATGAGTGCGATTATCAGCATTTGCAAAGACCTTTGCAAATCGTGTCCCCGAGCAAGCAAATGACAGCTAATATCTGCGTCCCGGATGTTACTATCACGTTGGGCGGCTACAAATTTCTAGCTTCTCCTATTGTTCTGGGCGATGCGGATATTGATCTTATTCTTGGTATGGATTGGCTTTCTAAGCACAAGGCTCATCTTGATTGTGCTGCCAGGCAGATTCAATTGACTCATTCGTCTGAGGATGTAATTGTCTTTGCCGCAAGGGATGATACCATTCGTCTGTTTTCTCTCAATGAGAAGGATGAGATGGAGGCCATCTCGCAAATTCTAGTCGTTTGGGAATATCAAGACGTCTTTCCAGAAGAGCTTCCAGGAATGCCTCCGCACCGGCAAGTTGAATTTGTCATCGATCTTGAGCCTGGTACGGAACCTGTTTGCAAACGTCCTTACAAGTTGGGACCTAAAGAGTTGAAGGAGCTGAAGAAGCAACTCGATGAACAAGAGTGTATGGGTCTCATCCGACCTAGTTCTTCTCCGTGGGTTTGTGGAGTTCTTTTTGTGAAGAAGAAGGATGGAACAGACCGACTTTGTGTTGACTACCGTCCATTGAACAAGAAGACTATAAAGAACAAGTACCCACTTCCCAACATCAACGAGCTGTTTGAACAACTCAAAGGTGCTCAAGTATTCTCCAAGCTTGATCTCCATATGGGCTATCACCAGATTCGAATTCATGAGCAAGATATACCCAAGACGGCATTCAGAAAAAGCTACGGTTCATATGAATACGTTGTCATGTCTTTTGGCCTTGTCAACGCTCCTCCGAATTTCTCTCGCATGATGAACTTCATCTTCAACCCCTACACAAATGACTTCGTCTTGGTCTACCTCGATGACATTTTGGTCTTTTCAAAGAACAAGGAAGATCATGCCAAGCACTTGCGTTTGGTGCTGGATAAGCTCAGAGAACATCAGTTCTACGCCAAGTTTTCAAAGTGCGAGTTTTGGCTCGATGAGGTTCTCTATCTTGGGCATATCATCTCTGCCAAGGGCATAGCGGTGAATCCTGAGAAGGTGTCTGCAATTGTGAATTGGGAACCACCTTAGAACGTGAAGCAGCTCCGCAGCTTCCTTGGTCTCGCAAGCTATTGTCGAAGGTTCGTTGAGAACTTCTCAAAGATCGCGAAGCCTCTTTCAAACCTTCTCCAGAAGCACGTCAAGTACGCTTGGTCTCCTGAATGTGACATCGCTTTCAACACCCTGAAAGAGAAATTAGTCACTGCTCCAGTTCTGACTCCTCATGATGAATCCAAACCGTTCGAGGTCTTCTGTGATGCCTCTCTTCAAGGTGTTGGTGCAGTGTTGATGCAAGAGAAGAAAGTTGTGGCTTATACCTCTCGCCAGTTGAAGCCCAATGAGAAGAACTACCCCACTCATGACCTCGAGTTGGCGGCAGTTGTGCATGCTCTTTTGACTTGGAGACATCTCTTATTGGGAAGAAAGGTGGACATCTTCACTGACCACAAGAGTCTCAAGTACATCTTCACTCAGCCTAATCTCAACCTCAGGCAGACACGTTGGGTCGAAATGATTCAAGAGTATAATCCGAGTATCGAATATACTCCAGGCAAGGCCAATGTAATTGTTGACGCATTGAGCAGAAAGGCTTACTGCAACAGTTTGATTCTCAAGCCTTACCAACCCGAGATTTGTGAAGCTTTCCGCAAACTCAATCTGCAAGTTGTTCCTCAAGGTTTCCTCGCCAACCTCCAAGTCTGTCCTACTTTGGAAGATCAGATTCGCGAGGCTCAACTTCTTGATGCTATGGTGAAGAAGGTGAAGCTTGGGATTGCCAAGAGTCAACCCAAGTACAAGTGCTATTGTCTTGATGACAAGGATACTCTCTTCTTCAAGGATCGCATTGTTGTGCCTAAAGGTGACCTTCGTAAAGTCATTATGAACGAGGCTCACAATTCACTCCTTTCCATCCACCCTGGGAGTACAAAAATGTACCAGGACCTCAAGCAGGCGTATTGGTGGACTCGAATGAAGCACGAGATCGCTCAATTCGTGAATGAATGTGATGTCTGCAGAAGAGTGACGGCAGAACACCAATGACCAGCTGGTCTCCTCCAACCTCTTGGCATTCCAGAATGGAAGTTTGACCACATTGAGATGGACTTCGTGACTGGGTTTCCAAAGTCCAAGCGTGGCAATGATGCTATATTCGTTGTCATCGACAAACTCACTAAAGTGGCTCACTTTCTGCCTATCAAAGAGTCTATCACATCAGCTCAATTGGCAGAGCTATATACCTCTCGGATTGTCTCTCTGCACGGCATTCCATAGTTGATTTCTTCAGATCATGGCAGCATCTTCACCTTGAAGTTTTGGGATTCTTTTCAGAAGGCCATGGGCAACGACATCCGTTTCAGCACAACTTTTCATCCTCAAACTAGCGGCCAAGTCGAGCGTGTCAATCAGATTCTCGAAGATATGCTCAGGGCTTGCGTTATCTCTTTCGGTATGAAGTGGGAAGATTGTCTTCCATATGCCGAGTTCTCCTACAACAACAGCTTCCAAGCGAGTTCAGGCAAGGCCCCATTTGAAATTCTCTATGGCAGGAAGTGCCGTACTCCTCTTAACTGGTCAGAGACCGGTGAACGTCAACTTCTTGGAAATGACTTGATCACAGAGGCAGAAGAGATGTGCAAAGTCATTCGTGATAACCTCAAAGCAGCGCAATCGCGCCAGAAGAGCTACTATGATAGTAACCATTGTGATTTGGCTTTCGAGATCGGAGACCATGTTTACCTCCGCGTCTCTCCAATGAAAGGTACTCGTCACTTCGGTATCAAAGGGAAGCTTGCCCCTAGATACGTGGGTCCTTTCAACATCATTAGCAAAAGAGGCGATCTCGCCTATCAACTCGAGCTTCCTTCAAACTTTGCAAATGTGCACGACGTGTTCCATGTCTCTCAGCTCTGCAAGTGCTTCAAGACTCCTGACCGCACCATCAACTTCGAAGACATTGATCTCCAAGAAGACCTTTCTTATCGTGAGAACCCAGTTGCTATTCTTGAAGGAACTGAGCGCAAGACTCGCAATAAGTCAATCAAATTCCTCAAAGTCAAGTGGTCACACCATTCTGACCGTGAAGCCACCTGGGAACGCGAGGACGACCTCCGTTCTGAGTACCCGGCGTTTTTCCAGTCCTAGATCTCGGGACGAGATTCTTTCGTAGTGGTGGAGTGTTGTAACACCCCGGATGTAATTTACCTTGTATGTATCCCAACTCTTGCCGTTTCCGGTGCTAAATTATTTTATTTCATCGGTGTCGGGTTTTTATCTCCGTGTGTTGTTGCCTTTGTCATGCATCTCATATCATGTCATCATGTGCATTGCATTTGCATAAGTGTTAGTCTCACGCATCCGAGCATTTTCCCCGTTGTCCGTTTTGCATTCTGGCGCTCCTATCTCCTCCGGTGCCCCTTTCTACCTCTTTTCGTGTGTGGGGGTTAAACATTTCCGGATTGGACCGAGACTTTCCAAGCGGATTTGGTTTACTACCGATAGACCGCCTGTCAAGTTT
The DNA here is from genome assembly GCF_056163025.1 of Triticum urartu. NCBI lineage: Eukaryota > Viridiplantae > Streptophyta > Magnoliopsida > Poales > Poaceae > Triticum > Triticum urartu. Next base: position 151,201,395 of record NC_141876.1, read on the forward strand.
CATACAATTTGGACTTCGTTTGATACTCCAACGGTTAACCGAGGGACCGAGAAGGCCTCGTGTGTGTTGCAGCCCAACACCCTTCCAATTTGGCCCAAACCCCACCAAAAACCCCTCCATCGTCTAGAGCGTTCGATCACGATCGCGTGGCCGAAAACCGCACTCCATTTGGAGCTTCCTAGCTCCCTCTACCTCTATAAATAGATCCCCTTCCAAAAATCTCAGGAAAACCCTAGACATTTCCTCTCCACGTGCCGCCGGACAAATCTTGTCCGGCCGGACATGTCTGTTTCCTCCGCCGCCGCGCCCAGCGTATCCGGGCATGCCACGTGGCTCCCCGCCACCTGCCTCCGCCGAAGCCCGCCGGGCCCGAGGCCGGCCCTCCTCGCCACGCACCCGGGCCACGCCCCGCGCCCGACGCCGCCACCGTCTTCCTCCCTCCGCCGCGCCGCCTCATCTCCGCCTCGACACCGGTGAGCCGCCACGCCGCCTCGACGCCGGCCACCTCCACCGCCCGCTCCGGCAGCCCACCTTCGCCGGTGACCGCCGCCCGTCGTCGCCCGCCGTCCCACCGTCCTCCGCCGCCTCTACCACATCCACCTCGTCGGCGGGCCGCCTCTCCCCACCGTATCCGGTGAGAGCTCCAAGTCCGGCGACCTCCGACTTCCACCTCCGGTGAACCTCGGGAGTCGTGCTCCAGTGAACAGTACCGCCAGATCTGGAAAACCCTAGATCCACTCGGTTGACTTCTATTCCCTCTCCCAGATATTTTTTGCAAACTTTGGCATGCCGTAACTCTGCATCCGTAGCTCTGGTTCATGCGTGTAGCATATCAAAATGTTCGCCTCGACGAGTACATCATTTCATCTCATTGCATCATTTTCATTTGAGCTCATCTCGATGCCCGAAATGCTGTTGGAAGAGGGCTATATGATGAATTTGGCAGATCTGTTTCAGCAAATAGCCTTTTGTCATTTTTGCCATGATTAATGTGTGCATGCTATGATCCTGAGCTCTACATGTGTTCTGTTATATGCCATGCCATCTTTACAGGGGTGCTTGCCATGTATTTTTGTGACATTTGTGGTGACTATCACAAGCTTGCAAAGTAGCGTAATCGGTAATGCTGATTTTAGGGACTTAGAATTTCACTAAGTCCTTGTTCTGTTTTTGTCGTTATGCCATATGTTCATGTTGTTTCCTAGTGATCCGTGCATCTTTTGAGGATCATACGTAAGGATGTTTTGTTAACATTGTGGTGCTCTATCCATCCATGTCTTTGTTTGCATTTATGGAGCAGCCTAGCTTGAGTGGATCGAGCTCTACTTTTTCTATAAAGTGAATCCTGGCAGATTGTTGACATGTTTAGCGATTTTGCCGAGGATGTTGCTATTGATCCGTGCATGCTATGTTGTTGTTCTTGCCATGTATAGCTTCTATGCTATGTATTCTTGATGGGTGTATGTTTAGTTTGTCATGACATGCTGTGTAGTGAGTGTATCGAGCTCGTAAACATGCCTACTCGTTAACAGATTTGCATGCTTCAGTTTTTCACTAAGTCTGAATCTGTTTATGTTTTTGCCATGTTCACATGCTTGCAATTGTATTTTCTGATCCCTTTTAGCTCAAGGTAACTAAGGGACTTTTGTTAAGTGCTTTGAGTAGCTTCATGCTAGGCCATGCTTTTCCATGTTAAGTTCCTGTAGCATGTAGTTTTCATGCTCTAAAGTGTGCTTCCTGATGATAAATTCCAAACTTGTGTTAATTTCACTAAGTCTGAAACCTGTTATCATTTGCATTTTTGCCATGCTTGTTTGAACCTGTTAATGGATGAATTAGCCGTATCTCAGTGTTCATCTTTTGTCAAGCATCATGAGTGGAGCCATGCCATATATTTGTTTGTCATGTTTGAGTGTTGTAGCATATTTATCTTGATGCATTTAGATGGCTACTTGCTGATATCGCAGACCGGTGCCATAATTGTTTTGCTTGTCATTTCCAAACCGTCCATCCGATTCCGGTGATCTTTATATCGATTTCAACCGAAATCACCTCACTTTTCCAGTGGTACTCTTGGATTTCCATGTTGAGGTCAGGTTCAATCATCCCTTGTCAGATCTTGCATATGCACCACATACCGCATCCCGGATATCATACCATGTTTGCATCATGTTGTTTGAGCATTGCACGTGGTTGATTGTGTTCCGTTTGTTTGTTGTTCTTGTTTGGGTAGAGCCGGGAGACGAGTTCGTGAACGAGGAGCCCGTTGATTTCGCGTACGAGGATCAAGTCAACTCTGACAGCTTTGCAGGCAAGATGATCATACCCTCAATATCACTTCTATCTTTGCTTGCTAGATGCTCGCTCTTTTGCTATGCCTATGCTACGATGCCTACCACTTGCTTATCATGCCTCCCAAATTTCCATATCAAACCTCTAACCCACCATGTCCTAGCAAACCGTTGATTGGCTATGTTACTGCTTTGCTCAGCCCCTCTTATAGTGTTGCTAGTTGCAGGTGAAGATTGGAGATTGTTCCTTGTTGGAACATTGTTTATTGTTGGGATATCACCATATTATCTTGTTTATCTTAATGCACCTATATACTTGGTAAAGGGTGGAAGGCTCGGCCTTTTGCCTAGTGTTTTGTTCCACTCTTGCCGCCCTAGTTTCTGTCATATCGGTGTTATGTTCCCGGATTTTGCGTTTCTTACGCGGTTGGGTTATAATGGGAACGCCTTGACAGTTCGCCTTGAATAAAAATCCTCCAGCAATGCCCAACCTTGGTTTTACCATTTGCCACCTAGCCTCTTTTTCCCTTGGGTTTCCGGAGCCCGAGGGTCATCTTTATTTAAACCCCCCGGGCCAGTGCTCCTCTGAGTGTTGGTCCAAACTAGAGCCCTGTGCAGCGCCCCCTCGGGGAAACTCGAGGTTTGGTTTTAGTTGTATGGAGCCCTCATCTGAGTGTGCCTGAGAACGAGATATGTATAGCTCCTATCGGGATTTGTCGGCACATTCGGGCGGTGTTGCTGGACTTGTTTTACCATTGTCGAGGATGCCTTGTAACCGGGATGCCCAGTCTGATTGGAATGTCTCGGGAGAAGGAATATCCTTCGTTGACCGTGAGAGCTTGTGATGGGATAAGTTGGGACTCCCCTGCAGGGATTTGAACTTTCGAAAGCCGTGTCCGCGGTTATGGGCAGATGGGAATTTGTTAATGTCTGGTTGTAGATAACATGAAACTTAACTTAATTAAAATGAATCAACCGCGTGTGTAACCGTGATGGTCTCTTCTTGGCGGAGTCCATGAAGTGAACACGGTGTTGGAGTAATGCTTGGCGTAGGTTGTTCTAGGATCACTTCTTGATCATAGTTGTTCGCCCGTGCTTTTGCCTTCTCTTCTCGCTCTCATTTGCGTATGTTAGCCACCATATATGCTAGTCGCTTGCTGCAGCTCCACATCATACCTTTGCCTTACCTATAAGCTTAAATAGTCTTGATCGCGAGGGTGCGAGATTGCTGAGTCCCCGTGACTCACAATTTACTTCCAAAACCAGATGTAGGGACCGATGATACCATTCCAGACGATGCGCTTGAGCTCAAGTGGGAGTTCGATGAAGACTCTCGTCGTTACTATGTGTCTTTCCTATATGATCAGTAGTGGTGCCCAGTTGGGGCGATCGAGGACCGTGTCACATGTGGGGGTTGATCTTTATTTTGGTACCATAGTCGGACCATGAGTGTATTGGATGATTGTAATGTTATTCATGTATTTGTGTGATGTGGCAAGTGTAAGCCAACTATGTACCTTTTCCCCTTTTATCTATTTACATGGGTTGTTGTGAAGATTACCTTACTTGCGACATTGCTTTCAATGCGGTTATGCCTCTAAGTCGTGCTTCGACACGTAGGAGATATAGCCGCATCGAGGGCGTTAGACGGACCGAGTTGTGGTCGACCTAATGCTCTGTGCGATAATGGCACGGGCTCGAGCGCCCTGTCGTCGCCCTGGGGTAGCAATCTACTCTTCGGGTAGCTTTTGGCTGGGCCACTAAGGCCGTATTCTTCGGCAGCTAGGACTTTGGTCCATCTATCATTGAGCAGATCTTGGTCAGCTTGAAGTTGCTGCTGCTTCTTTTTTAGGCTCCTTGCAGTGGCTATTAGTTGGCACTTGAAGCACTCCTACTCAAGAGGTTCCTCAGGCATGATAAAATCCTTGGTGCCAAGGCTCACCTCATCCTCAGAGAGCGAAAGGTAATTGTCGTCCTCCGAATCTTCGTACGTGGCCTGTTTACCAAGGCTAACCTTCCCATCTTCCCGTTCATCTTGGTCATTAGTTGTATCAACGGGGTCTTCGCTGTCTTCGGCATCGTCGTCCATACCGTCAATGTTCTCGGAGTCGTAATCAAGTGTATCGGTCGAAATCTGACCTGCTGGCCAGGGGCGTAGCTTTTGATCTGCTCCAGATGGCCAAGCGAATTGGCCCGCATTGCAAAGCCGCCGAACACGAAGATCTGTCAGGGGAGAAAAGTTTCTCCTTGGACGACGTCATTATTGACGATTGAAGGGGCCATCAAACCTTTTAGCGACAGCACAGAGAAACTCTCAATGAAAGCACCAATGTCGGTGTCAAAACCGGCGGATCTCGGGTAGGGGGTCCCGAACTGTGCGTCTAAGGTCGATGGTAACAGGAGACAAGGAACACGATGTTTACCCAGGTTTGGGCCCTCTCTATGGAGGTAATACCCTACGTCTTGCTTGATTGATATTGATGAATATGAGTATTACAAGAGTTGATCTACCTCGAGATCGTAATGGCTAAGCCCTAGAGGTCTAGCTTGTATGGCTATGATAATGAGTCCCCTATCCATACAAAGTCCTCCGGTTTATATAGACACCGGGAGGATCTAGGTTTACACAAGGTCGGTTACAAAGAAAGGAATCTACATATCCGGTCGTCAAGCTTGCTTTCCACGCCAAGGAGAGTCCCATCCAGACACGGGTGCAATCTTCGGTCTTTGTATCTTCACAACCCATCAGTCCGGCCCATGGCTAACAGGCCGGACGCCTGAGGACCCCTTAGTCCAGGACTCCCTCAGGGGGCACCCCCCTTCCTAGTCCAATTTGGACCAGAGGGGGAGGGGGCGCGCGGCCTGCCCTGGCCGGCCCCCCTCTCTCTCTCTCCACTAGGGCCCAACAAGGCCCATTAACCCCCGGGGGGTTCCGGTAACCCCTCCGACAGTCCGGTAAAATCCCGATTTCACCCAGAACTCTTCCAATTTCCAAATGTAGGCTTCCAATATATCAATATTTATGTCTCGACCATTTCGAGACTCCTCGCCATGTCCGTGATCATATCCGGGACTCCGAACTACCTTCGGTACATCAAAACATATAAACTCATAATACCGATCGTCAAGAACTTTAAGCGTGCGGACCCTACGGGTTCGAGAACTGTGTAGACATGACAGAGACACGTCTCCGGTCAATAACCAATAGCGGAACCTGGATGTTCATATTGGTTCCTACATATTCTACGAAGATCTTTATCGGTTAAACCACATAACAACATATGTTGTTCCCTTTGTCATCGGTATGTTACTTGCCCGAGATTCGATCGTCGGTATCTCAATACCTAGATCAGTCTCGTTACCGGCAAGTCTCTTTACTCATTTTGCAATGCATCATCCTGCAACTAGATCATTGGTTGCATTGCTTGCAAGGCTTATAGTGATGTGCATTACCGAGAGGGCCTACAGATACCTCTCCGACAATCGGAGTGACAAATCCTATTCTTGATCTATGCCAACTCAACAAGTACCATCGGAGACACCTGTAGAGCACCTTTATAATCACCCAGTTACGTTGTGACGTTTGGTAGCACACAAAGTGTTCCTCCGGTAATCGGGAGTTGCATAATCTCATAGTCATAGAAACATGTATAAGTCATGAAGAAAGCAATAGCAGTAAACTAAAAACAATCAAGTGTTAAGCTAACAAAAAGGGTCAAGTCAATCACATCATTCTCTAATGATGTGATCTCGTTAATCAAATGACAACTCATGTCTATGGTTAGGAAACATAACCATCATTGATTCAACGAGCTAGTCAAGTAGAGGCATACTAGTGACAATCTGTTTGTCTATGTATTCACACATGTATTATGTTTCCGGTTAATACAATTCTAGCATGAATAATAAACATTTGTCATGATATGAGGAAATAAATAATAACTTTATTATTACCTCTAGGGCATATTTCCTTCACATTATGGGCATTCCGCTTCTTCAACACCGTCGGCAGTCAAAATGTTTACACTTGTCTCTTCACCTTTACCACCTTTAAATAATGTGGTTCATCATAGTTAATTGCCGCCTAATCCTGTAATTACTGAACATATTGTGCTGGCAATTTTACTTATGAATTCGTTGTTGAACCATTGTGCTAAGAATTTGAATTGCACGTTTCGTATTTCAAACTTTCCAATTAGAATAATAAATTACAGGCAAAAATAAAAATAGAACACACGGTCATGGACCTTTGCAAACGGTTCTAGCAGTAAAAGCGCTTGCGATGGATAGCCTAATGCCACATAGTTTTCTACATCAAATCGTGTGTGATGTAGTTAATTAAAGCAAACCGTTAACCAAGGCAGAGCGTGTGTTATAGTTACACCTTTCACACACGAGCGTATACATAAACCGTGTGGGATGTACATCCGAACGGAAACATTTTCCCTGGATTGACTGTGTGGGATGTACATAAGAACGGAAATGTATTCCTTTGATTGACTATGTGTGATATACATATGAACGAAAATGTTTTTCTGGGATTCACCGTGTGGGATGTACATACCTACAGAAATGATTTTCTCGGATTACCGTGTGGGATGTACAAACCTGCGGAAATGATTCTCTTGGATTACCGTGTGGGATGTACATACCTACAGAAATGACTGGGTTTCGATGCCTCGCCCGATCGCACACGGCACCATCCTGGGTCCCAGGAGGGCCTATCCCCGACGATTTCTGGGTTGTGTGGGAAGGACACCCTATCGCACACACTCACTTGGCGACGGTTCCAAATGTCGTCGCGGAAAGGGGTAAAAACCGTTTGTTTAGGACCGACACGCACCAGTGATAATTTGTGCAATTGTAGTTTAACTTCTACCATTTACTGGTTGCCTATAGGTACACATGTCAGTGGCATTGATCCATGCTTCGACCCGGAGGAACATCACATGTCAGGACTTACGAAGTATGTACTCTCCATTTCATTCTTACGAATACCAGTTGCAATTAATGGCTATCTTCTGTACGGTCAATGTATTAAGCACGTTCTAGTAAACATGCCTAACACATTTTAGCTACTTTCCCTACCTTTTTATAGACATCTGGGCCATTCTTTGCCCTGGCAGCACCTGCCTTGTGATGTTTAACTATGCCAATTGCATTTTTATCAGTACCGGTTTCAATGTGTATTAAGCCTGTTGCAATTAACAGTTGACTCCATTTTCAATATTTGTATCTCAATGGCTACAAACTTACAAAACATGGCTTAGGATGCTATTAAGCCTGTTGCAATTAACAGTTGTATCCATTTTTTAATCTGTCCATTTGCTACCATGCTACTCTCTGCAATGAAGATATACTAGAGATGCTGCCCATTTGCTATTTTTGGTGGATGCTAACCCTGTTGTACTTAACATGCTTGTCCATGTACTTACGTAGGGTTATAACGGCCGATTCTGTTGTTTGTCGTCGAGGTTAGCTGCATCCCATGTCTTACAGTATTTCACATCATTTGTGCAATTGCAGTTTAACTTCTAACATTTACTGGTTGCCTGTAGGTACACATGTCAGTGGCACTGATCCATGCTTCGACTCGGAGGAACAGCTCGCCTCCGCCGCCACTGACTTTCGGCAGGCTCTGGGCAAGAGGAAGTGCCCCAACAACTACCTCTCAGGACTTACCAAGTATGTACCCACCAGTTCAATCTTACCAATACTAGTTGCAATTAATGGCTATGTTTTGTACTGTTAGTGTATTAAGCATGTTGTAGTAAACATGCTAACACATTTTAGTTATTTTCCCTACCTTTTTATATACAACTGGGCCATTATCTGCTCTGGCAGCACCTGCCCTGTGATGTTTAACTCTGCCAATTGCATTTTTATCAGTACCGGTTTCAATGGCCATTAAGCCTGTTGCAATTAACAGTTGTATCCATTTTTAAAGAGTTGTATTTCAATGGCTACAAACTTACAAAACATGAATTAGGATGTTGTTAAGCCTGTTGCTATTAACAGTTGTAACCATTTTTAAATCTTTCCCTTTGCTACCGTGCTACTCTTTCTAAATGAAGATATCACTACAGATGCTGCCGTTTTATTACCATTTGCTATTTTTGGTGGATGTTAACCCTATTGTAGTTAACATTGGCTTTCCATGTACTTACACAGGGCTACAATGGGCGATGTTGTTGTTTGCCGCTGAGGTTAGCCGCATCCCATGTCTTATACACCATCTATTCCTAAATATAAGTATTTTTAGAGATTCCAATATATACTACATATGGAGCAAAAATGAGTGAATCTAGATTCTAATATAAACTATATCTATAATTCTATATACATTCATATGTAGTTTATATTGAAATCTCAAAAAAAATACTTCTACTTAGGAACATAGGTAGTTGTATTTTACATCATTTGTGCAATCTCAGTTTAGCTTCTAACATTTACTGGTTGCTTGTAGGTACATATATAAGCGGTACTGATCCTCGCTTCGATCCCTTTTGCATATGGGGCAATGAGATATTCATGAACAAGCGTCAAGTGAGGAAACTAAGAAAGATTGTTAGGCGAAAGAAACGGGTGAATGGAATTAAGCTCTTTATTTACACTTTGTCGAAGACAACAGTGAACTTTAGGATTGTAAGTAATGTGTTGCCTTTTCCCCCTGCCCACAACAAGTTACTCTATTAGACCTCAGTATCTAATATTTTTCTCTTTTCAGTGGTTTCCGAAGCTATTTACTGATGATTACCTTGCAAACTACATGACCGGAGTGGAGGCAACTAAGGTTAAAGTATATAATTCATGCTACCATGATAATGCTCTAGAAGTCTTCTTGAAGGCGGTGAAGGATGGGCGGGCGATTATCACAGGGGGTTGGACAAAAGTGGTTCGTGCCTATGGCATACAGGAAGGCACATTATGGGCATTCCGCTTTGTCGGTGGAAACGACACCTATGGAATCACCGGGATCCCTTCTACGGTTGGCGGGCACGGGGTTGTGCAAAGAGCGGGTCTGGCGGTTAGCACAAGGATCGTTTACCCAGGTCTGGGCCACGGAGACGCGTAAAACCCTAGTCCTACTTTGATGTATATTTGAGTGTTCTTGAGTTCTTGAACTAGCTACGGTGTGTGTCTAGTTCCAAAGATCCGAATCCCTCCCCAGTACACCTCGGGCCTCCTTTTATAGCCAAAAAGGGGGTCGCTATAGTGGCACACAGGAGGTGGAAAGGTGTATAGTGGCTGAGTCTATCCTCTGGTACCATCGGACAAACGCATTTAATGCACTGCCGACTTGTCCCTCTTGCTTTATCGGGGACGGTAAGGAAGCTCGTCCCAGCTGTCGCCGCCTCGCCTGGCTCTGACGCGCGTCCGAGCTGACGAGGTGTTGTAGCGCCACGTTGGCTGGCTGCTGGGCTTCCATGGTGGCGGAGTCTTCACGAAGATTTGCATGCCACCATGCAGGTGCTTGCTAAGTCGGTGTGGAGGCCGCATGCTGCCACGCAGATGCCTTCCGAGCTGGTTGAGCTAGTAGCTGCATGGGAGTGGCGGTTGAGCCTTGGCAGACGTGGGCCTGGCTCCGGCCCCGCAGATGTCCTCGGCAAGGGTCTTGCAGGGTCCCCGGCAAGGGTCTTGCCGTGGCACCGCGGTCGTCCTCGGCAAGGATCTTGCCGGGGGTTTCGTGGATTTCCTTGGAAAGGATCTTGCCAAGGATTGTCATCTTCTGGTTCTCATCTGATCTTGTGTTTTTATGATCTCCACAAAGATCTGCATGCCACCATGGAGGCGCCCCCTGAGCCTTGGTTCCAATGTGGGCGATGGCGTTGGAACCCCTCGGCTCAAGGGCGATGCATTCTACTGGCATTGGGCAAGTTGCCCCGGCAAGGCTCTTGTCGGGGTTGCGGAGGCTGCCCGGCAAGGGTCTTACCGGGGGAGTCCACCTCGCCCTTTTGCTCTCTATGCCTCTGGTCTTGGCGTTGCTTCGGTTGTCTCGTGCTCCGGCTTCCCTCCTCTGCCCTGCTCGGTGCGGTCGTGGGCGCGGCTCTGACTACCCGTGCACAAGTAAAGGGGTACAAAGGAGAGCCCCTACTTTTGTACATCGACAGGAGCCCCCGGGCCTAGGCCACACATAAGCGCGACGTCTTGTTGGGCTAGGCCCAGAACGGCGCGCGGGCAGGCAGGGCGGATTTTTACTTGTAGTAACTCCTTTGCTCGCTGCGCTTCCCCACGACCCGCGTTGAACGCGCGACGTGGAGGGTCATGTGTGACATGGGAGTCATGCATGGGGCGGTTTCCACACGCATGCGTAATGTCGTAGTAAATGGTAAAGAGGCGGCCCGCGCCTTCCCCGTAAAAAGGAATAACCGCAGGCACGCTGCTCATTTACCCTCTGTGCCTTCTCCAATCTCGGAACCGTCATCCCCTCCTTCTTCCTTCTCAAGCTCTCACTCTCGCTACCCGCCGCTGCGTCTTAGCTGTCCTTCATCCTTCACCTCTCGCAGCCGCCATGGCACCCAAAACCAGCTAAGGCAAGGGAGTGGCCAAGGACGCTGGGGGGAAGGAGCCGCCGAAGAGTGAGTTGGCGGCGCGGCGGACGCAACTCACCTAATTTCCCTCGACGGCCGACGCGATCCATCTTCGGGATAACTTCAAGCCCCTGTGGGGGTGCAAGACGGGGGGAGGAGACGACGGGGCATCCGGCCATGCGCATCATCCCCGCTAATTTTGCCAAGGCCGGCCCGAATCGGTACCCATTCTTCGTCCATTACTTTTCATGCGGCCTTTGCCCCCCTTTCTCCGATTTCTTCAATGATGTCATGCACACCTATGGCTTCCACCTTTTGGATTTTACTCCAAATGTCATGTCATGCATGGCCCTTTTCACCCATCTCTGCGAGGGCTTCGCCGGAGTGCATCCCAACACGGCACTTTTCCGCCACTACTTCTATCCTCGGATCCAGAAGGGAGGCGCCATCTCCGGCTGTGTCGCCTGGATCGCAAGGACCCAGGAGAAGGGGACATATCCAGAGGGTGCTCAGGAGGAGAGGTGGGAGGAGTGGCAGAGCCGGTAGTGCTGGATTGAGGAGGAGGACCCACAGGAATTTTGCCAAGTTTGCCAGGCGCCGCCGGTTCGCAGAGATGACTGGGGCGATGTCGACGCCTAGGATGGGAAGCTCACGGTCGCCATCACCAGGATCCATCGCCTCACCGTTGACGGGCTCACCCTGGAGATGATTGGGGCGGATTTCATCCGCCACCGGAACGCTCCACTACACAACAAGGGGAGGCCGGCCTGGCTTTTCAGGAATGTGGCTGACATCATGCGGCTTCGCCCCGGCTTGAACCACAACTTCACGGTGATGGGGCATGCGCACTTCTGCCAGCGGCTTTTTCAGCTCGACATGAACCACGATGGCAGGGCCGAGAGGACCGGCAAGGTCGCGAAGGCTGGCAAGGTCGCCAATGGGCCCCCTGTTTGGGTTGCCAGCGGGGGTGGTCCTGCTAAGCAACAACTCCCGCCAAACCGACATCATCGCCATGATGCGGACTGCAATGTGCACAGCCTTGACCCCAATTGGGCCGTGCCGGAGGCGGATCAGGTGCAGAAGTTCTTCGACACCTTGTCAGAGAAGTACGTCCACGAAGAGCCGCTGCTCATCTAGGACACCACCCAAGCGGAGCTGGACTATATCGCTGCGAAGGCGGCAGAGGGGGAGCTCGCCAAGGAGGCCGGTAGCACTAGCGGCATGGAGGATGAAGCCGCCGCGGCCTAGGAGGAGAGGGAGATCGCCCGGTGGGCGGAATCCGCTAGGGAGGCCAGCAGCGCCGGCACCGGGGCCCCTCTCATTGAAGATGTGGTCGATGAGTCGTCCAGGGAGGAGATCGAGGCTGTCGACCCCCCGGCCACGGGGAGAGGGTGTGTCCTGCGGAGGCCAGCTCTGGTGAGCCGGTCCGGCCCGGCAGGGCCGCGCAACCGCAACAAACCTAGGAGGCGTCCGTGCGCAAGACGAGGGCCGCGGCGGTGAGAAAGGCAATGAAGACTGTGGTGGCGAAGAAGAAGGCGACTGCCTCTTCTTCGTCCAAGCGTCCTCGAACTCCACCCGCTTCCCCTCCTCCCGCAAACGATGACACGGAGGTCATCTTCGACCTCGAGTCCCTTACCCCGAGGAGGAAGAGGAAGGCAGCGGAAGAGGAGGCGGAGGATGAGTAAGTATCTTGTCTTTTGTCATCTCCGTCCCCTCACACCGTGTCGCTTTTCTTGACTTGTCTTCATCTTCGCATGGATATGAAGACGCTGCCCTAGAGGGTGGCGAAGAGGGCCAGGGCCTCGACGGGCGGCCAGCCCCCGACGGGCACCTTGACTACGCCACTGGTGGTGCAGAGTAGCCCGGATAGCAGCCCCCGGCACAGCCCCCGCATGTGTTCATCACTCGCTCCCCATCAATGCGTGCTGGGACACGATCTCTTGGTGCTAACCTTGCCGTGGTTGCAGGAGGAGGGCAACAGCAGGAGGAGCCACTGAGGGCCACCCCCAACACGCCGCCCCATCAACCACGCCGCCCCAAGGGGCGTCCCCGGCAAGGGCGCCAAGCACCAAGCCCACGCGCACGGAGGAGGAGGCGAACCCGGGCGCCAACGGCTCCGTCACGACATCGAATGTTGGTGGGGAGGGGGCCACCTCTTCCCATCTTGGCACGGGTGAGTTGTTTGCCTTCTATCCCTGCTCTCAGTATCCAGATCTTTCCTCGGTGGACCGGGAGGACGTGGACACTGTCATCGAGGGGGTTGGTAGGGATGCCATGACCGAGGCTGACAAGATCGCCGCTGAGGAGGCCGCCAAGGGCGTTGCTGAGGACGCCGCCAAGGGGCCTACCGGGGAGACCGGCGAGACTGCTGCCGGGGAGGCCAGTGAGGGGCCCGCGGGGGAGGCCGGCAAGGCCGCTGCCGGGGAGGAGGTGGTTGACGGCCATCCTTCCTCCTCTGCCGCCTCTGGCTTGGACAAGTACCTGAAGGTGAGCGACGACATGTTCGTCCACCTCCCATGGACGACGAGCACCAGGGCTCCCGCCGAGGCGGAGGTGTTCGACGACAAGGTACTTGCCGCCGCCGGGCTTGATGTCGTTGACGATCCGAGCACCGGTGGCGGCAGTTCCCAGGAAGAGCGGATCCTCCAAGGCATGAGCACCAACTTCCATAAGCTCTAGGCGCTTCATCGTGCCCGCCTAGACAAGGCCAAGTCCAAGATGGAGGCGGTGGACAAGGCGGAGGCGGACCTCGAGGGGCACGTCGCTGAGACGCAGGCTTGGTTCCGCCAGGCCTATGAGGAACTGAAGACCACCCAGGATCTACTGGTCGAGCGCAAGCTAGAGCTCATCATGAAGCAGGCCGATATCGAGAAGGCCCAGGAGGCGGCGAGTCAACAGGCCTTCAAGGACGAGGCCGCTCGGCGCAAGCACCAGGCCGCGCTGAACTCCCAGGAGGAGGACCTTGCCTCTCACGAGGAGAAATCCGCCGAGACACTCCGCGGCAAGGACGAGGAGTTCAAGAAGCTTGTCGCACAGCGGACCTAGGAACTAGAGCAGAGGCACGAGGAGGCACTCAATGCTCAGGCCCAGGTCCATGCGGCAAGGTGAATGAGCTGGAGGTGGAGCGGGATGGGCTGATGAAGTAGATCCTGGAGCTGACGGGGGAGAGGGACGCGACCAAAGGCGCTTTGTTTGACGCGCAGGCCACAGTCCTTGGCAAGGCCGAGCTACTCTCCAAGGCCAACGACTCCATACAAGACCTGAAGCTGAAGCTGGAGGGTCTTGAGGGGATGCTGTCGGAGGTCAGGGCCTGGGAGGAGACCCTGACCAAGAATCTGGAGAAGGAGAGGCAGCTGCAGAAGAACAAAGCCGCCAACCACGAGGATTTCGTGAAGGGCGAGAACCTCTGGATCAACCGCCTTGCCAGCGTCACTGGCAGGATCACCATGCAGCTGGCTACCATGGGGATGCCAAACGTGAGGTACATCCCGGAGCCGAGCGTGAGTCCTAATACTAGGCTGACCCTGTTCTTCGAGGGTGTTCTCGGGGCCCTAGAGTAGTTCCGCTCCAACAGGGCGGCCTCTCTGGCCGATGAGGCCCGGAGGCTTTGTCGGGGTGCCATGACCAAGGTCCTCGCCAAGGTGGCGTACTGGAACCCGACCTCGACTTCGACGCTACGCTGGAGAGCTTGCCGGAGGACGTGGACCTCGCGACGCTCGAGGAGCGTATCGAGCCCGTCATCAGCCGCATCGATGGAGTTCGGAGGATAGAAGGCCAGTGCTGGGACTAGGCACCCCGTTTCTTATCGCTGCCGCAGGTTCATGACCAAGACAATTTTTATCTTTAGTTAGAACCGCAACAACAATTGATGTAATATAACTCTGCAGTGCTTTTGAAACAATGCATGTTATTTTCCTGTTTGATCTCCCTTTGTATGTCCACCCTACGTTAATCGGGTAGGCTTGTCAACGCGGAAACCCAGGCCACAGCGCCTTGAGGACGGATCCCCAATGGCCTGCCGGGTGTGCTTGCTGCCGGGCAAACCACCTCACTGCTCTTAACGCGGTTGCTCGAACTGTCGAGCGGACTCGAGACAGAATGAGAGTGTTGCCAATTGCAGAAGGTCACCCTGCCGCTCTTGACACAGCCGCTCAAACTGTTGAGCGGACTCGAAACAGAACGAGGGTGTTGCCAATAGTGGTAGAGCCCCATTGCGTGCAGGTTTTCCATACACAGGGCAAGATCATCGGGGACGATAACCATATATATATAAAGGAATTGCCCAAAGTTTTGCATGACTTAGCTTTTCTACCGCTGCGTGAGCATTCACTGCATCCTCCGAGGATGCCACTCGGTTGGTCGTCTTCTTCCTCGGAGTGACGACCACCATGAAGCTGCTACTTCAACCAGACCAGATTTCCACGACTGCGCCCCCTACCTGGCGCGCCAAAGATGTCGGTGGAAACAACACCTATGGAATCACTGGGATCCCTTCTACAGTTGGCAGGCGCGAGGTTGTGCAAAGAGCGGGTCTGGCGGTCAGCACAAGGATTTTTTACCCAGGTTCAGGCCGTGCAGACGCATAAAACCCTAGTCCTGCTTTGATGTATATTTGAGTGTTCTTGAGTTCTTGAACTAGCTACGGTGTGTGTCTAGTTCCAAAGATCCAAATCCCTCCCAGTACGCCTTGGGCCTCCTTTTATAGCCAAAAAGGGGTCGCCACAGTGGCACACAGGAGGTGGAAAGGTGTATAGTGGTTGTGTCTATCCTCTGGCACCGTCGGACAAATGCATTTAATGCGCTGCCGACGTGTCCCTCTTGCTTTATCGGGGACGGCAAGGAAGCTCGTCCCAGCTGTCGCCGCCTCACCTGGCTCCGATGCGTATCCGAGCGAACGAGGTGTTGTAGCACCACGTTGGTTGGCTGCTAGGCTGGCGTGGTGGCGGAGTCTTCACGAAGATCTGCATGCCACCACGTAGGTGCTTGCTGAGTCGGTGTGGAGGCCGCACGCTGCCACGCAGATGCCTGCCCAGCTGGTTGAGCTAGCAGCTGCATGGGAGCGGCGGTGGAGCCTTGGCAGACGTGGGCCTGGCTGCAGCCCCACAGATGTCCTCGGCAAGGGTCTTGCCGGGGGCCCAACAAGGGTCTTGCCGTGGCACTGCGGTCGTCCTCGGCAAGGATCTTGCCAAGGATCGTCGTCTTCTGGTTCTCATCTGATCTTGTGTTTTTTATGATCTCCACAAAGATCTGCATGCCACCATGGAGGCGCCCCCCCGAGCCTTGGTTCCAATGTGGGCGATTGCGTTGGAACCCCTCGGCTCAAGGGCGGCCTGTTCTGCTGGCATTGGGCAAGTTACCCCGGCAAGGCTCTTGCCAGGGTTGCGGAGGCTGCCCTGGCAAGGGTCTTGCCAGGGGAGTCCACCTCGCCCTTTTGCTCTCTGTGCCTCTGGTCTTGGCGTTGCTTTGGTTGTCTTGTGCTCTGGCTTCCCTCCTCTTCCTTGCTCAGTGCGGTCATGGGCGCGGCTCTGACTGCCCGTGCACAAGTAAAGGGGTACAAATGAGAGCCCCTACTTTTGTACACCGACACGCTTCTTTAACACCGTTGGCAGTCAAAATGATTTACACTTGTCTCTTCACCTTTACCGCCTTTAAATATTGTGGTTCAAGATAGTTAATTGCTGCCTAATCCTGTAATTACTGAACATATTGTACTGGCAATTTTATTTATGGATTCGTTGTTGAACCATTGTGCTGAGAATTTAATTGCACATTTCATATTTCAAAATTTCCAATTAGAATAATAAATTACAGGCAAAAATAAAAAGAGAACAGATGGTCATGGAACTTTGGAAACGGTTCTGGTAGTAAAAGCTCCTGTGATGGATAGCCCAATGCCACACAGTTTTGTACATCAAATCGTGTGTGATGTAGTTAATGAAAGCAAACAGTTAACCAAGGCAGAGCATGTGTGATAGTTACACCTTTCACACACGAGCGTATACATAAAACTGTGTGGGATGTACATACGAACGAAAACGTTTTCCCTGGATTGACTGTGTGGGATGTACATAAGAATGGAAACGTATTCCTTGGATTGACTATGTGTGATATACATACGAACGGAAATGTTTTTCTGGGATTCACCATGTGGGATGTACATACCTATGGAAATGATTTTCTCGGATTACCATGTGGGATGTACATACCTACAGAAATGATTGGGTTTCGATGCCTCGCCCGATCGCACATGGCCCCAACCTGGGTCCCAAGAGGGCCTATCCCCGACGATTTCTGGGTCGTGTGGGAAGGACACCCTATCGCACACACTCACTTGGCGATGGTTCCAAATGTCGTCACGAAAAGGGGTTAAAAACCATTTGTTTAGGACCGACGCATACCAGTGGACATCCGGTTCAATACTCAATATTTCTTCATCTGCCAGTTGGCGGCTTCGGGCATTGATCTCTTCTGCCTATAATTCTATGCACCATGGGTTATGCGGCTGATCAAGCTTCACTCCACCATCAACTATCAAGCTTTAGTGCGCAATCATGTTGTTTTCTGCCTAAAGTGGATATGTCTCATGAAGCCATCTATCCAGAGTGTGCCAAGGAACCAGTCCGTGAAGACAATGCTGCTTTTCAAAGCTTCTCGGCACCACTTGAAGCCATTCATGTGCCAAATCCACCTACTGATGTTGGTCCTCTTGTCGGTCGGCTTAGGCTGCCGCATCGTGCTCCCACTTGTGCAACAACCATCACAGTAACTCAAAGGCCTCAGAAGTGTGCACGTCATTGGTGCACGTCGGTCCTAAAAAATGGTTTTTAACCCCTTTCCGCGACGACATTTGGAACCATCGCCAAGTGAGTGTGGGCGATAGGGGGTCCTTCCCACATGACCCAAAAAACCGTCGAGGATAGGGAGCCTTGATGCATACAGTTGTCCCTATATAACCGTTTCTGATATCTCAAATATCCCAAACGCTTCATCCTTGCTACTCGTTTGTGCTCGCATTGCCATCACAGTCGGAGTTTTGTGGTTCTGCCTAAAACCAAGCAGATTCCAGGCACAAGAGTTTTCCAGGCAGATTCTAGGCATGGGAGTTTTACGATGCCTGGCACATCACAAGCAGTTCAAGATTATAAACCGTGTACGATAGGTAGACAATCACACACATTTAGTTTTCCCGCACCGTATGTGATAGTGTCTGACATCACACACCCTTTGCAAACGGCAACTGTGTGCATGCTTGCACGCGTCTCCTCTCTGTGAACCGTCTCGGACTATGGTGTATATCGCAAACGTTTGTGTTTTACCAACCATGTGTGCCGTAATGACCTGCACAACGTAATTTCGCCCTAATTTAATTGCTGCTATTTAAAATTGTACCTAATTTAAACTTGAAAGTAGGCTATAGCTTTATTCATATCCATCAGGTTCAAACAACCAATGCAGTATTCGATTCACAGGTACATATGTTTAAGAATTACATAAGCACCAAATAAAGGATGATGTACTAGGGTTCTATACTTGTACTATTACAGATGGTAAAGAAAGAGGCGACAAACATTCCAGTTGCTGAACAAGGTGAAGCGGAATGGCCCTACTGTGCTCTCCTGGATGCAGAAGGCATGCAGGACTCTAGTCCTACCCCTTGTGATGGTCGGCCGCCAATCATGTAGTTTGAGAGGTAATCTTGAGTAAACTGCTTCAGGATCCACTGCAAAAGAAAAAAGATTCAGATATTGTCATCTAACACAACTCATTACGGGCAGTAAAAAGAAGCCTACAGAGTTCTTACTTACCATCCTGCAGTTCACTGTTGTCCTACATAAAGTGTAAACAAATAGTTTGATTGACATATTTTGACCCATTTAATAATAATATTTATCAGTTTCCTCACTTGATGCTGGTTCATGAATATCTCATTGCCCCATACGCAAAAAGGGTCGGAGTGTGGATCTTTGGCAATGATATATGTACCTAAAAGCACCAAGTTAATATTAGAAGCCAAACAACAATTGAAAAATGATGTAGTACAACACTCCATCCATCCCATTATATAAGATTTTATTGCATGTATATCTAGACATCATTAGAACATTAAGGTAACACTATTCCTTGTTGCTATGTAGCCTGGGATTGCATATTTAGTCATTCAGTACAATGCATGTTGCTAAACAACAATTGAAAAACGAAAAGGCATGTTAACTGCAATATCCTTAACAGTAACCAAATATCGTAATTCATAGTGGTATTGTTGAAACTGTTATTGATGAAACTGAATTGCACGGCAAATAGTTGCACATATAGAGCATCACATTGTGAAGAATTGAAATAAACAAGTCATAAGGACATCTCTAGGCGATCCTTAAAAAGTTAAAGGACTAAAACCCTTAGTGGATATATATATATATATACTCCAGCAATTTTTGGCCTTTTCTAGTCGATCCCCTAAACTTAAGGTTGTAAACTTCAATTTGATCAATTTCAAAGGAGGTTCAACCGAAAGTAGCATGCATTCAAACATACATAGATAGTTTTGCATAACCGAACATAAAACATAAATTTAAACTAAGATAAACTACTTTCGGTCGAAGTAGAGGTCGAGCCAATCCTTCCTCGTCATGTACGGTGTGCCGCGAGCCGGGTCCGGGCCAGTACCGTTGTTGGGGTCGTTGGGGAAGGCACTCCTCCACTCATCGACGTCGATCTCCTCATCCTCGGGGCCCACCTCGATGCCCTCCATGCCGCCATCGCTGCTGCCTTCGACCGCATCATTAGAGGAGAGCGTTGTCGGTGTTCTCGCAATAGGGGTCCCCAGACTTGCCTGCCTGCGGCCCATGGCGTGGCTGTGCTGGCAGGTCTCTACGGCCCATCATCATCAACAAGGAATTCAAGACCCTCGCGAGGGGCCTAGCCTCGTGAGGCGGTCAACGCAAGACCTCCTCAGGAGCGGCCTCACCAGGCTGCCTCGCAAGGAGCGGAGATATCAAGGCGGGGAAAACCTCGCGAGGCTCTCATGACGTGAGCCATGGCGATCGACACCAGGCGGGCGCCAGCACGCGCAGTGTCCTTATTTCCTCTTTGGTGCCAAGGGGGAAAGCGCAGGCGCGGAGTATCGAGGAATCAGGCAAAGGTTTCCATATCGGTGCAACGAGACCAAGACCAGAAGGACGGCAGGACGGAGGTCACCATGGAGCCCAGGACGGCGTCACCGCCAGAACCTTTGGCAGGCGAAGACCACCTTTTGTCAGGATAGCTTGTACTAGCTGTCCCCTTTCAAATTGGCTGCCGTTGTTGGCTCCCTTCCCGCTCAATATTTGGGGAGAGGACCAGGGCCTATATAAGTAGAACTAGCCACCACCGTGGGGATGGGAGAAGGGATTCAGAGGCATCTCACCGAACCCCTAGTACACCAAGCACAAGAACACCTCAACCTCAGGAGGTTGTTCTTCCCCTTGTACTTTTCTTCATCAGCCCAAGAGGCAATCCACCACCACACTAGAGTAGGATATTACACCACAACGGTGGCCCGAACCAGTATAAACCTTGTGTATTTGTGTTTCGAGTGCGTCGAGTTCGTCCGCAAGACTTTAGCGAGCTAGGGCATAGATCGGTAGTAGGGAAAGAACTTCACGCGCACCCCAGAGTTCGAACCTTAAGGGTTTGTCGGAACCCGTGATCCGACATTTGGAGATATTAAGGCGGGGAAAACCTCGGGAGGCTCTCCTGACATGAGCCATGACGATCGACACCAGGTGAGCGCCAGGCGGGTGCCAGCGCGCGGAGCGTCCTTGTTTCCTCTTTGGTGCCAAGGGGGCAAGTGCAGGCGCGGAGTACCGAGGCATCAGGAAAAGGTTTCCATATCGGTGCAACAAGACCAAGGCCAGAAGGATGGCAGGACGGAGGTCACCATGGAGCCCAGGACGACGTCACCGCCAGAACCTTTGGCAGGCGAAGACCATGTTTTGTCAGGATAGCTTGTACTAGTTGTCCCCTTTCAAATTGGCCGCCGTCGTTGGCTCCCTTCCCACTCAATATTTGGGGAGAGGACCAGGGCCTATATAAGTAGAACTAGCCACCACCGTGGGTAGGGGAGAAGGGATTCAGAGGCATCTCACTGAACCCCTAGTACACCAAGCACAAGAACACCTCAACCTCAGGAGGTTTTTCTTCTCCTTGTACTGTTCTTCATCAGCCCAAGAGGCAATCCACCACCACACTGGTGTAGGATATTACACCACAACGGTGGCCAGAACCAGTATAAACCTTGTGTCTTTGTGTTGCGAGTGCGTCGAGTTCGTCTGCAAGACTTTAGCGAGCTAGGGCGTAGATCGGTAGGAGGGAAAGAACTTCGCGCACACCCCAGAGTTTGAACCTTAAGGGTTTGCCGGAACCCGTGATCCGACATTTGGCGCGCCGGGTAGGGGTGTGCCGAAGCTTCCCTTCTGTCGGTCGATGCTCTGTCACTCCGTCATCTCTATGGCGGACGCTCGCCGCGCTTGGGCTGAGCGCCGGGCTGCCCTCACTACCTGCGTTGCTCAGACGGCTCTCGTCGGCGAGCCACCTCGTCGTTCCCCGTCGCCAACGCTGCAACCGTCCCGGCAGGGAACAAGCAGCAAGCGTCCCTGCTGCACCCATTGGTACGGCAGGACGGCCCCACCGCCATCGCATCACTGACCCCGGACGGTTCCTTGTCCCACGCACGTCGCGCTCCCATGGATGTGCAGGCCACGCTTCTCATGGAAAAAGAGCTCCTGCGCTACCTCCTGATCGACGACCTCTACGAGGATTGGCTCGACCGCGTCGCCGAGCTCGTCCGCGCCGCAGGGGGCTCCCCGGCGCCATCCCCCTCTCTGCCTCGCCCTCCTCCAGCCACGGGCGACGTGGCTCGTGGAGCGCCTCCACCACCTCTGCCCCAAGACGGTGCCTTGACGCGAAGGCGCGCGGCCCCATGGCATGATCCACCACGCCTGGTGCCCGCGCGCGAAGAGAGAAGCTGCCAAGAGATTCCTTGGCCACGAGAAGCTACACCTGCGCTCCCCGCGCCGCCTCGCCAAGCCCACGCGCTACCCATGGTGGTGGCACGCGGGCCTCATGAAGTCCAAGGTCCACCTCCGAGACGGGCCCCGACGACTACAGCCGGCTGCCGCGCCTTCACCCCCGAGTTGCGTAGAGTCGCCTAGCCGGGCAAGTTCAAGCCGGATCTGCCTCCTCGCTACGACGGCACCCCCGACCCCACGGAGTTCCTGCAGCTCTACAAGCTGAGCATCGAAGCGGCCAACGGCGACGAGAAAGTCATGGTGAACTGGTTTCCTATGGCTCTCAAGGATGGTGCCCGCTCCTGGCTCCTGAACCTGCTGCAAGGCTCAATCTCCTCCTGGGACGAGATGCGTGACCGCTTCGTCGCCAACTTCCAGGGCACTCCCGATCGCCCGCCGGCCGCGGGTGACCTGCGCCGCATCAAGCAACAACTGAGAGAAACCCTCCAGAAGTACATCCAGCGCTTCAACAACACTCTCCTCAAGATCCCCAAGGTTACGGACGAGGCCATCATCTCCGCGTGCTCTGACGGCGTTCACGACATCAAGATGAAAGAGGAACTCGCTATCCACGAGGAGTTGTGCACATCTCAGGAGCTGTTCAACCCGGCGACTAAGTGCGCACGAGCTGAGGAGGGGCGCCTCTCCCTCCTCGAGCTGCCAGCTATGGGCGCAGAGGAGAAGAAGGCCAAGGCCAAGGACGTGAAGCACAAGGAAGCAGATGTGCTCGCAGCGGAGCCGGACACCAAGCGACGCAGGTACCAGCCCGAGTCATCCAAGGGTAGCCGACCATTCTGCGCCTTCCACAACCTGACCACCCACAACACCAGTACATGTCAAGAACTCAGAGCCATACGCGAAGGACACTTCGGTCGACGCCTCGAGCGCAGCGACCGGGGCTACGTCTGAGGAGGAGGACGTGGAGGCGGACGCTGGGACGACCATGGCCCGCGACAGGGCTCGTGAGGACCGCTGGCAGGATCATCCTCGCGAGGGCGTCTGGAGGGACCAGCCTCGTGAGGATCATCCTCAGGGCAACGCCGGTGTTCTCCCGCTGCCGCCACCACCAAGAAGGAATGACGACCACCATCAAGACGACGGGGTTGGGGGCTTCCAGGAGCTGCGCGCAATCGCCTACACCTTGGGTGGCGCACAGGCCCCAGCCTCACAGCGTAGCTTCAAACAGTTCACTCGTGAGGTGAATGCAATCCTCCCCAAGCTCGAGGCCATGCGCCTGCTCAGGTGGTCCCAGTGCGCCATCACCTTCAGCTCGGCAGATTAGCTCAAGTGCGCAGCCACCACTGGCGCCGTCCCGATGCTTTTTTCACCAGTCATCAGCAACGTGCAAGTTACCAAGACCCTCATCGACGGTGGCGCAGGGCTCAACGTCCTATCCGTCGACACGTTCGACAACCTCCAAGTGCCATATGAGCAGCTTCAGCCTACCAAGCCTTTCTCAGGAGTGACCGACGGTTCCACCACACCGATAGGGCAAGTCCGCCTCCCTATCACGTTTGGCGAACGCAAGAACTACCGCACCGAGCTCATTGACTTTGACATCGCTCACATCCGTCTGCCATGCAATGCCATCCTCGGGTATCCAGCCCTGGCCAAGTTCATGGCGGTGACACACCACGGTTACAATGTCCTCAAGATGCCGGGAAGCGGCGGAATCATCACGGTCCCGTGCGAAGAGAGGGATGCGGTGTGCTCCCTCGAGCGCGCCTTTCAAGCTGCCGCAATCGACGACCCTAACAGCAAGAGCGAGGATCCTCCTGAGGCCACCCCCAAGAAGAAGAAGCAGCTACACCGTGCCGGACCTCAAGAGGGTGGCGTCGCGGCTGGAACCTCGTCAGAATCAGCACCCGCTCCAGGGGCGCGTCCCTCCATCGCATAGGAAGGCGCGCTCAGCGCCCTCCTTGGGCAGGGCTCGGGGGCTCTCTTCTGGAAGGCCTCAGACCTTGCCAACATCACGAGGAAGGCGCTCAGGCACCACTTGGAGGCGTGCTTTGCGGCACGTTTCCCTTAGGAGAACACAGGGTAAGGAGCGCCCACCGCCCAGGAGTTCATCACCAAGACCACTCAGGAACTGCAAGACGCAAGGGCCATGTGCGGCGACCGCCGCTCACGAGGCACAACTCCCCATCCAGGCGAGGATGCCGGGCTGTGCGTCTGTGTCGACGTGCCAGGGCTCAATAGGGACGCATCTCAGGAGCCTTTCTGGCCTTCGCGCGTGGGACGTTGCGAAGGTCCACCACACAGCTACGTTCGCATGCCCTTTGGCCCGCCGAGCGTGTCGTCAGCGTATCAGCGCAACCTGCAGCGTGTCCTGCCGGCTCAGGAGGCCAGGCACCACGCCGTCCTGGCAGAGATGGAGACGGTCCTCGGGAAACCACCTGAGCCCCAAAGCCTCCCGAGGCTCAGGGCCCCAGTGGCTCATGAGGAACGACCCCTTCGCCGCGTGCCTTCAACTGCACCAACTCTCCTTCGTCGATGGGATCAGGTGACATTTTCCAAGTTCATTTAGCTGGGAGCGCCCCTCGGGCTGCATTATTCCCAGGCCACGTGGGTCCGTCCCTATGGCATGTATCCCTTTTGTTTATGATTTTAGTTTACCTTGTTGGGGGAGCCCCTCGGGCTGCATCATCCCCAAGCCACTCGGGCCTGACCCGGTGGCACGTACCTTTCTGCATTTACCCAAGCTAATTTTCCTTCCACGCTTAACCTACCTATGGCTATCACTTGCTTGATTGTTGCCCACTACGGGGGCCGTGCGCCGGCACCCCTCTTCAGGGCCCCTTTTTCGTTGTCTGACCATCTCGTGGGACCAAGACAATAAACAAGGGCCGAGACCAAGCGCAACCTGCCTTGACGTAGGACCTCGTGAGTCCCGCACTGGCTCACGAGTGCCCAGGCACACCTCGCTAAACCCTACCGTGCCAGCCACGTGTCAGGGTGGGGCTGTACATGCCCCGGGGGCTCTCCATAGCAGGGAGTCCCCTCGCCTACTCCAGAAGCAAACTAGTGGTCTGACGCCCTTCTTCACGTCAACTTGCAGGGGCTCCCTAAGGATCATGGCGGGCGGTACCGCGGACTCTCCTTCTCTCATGTGATTCGCTTGCGCGTTAAAAGGGGGGCGCCTGAGCATCGCGTCTCAGGAGCTCTTACTAGCTTTCCAGCCCTCACCCCCTGGCCTTGACCACGGCATCGCGACCTGGCATACCAGCGGTGGCTGAGCTCGCTCGAGGGCCGGGACCTGAGGACGCAGAGCACCAAGAAGAGCATGGAGGGGAAGGGGAAAACCCGCATGGGCCCGGCATGGCTATGCTACAGCGACCAACGCATGAGCCCGGGCATGCCACGAGGAGTGGACTCCAGACACACCAGACAAGTTCACACATGGAACCCACCTATCGCCACGACACGAGACCGTCGTAGCGGCTCCGTTGCGGCAATGTCGCCTCCCTTTCTTGCCTCTTCACGGTTACTTGGGCGCTAAAGGGGACCTCCTGAGCATCGCGCCTCAGGAGCTCTTACCGGACTTCGGGTCTCTCACCTCCTGGCCTTGACCACGACATCGCGACCTGGCATACCAGCGACGGCTGCAGCCTTCCTGGGGACCGGGACCTGTCAGCGTAGAGCACCAAGCCGTCACGATGATAGAAAGGGGAGACTAAGATGAAGCGGGCCTTGCTCCTTCCGCTGCCATGCTGTGGCGATACTCTCTTCCTTTCCCATTCTAAGGCAGCCGCTTGAACGCTAAAGGGGACCTCCTGAGCATCGTGCCTCAGGAGCTCTTACTGGACTTCGGGCCGCTCACCTCCTGGCCTTGACCACAGCATCGCGACCTGGCATACCAGCGACGGCTGCAGCCTGCCTGGGGACCGGGACCTGTCAGCGTAGAGCATCAAGCCGCCGCAGGATTGGAAAGGGGAGGTCGAGCCTCTGCAGGATATGCGCCCACGCAATTTCATAACAGGGACCATATATATGCAAAAGACATTAGAGACCCTTTACACGCCCCACGGGGTACTTCATGATCCTTATCAGGGAACCAGAACGAGAACTAAGAGGAATCCTATCTACACCCTCCCGTGGCGGACGCCATCATCAACAGTGGGCCACGGGAGGCCGGCGCCGACCCCATCCAGATCAGCGGCAGCTGGGCGCCGCGGCCCTGCTCCGAGCACGGCGGGAGCTTGGCGGCAAGTAGCTGTCGTCGCTCGTCCCCGGAGACTTCAAGGGCTCAGGAGAGTCGCTGGACCACCACGAGTCGCCGCTGTCGCTGGAGGAGCTGCGGGCAATACCAGTGGAGGGCCCCGCGCCCGCCGCAGCGTCGTCCTGGTGACCTCCTTCAGGGCAGCACTCCAGGCAGCGGCCTTCCTCGTCGAAGACCTTGAAGAACAGCACGGAGGCGCCGTCTTACATGAAGTGGATCGCGAGGGCGCCCTCCGCACGGCAGACCCGGGCAATCTCACCCCAGCCTCGGGTCATGAAGATCTTCCCAGAGGCGATGGTTCCAATCTCTGCTCTGGTTGCTGGGGCGTTGAAGTCAGCATGCTGCAGCCAAAGTTCGCAAACGCCCCTCGGCGGCGAAGAACGATGGGAGGCGTATCCAGGTGCTTGGTGGCATCGCCGCCCACAGCACGAACTCACGCGACGAGTCCGTGGCATGGATCCCTGGGGCGACGGCGTGTGTCCCTGCGGCACGGCGACCACGGCCGCGGGCAGCGTTGCTCATCGCTCCGCCCTCCTGAGCCCTCGGCTCGGGCGTACAAGGGTAGCGGATACCCTGGAGGAGGCTGCTCGCACCAGGGCCTCGTCACCACCTACATCGCCGCTTTGTCGCGATGGTGAACCGACCTCTTCTTTGGCGGAAGCAGCTCAGGACCATCACGAGGGGACTTTCCTTTCTCTTCGGGGAAAAACCTTCGGATGGGCGACATTGCTACAAGCGGTGGAGCAAGGAGGAAGAAGCGAGTGAACCAAGAAGAGATGGGCGACGGGGGCGCCCCCCCATTTATAGCGGGAGAAGGCCAACCGGCACCTCCCATGATCACAGGTAATGATGATTTTCCTTGCATGTCGCAGGGACTTGTCAAGTCAGGCAGTTGCCGAGGCGGCGTGGGGAAGCAGAGATGCCTAGGACCAATCAACCACCACGCGTCAACCGAGGCCGCAGGCTTTTGGGGCCCGCGGCGCTCCGCGCTTGGTCCTTTGGCTTCGCCTCGAAGCCAAGCCCGAGCGTGCCTTGGGCTCGGGGGCTACTGTTGGCGTTCTGGGAACGGGGGTCCCCAGAATTGCCTGCCTGGGGCCCATTGCGTGGCTGTGCTGGCAGGTCTGTACGGCCCATCATCATCAACAAGGCACTCAAGACTCTCATGAGGCGAATGACGCAAGACCTCCTCAGGAGCGGCCTCACCAGGCTGCCTCGCGAGGAGCAGAGATATCGAGGCGGGGCAAACCTCGCGAGGCTCTCGTGACGTGACCCATGACGATCGACACCAGGCGGGCGCCAGTGCGCATAGCGTCCTTGTTTCCTCTTTGGTGCCAAGGGGGCAAGCGCAAGCGCGGAGTACCGAGGCATCAGGAAAAGATTTCCATATCGGTGCAATGAGACCAAGACTAGAAGGACGACAGGACGGAGGTCACCATGGAGCCCAGGACGGCGTCACCGCCAGAACCTTTGGCAGGCGAAGACCACCTTTTGTTAGGATAGCTTGTACTAGCTGTCCCCTTTCAAATTGGCCGCCGTTGTTGTCTCCCTTCCCGCTCAATATTTGGGTAGAGGACCAGGGCCTATATAAGTAGAACTAGCCACCATCGTGGGGAGGGGAGAAGGGATTTAGAGGCATCCTACCGAACCCCTAGTACACCAAGCACAAGAACACCTCAACCTCAGGAGGCTGTTCTTCCCCTTGTACTATTCTTCATCAGCCCAGGAGGCAATCCACCACCACACTGGAGTAGGGTATTACACCTCAACGGTGGCCCGAACCAGTATAAACCTTGTGTCTTTGTGTTGCGAGTGCGTCGAGTTCGTCCGCAAGACTTTAGCGAGCTAGGGCGTAGATCGGTAGGAGGGAAAGAACTTCGCGCGCACCCCAGAGTTTGAACCTTAAGGGTTTGCTGGAACTCGTGATCCAACAAGCGCGATAACCTCGCCGCCCTCCGGGCCGCCGTCCTCGCCGCCTTTGACCTCTTCATCGGAGGAGAGGGCGATAACCTCGCCACCCTCCGCGCTGACAAAGATCGCCCGCTCCGCCTCCACGAGCTCCGTATGCTGCCGGTGGAGCTCTTGCATGTAGGCCTTGTCAGCGGCCTCGGCCTCGAGGCGCTCCCACGCCTCGTGGTCCTCCCGCGCCATAGCCGAGCTCACCACCCCTGGCTCCGACAGAACAAGGTCGATCGGACGTGTGCCGAAGGGGAAATTGAGCCTAGCCGCCGCGCCGTGGTAGCGGACCTGCCAGCGGTCATACTCCATGGCCGCGAGCTCGGCTGTGTGGAAGCTACCGAGCCACCGGCGGGTGTGGGTCTCTTGATCTGTAATCTCGGTGACCCATGTCCCCCACTGTCATTGTCGGACCCTGAGGTAGGACTTCATCGGCTACCAGGTCCGAGGGAGGACAGGGAAGTCCTCGAACTGGCGTAGGGGCACGGCAGCGGGCGGATTGGGCCCGCGGAGGACGACGGGGACACCTCGGCGGCCACCTCACCGGCGTCGGGCGAAAAGGCCGCGATAAACCTCTTTTTGGCCATTGGCTCCTCGAGCTCCCCGGCACACAGGCAGAGGTTGAGGATGGAGGCGCCGACGATGGTGGCGACCTACCAATGCTTTCGAGGGTTGTGTGTGTCTGTGTGAGCGGAGGTTTTGGGGTGTGTGTGGAGGGGGGTGGGGGGCAAGGTTGTGTTTGAGGAAGTACTGCGGCAACTGAAAATTTTACTAGGCGGGAGTAACAAGGTGGGGCTACTGAAAATTTGGATCAAGGGCGAGCAGATATTTTTGAGATTGCGAGGGATGCAGAGGTGGGAGTAAAATGCCAGGGCTACTGAAAATTTGAATTAAGGGACTGAAGCAGAGCGGGAGTAAAAGACATCGCACACGGTCCGCACATACTAATCGTGTGCTATCAAACATTAAAACCTTCCAGGCGGTAGATATTTTCGAGATTACAAGGAAATAATATTTTCGAGATTGTGAGGGATGCTGAGGCGGGAGTTTTTGGGAAGCGAGCTAGTGTGCTTGACACGCTGGTTGTGGACTATAGCTAACGCACCTTCTCGCGTAAGCCATAGGCGTACTATACACCAACGATGCTCCAAGATATTTTATACTACATCTCACACAGTTGGTGATAATAAACTATTTGGGACCTACTTGATTTGAATTACAAAATGTGGTCACAGTGGCAATGGACACTGTTTGAATTGGTAGACCTTTTATCTGCAGTGAACATGCAACTATATGTGTGTCGTAAAAGAATTGGAATTATTCAGGGTTCGTTTGGACATTTTATACATTAAACTGGTTTTCTAGCCATTTCAGGTGCACAATTCAAAATTAAACTACATGCACATGCTCCGGTGCATACAAATTGGTTGAAAAATCAAATCTACGTCCTTCAGTGCATGCTTAGGTCCCATGCAAGAAATGGGAATGAATTTTTTGGGGTTCGTTTGGCCTTTTTTATACATTAACTGGGTTTTCTAGGCATTTTATGTGCATAATTCAAATTTGAACTACAAGGACATGCTCCAATGCACCAAAGTTGGTTGGAAAATCACATGTGTGTCCTTGGGTGAATTTCTAGGTCCCATGCAAGAGATGGGAATGAATTTCAAACACCAGGGCACTGTTGATTGTCGGTAAAATGTTGAGATACCTGGTTTTTAAATTCTAGTAAATCCAAAACTCGTCTTAAATTCATGAAACTTGGCATGCTATCATGGAGCGGCATCAACATGCCATGGTGAAAATTTTGTCCCATTTGGGGCAGGTTTGGGTATAAGCTTCTCACAAACCAGAGCTTCTCACAACAAGCATGATGGTTTAGATAGGGAACGTACCACCTTTGGGGACGGGACGATATCTGTTGCCTCTTATTGCTTTCATAAATTTTCTAGTTTCAACATAGAACAGCAGGCGTGTTGTGTTTAATCTTGGAACTTTTCGGGGTTCATTTGGCCTTTTTTATACATTAACTGGGTTTTCTAGGAATTTTATCTGCATAATTCAAATTTGACCTACAAGCACATGCTCCAATGCACTGAAGTTGGTTGAAAAAAAATCACATGTGTGTCCTTGGTGAATTTCTAGGTCCCATGCAAGAGATGGGAATGAAATTCGAACACCAGGGCACTGTTGATTGCCGGCAAAATGTTGAGATGCCTGGTTTTTAAATTCTAGTAAATCCAAAACATGTCTGAAATTCATGAAACTTGGCATGCTATCATGGAGCGGCATCAACATTCCGTGGTAAAAAAAATTGTCCCATTTGGGGCAGGTTCGGGTATAAGCTTCTCACAAACCAGAGCTTCTCACAACAAGCATGATGGTTTCGATAGGGAATGTCCCACCTTTGGGGACGAAATGATGTCCATTGCCTCTTATTGCTTTTAATTTTTTTCTCGTGTCAATTTTTGTGATTTTTCGGGGTTCATTTGGACATTTTTATGCATTAACTGAGTTTTCAATTCATTTATGTGCATAATTCAAATTTGAACTACATGCACATGCTCTAGTGCATATAAATTGGTTGAAAAATCAAATTTGTTTCCTTGGGTGCATGCTTAGGTCAAATGTAAGAAATGGGAATGAATTTCAAACACCAGGGCACCGTTGATTGCCGGCAAAACATTGAGATGCCTGGTTTTTCAATTCTAGTAAATCCAAAACTCGTCCAAAATTCATGAAACTTGGCATGCTATCGTGGAGCGACATCAACATGTTGTGGTAAAAAAATCGTCCCATTTAGGGCAGGTTTGGGTATACGCTTCTCACAAACCAGAGCTCCTCACAACAAGCCTAATGGTTTCGGTAGGGAACGTACGTCCCACCTTTGGGGACGAAACGATATCCATTGCCTCTTATTGCTTTCAAAAAAAAAATCTCGTGTCAACATAGAACAATAGGAGTGTTGTGTCAATTTTTGGAATTTTTCGGGGTTCGTTTGGACATTTTTATGCATTAACTAAGTTTTCAATGCATTTATGTGCATAATTCAAATTTGAACTACATACATGCACATGCTCCAGTTTATATAAATTGGTTGAAAAATCAAATATGTGTCCTTGGGTGCATGCTTAGGTCCCATGCAAGAAGTGGGAATGAATTTTTCGGGGTTCATTTGGCCTTTTTTATACATTAACTGGGTTTTCTAGGCATTTTATGTGCATAATTCAAATTTGAAGTACAAGCACATGCTCCAATGCACCAAAGTTGGTTGAAAAAAAATCACATGTGTGTCCTTGGGTGGATTCTTATATTCGAAAGATTCAAGACAAAAGTTTATATTGACATAAAAATAATAATACTTCAAGCATACTAACAAAGCAATTATGTCTTCTCAAAATAACATGGCCAAAGAAAGTTATCCCTACAAAATCATATAGTCTGGCTATGCTCTATCTTCACCACACATAGTATTTAAATCATGCACAACCCCGATGACAAGCCAAGCAATTGTTTCATACTCTAACTTTTTCAAAACTTTTTCAATCTTCATGCAATACATGAGCGTGAGCCATGGATATAGCACTATAGGTGGAATAGAATGGTGGTTGTCGGCGTTCTGGGAACGGGGGTCCCCAGACTTGCCTGCCTGCGGCCTGGCCAAAGTGGGCGCCCAGCATGGCCCATCTTCATCAGCGCAAGCTCAAGACCCTCGCGAGGGGCCAAGCCTCGCGGGGCGGACGACAGGAAGCTTCCTCAGAGGCAGCCTCATCAGGCAGGCTCGCGAGGAGGCGGAGAGATCAATGCAAGGGTACCTTGCGAGGATCCCGTGACGCAAGCCATGACGATCAAGGCCAGGCGGGCGCCAGCCTGCATAGGGTCCTTGTTTCCCCTTTGGTGCAAAGGGGGCAAGCACAGGCCAAGGCATCAGGCAAAGGTTGCCATTCCAGTGCAACGAGACCAAGACCAGCAGAGCGGCAGGACGGAGGTCACCGTGGAGCCCAAGACGGCATCATCACCAGTGATTTTGGCAGCCGAAGACCACCTTTGGCCAGGATAACTTGTACTAGATGTTCCCCTTCAAAATGGCCAGCCCCGTCGTTCAGTCAGTCAGCCCCGTCACTGACTCCAGCTGGCTCGTCGTCCCACGCCCGTCGCGCACCCATGGATGCGCACGCCTCACTGCTCTTGGCGCAGGAGCTCCTCCACTATCGCCCCGTCGACGACCTGTACAAGGACTGGCTCGCCCGCATCACCGAGCTCGTCAGTGCCGCAGGGGGCTCCCCCTTGCGGTCCCTCTCGCTGCTTCGCCCTCCATCGCGTGCAGGGGGCGAGGATCAGGAGGCGCCTCTGCCGCCTCCTCCCCAAAAAGGTGCCTTGGCTCCAAGGCGCGCAGCCCCAGGGCGGGACCCTCCACGTCCGGCGCCTGCGCAGCAAGAAGGGAGCTGCCAAGAGATCCCACGTCCCCGGGAAGGTGCTCGTGCGCTCCCAGCGCCGGCGCGCCAAGATCGCGCCCCAGTGCCTCCACGACAAAACCCCGCGCTGCTCCCAGTGGCGGCGCGTGGTGACCCGCAAGAACAAGTCCACCACCGAGCTGCGCGGCATCACATGGCCAGGCAAGCTCAAGCCTGACCTCCCTCCCCGCTACGATGGCACAGCGGACCCCGTAGAGTTCCTGCAGCTCTACGAACTGGTCATTGTAGCCACCAACGGAGATGAAAAGGTCATGGCGAATTGTTTCCCCATGGCGCTCAAGGACGGCGCCCGCACCTGGCTCCTAAACCTGGCTCCTGGCACGATCTCCTCCTGGAGCGAGATGCGCACCCGCTTCATCGCCAACTTCCAGGGCACACGTGACAGGCCCCCGGCCATGAGCGACCTGCGCCGTATCAAGCAACAGCCAGGAGAAACCCTGTAGAAGTACATCCAGCTCTTCAACTACGCTCGCCTCAAGATCCACAAGGTGACTGAAGAAGCTATCATCTCAGCCTTCTCCGACGGCGTGTGCGACGTGAAGAAGAAGGAAGAGCTAGTAATCCATGAAGACATGTGCACATCCCTGGAGCTGTTCAACTTGGCGGCCAAGTGCGCCAGGGCTGAGGAAGGGAGTCTCGCCCTCCTCGAGCTCCTGACAGCCGACCCGGAAGAAAAGAAGCCCAAGGCCAAAGACGTGAAGCGTAAGGGGGCTGCCGTGCTAGCAGCGGAATCAGACACCAAGCGAGGCAGGGATCAGCCTGAGTCATCCAAGGGCGGACGGTACTGCGTGTACCACGACCTCCACACCCACAACACCAACGAATGTCAAGAGCTCAGAGCTGTGCGAGATGGGCGAATCGGCCGACGCCCAGAGCGCAACGACAGGGGCTATGGCCGAGGAGGAGGAAGAGGTGGCGGACGATGGGAAGACCACGGCCTTCACCAGGGATGGCGTGACCGCCCTCGCGAGGACCACTTGCAGGATCATCCTCGCGAAGGAGGCTGGAGGGACCAGCCTCGTGAGGGCCACCCGCACGACAATGCGGGCCTCCCTCCTCTGCCGCCTCCACCAAGGAGGAACGAAGACCAACACCAAGACGATGGGGCTGGGGGCTTCCAAGAGCCACGTGCAATTGCTTGCATCTTGGGTGGCGCCCAGGCCCCAGCCTCGCAGCACATCTTCAAGCAGTTTGCTCGCGAGGTGAATGCAGTCCTTCCCAAACTGGAGGCCACGCGCCCTCTCAGGTGGTCTTCGTGCGCGATCACATTCAGTTCCGCAGACCAGCTCAAGTGTGCGTCAACGGCCGGAGTCCTCCCGATGCTTTGCTCCCCAGTCATCAGCAACGTGCAGGTCACCAGGACTCTCATCGATGGCGGGGAAGGACTCAACGTCCTGTCCGTCGAGACGTTCGACAATCTCCAAGTGTCGTACGACCAGCTTCAGTCGACCAAGCCTTTCTCAGGAGTCACCGATGGTTCCATTGTTCCAATTGGTCAGGTTCGCCTTCCGGTCACCTTCGGGCAACGCAACAACTACCGCACCAAGCTCATCGACTTCGACATCGCTCACATCCGCCTGCCATACAACGCCATCCTTGGGTACCCAGCCCTAGCCAAGTTCATGGCAGTGACCCACCATGGTTACAATGTCCTCAAGATGCCAGGAAGCGGTGGAGATATCACCGTACCCTGTGAAGAAAGGGACGCAGTGTGCTCGCTCGAGCGTGCGTTCCAAGCCGCAGCAATCGAAGACCCAGATCACAGAAGCGGGAGGCCTCCCGAGGCGACCCTCAAGAAGAAGAAGACCTCACCTGTCCCGAGCCACAAGGAGGCAGGAACCTCCGGAGGTATCGCGTCAGGGTTCGCGCCCGATTAGGGAGCGTCGCCCTCTCACGCATAGGAAGGTGTGCCCGGCGCCCTCCTCAGGCAGGGCTCGGGGGCTCTCTCTTGGAGAGCCACCGACCTTGCCAAGGTCGTGGGGGAGGCGCTCGGGCACCACTTGTAGGGGTGCTTTCAAGCACACTTCCCTCAGGAAAGTACAAGCCAAAGGAGACCAAACCCTCAGGAGTTCATCGCAAGGAAGACCCATGAGCTACAAGAGTCCAGAGTCATGCGCGGCAGCCGCCGCTTACCTGTCGTGGCCCCACATCTAGGCGAGGATGGAGGACTGCGCGTCTGCGTCGACGTACCGGGGCTCAACCGAGCTGCGTCCCAGGAGCGCCTATGGCCTTCGGCCG
Organism: Triticum urartu; assembly: GCF_056163025.1. NCBI lineage: Eukaryota > Viridiplantae > Streptophyta > Magnoliopsida > Poales > Poaceae > Triticum > Triticum urartu. The sequence goes on from NC_141876.1 coordinate 151,236,147, forward strand.
TAGGGCGCTACGAGGGACCACCTCACAGCTACGTTCGCATGCCCTTCGGCCTGCCGAGCGCGGTCGCCGCACATCAGTGCCTGTTGAGGAGCATTCTGGAGGCTCAGGAGGGCAGGCATCGCGCGGTCCTGGCGGAGGTGGCGATGGTCCCCGAAGACCTGCACGTGCCACCGGAGCCTCCCGAGGCCCCTCGGCCTGGGGGCTCATGAGGGCCAACATCTTCACCGCACATCGCTTACTTCCTCAGCATCACTTCATCTTCAACAAGCACCAGGTGACATCTTTCAGAGTTCTACTTTCAGCTGGGAGCGCCCACAGGGCTGCACCCTTGCCAGGCCGCGTGGGCCCGTCCCCGCGGCATGTATCCATTTTGGTTATGCTCTTTACTTACCTTGTTGGGGGCGCCCCTCGGGCTGCATCATCCCCATGCCGCTCGGGCCCGACCCAGCGGTGGTTGCTTTTACCTGCGCTTGCTTGAAATTGGTTTTCCTATGTGCTTAACATACCTGACCTAATCACCTGCTCGATCCACGCCTATCTAAAGAGCTGCTCGCTCTGGCACGGCGTGTGCGCACGGGTCCATCCCTGCAGCGTTGATAAATCTGAGTGGTCGAGCTCTGGCCGCGGCAGCCCCGCACGGCACCACCTCACCAGGCCCTCAGTGCCCTGACCGCTCCCTCGGAGTGACCATGAGTTCGCCGGCGACCATAACGACAGGCCTTGTTTCTCCTCATGATTGGTGTGCAGGACCTACTCCAGGAGCAACGTTGGGGGCATCACGAGCTCTCTCTCCCACTCTTCGGCACGGACCGCTTGCACGTTAAAAGGGGGGGCGCCTGAGCATCGCGACTCATGGGCTCTTACTGGCTCTCCAGCCCTCACCCCCTGGCCTTGACCCACGGCATCGCGACCTGTCATACCAGCGCCTACCGAGCTTGCTCGAGGGCCGGGACCTGAGGACGTAGAGCGTTAAGGAAAGTGCGGGGGAGTGGGAAGAAGCTCGCGAGGGCCTCACCCAGCAGTACCTCGGCCACCACCTCTCGGGTCGGGCGCCTCTCCAAGGAACTACATCAGACGCACAAGATAAGTCGCGCCCTCGCGAGAGCTAGACCAAGGCAACGCTAAATCCCCGCCCAGTGCAACTCTGTCACGGCGACGCTACCTTCCTTTCTCGCCCAGCAAGGACTGCTTGAGTGCTAAAGGGGACCTCCCAAGCATCGCGACTCGGGGGCTCTTACCAGACCTCGGGCCGCTCACCTCCTGGCCTTGACCACGGCATCGCGACCTGGCATACCAGCGACGGCTGAAGCTTGCCTGGGGACTGGGACCTGTCAGCGTAGAGCGCCAAGTCCTCGCGAGGATAGAAAGGGGGAGCTCAGCCGGAACAGAATGGACACCACACGCCAATTCATATTAAGGATATAGTATTTACAGAAGGCACGGCAAATGCCTTACATACCCCCGCGGGGTGTTGCTTTAATTCCTCGAAGGGAACAAAAGGTGCTGACCCTAAGGAACGCTACTTGCTGGCACCTCCCCAAGCGACGCCATCATCTACAGTGGGCTGCCCAGTGCCGGCGCCAATCCCATCCAGATCAGTGGCGCCGGCGGCCCGATGCAGCTGCCCCACTCAGAGCACGGCGCGAGCTCGGGGGCTCGTAGCTGTCGTCGCTCGTCTCCAGGGTCGCGAGGAGTTCAGGGGAGCCGCTGAAGCCCTCAGTCCCTCCGCTGCTGCCTGAGGAGCTGCAGGAGGACCAACGGGCGGGGCTGGTCCTCGCCAGTTTGTCACCACTGCCGCTTCCCTTAGGGCAGCATTCTAGCCGGCGTTCTTCTACATCAAAGACCTTGAAGAACATCAAGGAGGTGACGTCGTATTCAAGATGGATCACCAAGGCGCCGTCTGCGCGACAGACTCGGGCAATCTCACCCCAGCCCCGGGTCATGAAGACCTTGCCCGGAGCGACGACCGCGACCTCCGCTCCGGTTGCAGGGGTGCCACAGTCGGCGTGCTGCAGCCAGAGCTCCAGGGCCCCGCTCGGTGGCATCTCGAAGGCGAAGGAGGGAGGAAGGCGGATCCACGAAGTTGGAGGCATGGCGGCGTGGAGCACAAGCTCGCGAGGGGAGCGCTCCGCGTGGACTCTAGGGGGGACGACGCGCACCACTGTGACTCGCCGGCGTCGGCGGCGACGCTGTCGGTGTTGCTCGGCGCCCTCCACCCTAGGGCATACAACGTGGGCGTACAAGGGCAGCGGAAACCCAGGCGGCGGCCGCTCGTACCACGGACTCGACACCACCTGCCAGGCGCCTTCGTTCCTGTGACAGTGGATTGGCCGCTTCTTCGGCGGGAGGGGGTCAGGACCCTCTCTGGGGGCCTTTCCCTTCTCCTTAGCTGAAAACTGGCGGATCGGTGCCATTGGTGCAAGAGGAAGCAAAGATGAGGAAGAAGAAGAGAAGGGAGTAGCAGACAGGGGTGAATTGGCGGAGCTCAGGCAGCCCCGTACTTATAGCCGGGGATGGCCAACCGCCGAAGCACCAAGACCTCAGGTAATCATGACCCATATCTCTGCATGCAGGAACTTGTCAAGTCGTGCAGTTGCTGAGGCGTCGTGGGGAAGCGCAGACGGCCACGTCCAATCAGCCGCCATGTGGCGCCCAAGGCCGCAGGCTGTTAGGGCATGAGGCGCTTCGCGCTTGCCCCTTCGCTTCTCTGATAAGCCAAGCCCGCGCGCGCCTTGGGCCCGGGGGCTACTATCGGCGTTCTGGGAACGGGGGTCCCCAGACTTGCCTGCCTGCGGCCTGCGGCCTGGCTCAAGTGGGGGCCCAACGCGGCCCATCTTCATCAGCGCAAGCTCAAGACCCTCGCGGGGCGGACGACAGGAAGCTTCCTCAGAGGCGGCCTCATCAGGCAGGCTCGCGAGGAGGCGGAGAGATCAATGCAAGGGTACCTCGGGAGGATCTCGTGACGCAAGCCATGATGATCAAGGCCAGGGGGGCGCCAGGCGGGCGCTAGCCTGCATAGGGTCCTTGTTTCCCCTTTGGTGCAAAGGGGGCAAGCACAGGCCAAGGCATCAGGCAAAGGCTGCCATTCCGGTGCAACGAGACCAAGACCAGCAGAGCAGCAGGACGGAGGTCACCGTGGAGCCCAAGACGGCGTCATCACCAGTGATTTTGGCAGCCGAAGACCACCTTTGGCCAGGATAACTTGTACTAGATGTTCCCCTTCAAAATGGCCAATTGTTGGCGCCCTTCCCGCTCAATTATTCGGGGAGAGGCCCAGGGCCTCTATAAATAGAGCTAGCCTCCACAAAGGAAGGAGACACCCAGGAGGAGAGGGAGAGATCTGGTAGAACCCTAGCAGAGAGAAAGAGAGGCGACGGAACTCACCCTAGCAGTTCGTCGCACCAGCTCAAGAACACCTCTCGCGAGGCTGTTCTTCCCATGTACTATTCATCATCAGCCCCTAAGGCAATCCACCACACCACACACTGGAGTAGGGTATTACACCACAACGGTGGCCCGAACCAGTATAAACCTCATGTCTCCTGTGTTGTTCATCATTTTCATCTTAGTTCGCATGAGAGGATCAGACGTAGATCGGTAGGGGAGAGATCTCCGCGCGCACCCCAGTGTTCAAACCTCAAGGGTCTGCCGGAACACCAAATCCGACAGTGGTTGTGGAGAAGACAAAAAGGAGAAGATAGTCTCACATCAACTAGGCGTATCAACGGGCTATGGAGATGCCCATCAATAGATATCAATGTGAGTGAGTAGGGATTGCCATGCAACAGATGCACTAGAGCTATAAATGTACGAAAGCTCAAAAAGAAACTAAGTGGGTGTGCATCCAACTTGCTTGCTCACGAAGACCTAGGGCAATTTGAGGAAGCCCATCATTGGAATATACAAGCCAAGTTCTATAATGTAAAATTCCCACTAGTATATGAAAGTGACAACATATGAGACTCTCTATATGAAGAACATGGTGCTACTTTGAAGCACAATATATGAGACTCGCTATATCATGGTGCTACTTTGAAGCATAAGTGTGGTAAAAGGATAGTAGCATTGCCCCTTTTTTGGGCATTTTTTTCTTTGGCCTTTCTCTTTTTTTGGCCTTTCTTTTTTTTATTTGTCCTTTTTTTATTTGGGACAATGCTCTATTAATGATGATCATCACACTTCTATTTATTTACAACTCAATGATTACAACTCGATTCTAAAACAAAGTATGACTCTATATGAATGCCTCCGGCGGTGTACCGGGATATGCAATGAATCAAGAGTGACAAGTATGAAAAAATACGAATGGTGGCTTTGCCACAAATACTATGTCAACTACATGATCATGCTAAGCAATATGACAATGATGAATATGTCATGATGAACTAGATGGTGGAAGGTTGCATGGCAATATATCTTAGAATGGCTATGGAAATGCCATAATAGGTAGGTATGGTGGCTGTTTTGAGGAAGGTATATGGTAGGTGTATGATACCAGCGAAAGGTGCGCGGTATTAGAGAGGCTAGCAAAGGTGGAAGGGTGAGAGTGCGTACGATCCATGGACTCAATATTAGTCATAAAGAACTCATATACTTATTGCAAAAATCTAGAAGTTATCAAAGCAAAGTATTACATGTTGGAAATATGCCCTAGAGGCAATAATAAAATGGTTATTATTATATTTCTTTGTTCGTGATAATTGTCTATTGTTCATGCTATAATTGTGTTATCCGGAAATCGTAATACATGTGTGAATACATAGACCACAACACGTCCCTAGTGAGCCTCTAGTTGACTAGCTCGTTGATCAAAGGATAGTCATGGTTTCCTAACTGTGGACATTGGATGTCATTGATAACGGGATCGCATCATTAGGAGAATGATGTGATGGACAAGACCCAATCCTAAGCTTAGCTCAAAGATCGTGTAGTTCGTTTGTTGTAGCTTTTCTGAATGTCAAGTATCATTTCCTTAGACCATGAGATTGTGCAACTCCCGGATACCTTAGGAGTGCCTTGGGTGTGCCAAACGTCACAACGTAACTGGGTGACTATAAAGGTACATTACAGGTATCTCCGAAAGTGTCTGTTGGGTTGGCACAAATCGAGACTGGGATTTGTCACTCCATATGACGGAGAGGTATCTCTGGGCCCACTCGGTAATGCATCATCATAATGAGCTCAATGTGACCAGTGGTTGATCACGGGATCATGCATTACGGCACGAGTAAAGTGACTTGCCGGTAACGAGATTGAACTAGGTATTGGGATACCGACGATCGAGTCTCGGGCAAGTAACGTACCGATTGACAAAGGGAATTGTATACGGATTGATTGAATCCTCGACATCATGGTTCATCCGATGAGGTCATCGTGGAGCATGTGGGAGCCAACATGGGTATCCAGATCCCGCTGTTAGTTATTGACCGGAGAGGCGTCTCGGTCATGTCTGTATGTCTCCCGAACCCGTAGGGTCTACACACTTAAGGTTCGGTGATGCTAGGGTTGTTGAGATATTAGCATACGGTAACCCGAAAGTTGTTCGGAGTCCTGGATGAGATCTCGGATGTCACAAGGAGTTCCGGAATGGTCCGGAGGTGAAGATTTCTATATAGGAAGTCAAGTTTCGGCCATCGGGAAAGTTTTGGGGGTAATCGGTATTGTACCGGGACCACCGGAAGGGTCCCGGGGGTCCACCGGGTGGGGCCACCTATCCCAGAGGGCCCCATGGGCTGAAGTGGGAGGGGAACCAGCCCCTAGTGGGCTGGTGCACCCCCCTTGGGCCTCCCCCTGCGCCTAGGGTTGGAAACCCTAGGGGTGGGGGCGCCACCTTTGCCTTGGGGGGCAAGGCACCCCCTTGGCCGCCGCCCCCCTAGGAGATTGGATCTCCTAGGGCCGGTGCCCCCTAGGCACCCTATATATAGTGGGGGGAGGGAGGGCAGCTGCACCCAAGCCCCTGGCCTCTCCCTCTCCCTCCCGTGACACTCCTCCGTCTCCCTGCGCTTGGCGAAGCTCTGCCGAGATCACCGTTGCTTCCACCACCACGCCATCGTGCTGCTGGATCTTCATCAACCTGTCCTTCCCCTTGCTGGATCAAGTTGGAGGAGACGTCTTCCGAACCGTACGTGTGTTGAACGCGGAGGTGCCGTCCGTTCGGCACTTGTTCATCGGTGATTTGGATCACGTCGAGTACGACTCCATCAACCCCTTTCTCTTGAACGCTTTCACGCGCGATCTACAAGGGTATGTAGATGCACTCCTCTCTCCCTCGTTGCTAGATGACTCCATAGATTGATCTTGGTGATGCGTAGAAAATTTTAAAATTCTGCTACGTTCCCCAACAGTGGCATCATGAGCTAGGTCTATGTGTAGTTACTATGCACGAGTAGAACACAAAGTAGTTGTGGGCGTCGATATTGTCAATTTGCTTGCCATTACTAGTCTTATCTTGATTCGGCGGCATCGTGGGATGAAGCGGACCGGACCGACCTTACACGTACGCTTACGTGAGACTGGTTCCACCGACTGACATGCACTAGTTGCATAAGGTGGCTGGTGGGTGTCTGTCTCTCCCACTTTAGTCGGATCGGATTCGATGAACAGGGTCCTTATGAAGGGTAAATAGAAATTGGCAATTCACGTTGTGGTTTTGGCGTAGGTAAGAAACGTTCTTGCTAGAAACCTATAGCATCCACATAAAAACTTGCAACAACAATTAGAGGACGTCTAACTTGTTTTTGCAGCAAGTGTTTTGTGATGTGATATGGCCAAAGGATGTGATGAATGATATATGTGATGTATGAGATGATCATGTTCTTGTAATAGGAATCACGACTTGCATGTCGATGAGTATGACAACCGGCAGGAGCCATAGGAGTTGTCTTTATTTATTTATGACCTGCGTGTCAACATAAACGTCATGTAATTACTTTACTTTATTGCTAAAGCGTTAGCCATAGTAGTAGAAGTAATAGATGACGAGACAACTTCGAGAAGACACGATGATGGAGATCATGATGATGGAGATCATGGTGTCATGCCGGTGACAACGATGATCATGGAGCCCCGTAGATGGAGATCAAAAGGAGCAAATGATATTGGCCATATCATGCCACTATTTGATTGCATGTGATGTTTATCATGTTTTACATCTTATTTGCTTAGAACGATGGTACCCCGAACATTTTTGTTTTAAATTTTGAAAAGTTTTTATCCTTTGGTTGATTTTGAATTTGAATTTGAATCAGTTTCGAACTAGCGCGAGATTAGGAATAGTAATCGAGGTGACGTGGCATCATTAGCAGAGGTTCACTGTAGCTTAATTACCCGGGCGTTACAAAACTCCTCCACTACAAGAAATCTCGTCCCGAGATTTAGGAGGTAGAAGGAAACAACGCGGGGTATTCATCACGCAGGCGATCCTCGCGTTCCCAAGTGGCTTCGTCTTCAGAGTGATTCGACCACTGGACTTTGAGGAATTTGATCGCCTTCTGACGGGTGCGGCGTTCAGCTTGGTCAAGAATGCGGACCGGATGCTCTTTATAAGAGAGGTCCTGTTGCAATTCGAGCACTTCATGATCCACCGCTCGGATTGGATCCTTGAAGCAACGGCGGAGTTGTGACACATGGAACACATCGTGAACCTGAGAAAGGTTCGGCGGAAGCTCCAGTTGATATGCCACCTTTCCACGCCTTTCGAGAATAGTGAAGGGACCGATATAGCGAGGAGCTAGCTTGCCTTTGATCCCGAAGCGGTGAGCACCCTTCATTGGTGTAACTCGAAGATAAGCCTTTTCGCCAGGTTGATAAGCCTTTTGACGGTCATACTGACTTTTCTGACGTGACTGAGCAGTCTTGAGATTCTCGCGAATAATGCGAACTTGTTCTTCGGCCTGTTGGATAATATCCGGACCGAAGAGTGGACGTTCCCCAGTTTCTGACCAGTTCAGAGGGGTTCGACACTTTCGTCCATATAGCACTTCGAAGGGGGACATCTTCAGACTAGCTTGATAGCTATTATTATAAGAGAACTCGGCATATGGAAGAGATTCCTCCCATTTCTTGCCGAATGAGATTACACAAGCTCGAAGCATGTCTTCGAGAACTTGGTTGACACGTTCAACTTGCCCTTGTGACTGAGGATGGAACGCAGTACTGAACGACAGATGAGTCCCCATAGCTTCTTGGAAACTTGCCCAGAATCTTGAGGTGAATAAGCTGCCACGGTCCGAACTGATAACCAGTGGAATACCGTGAAGTGAAACAATTCTGGACATGTAGAGAGTAGCAAGCTGACTAGCAGTGATTGTCTCTTTGACCGCCAGAAAATGGGCAACTTTGGAAAGCCGGTCAATGACGACAAGAATAGCATCATTACCTTTCTGAGATTTGGGAAATCCAGTGACGAAGTCCATTTCAACATGGTCCCATTTCCATTCAGGAATAGAGATAGGTTGCAGAGTTCCAGCAGGCCTTTGATGCTCTGCTTTGATTCGGCGACAAATGTCACACTCAGCAACATAACGAGCAATGTCCTGCTTCATATTAGACCACCAGAATGTTTAACGAATATCCTGGTACATCTTTGTACTACCAGGATGGATGGACAGAGGCGTATCATGGGCTTCTTGCATAACCCTTTTAGTCTTATCCAGGTTTTTCTTTGAACACGGTACCACTAGGCGGCCTTTGAAATACAAGGCGCCATCGTCGGCGATAGAGAAGAATGAGGGCTTTCCCCTTTTGAGGTCGCGCTTAATCTTGAGGACTTCATCGTCACACTTCTGTATCCATTTGATGGTGTCCACAAGATCTGGTTTCGCAACCAGGGTATTGAGAGAACCCTTGGAAACAACATGGAGGTTCTGTTTGGGGAAACCTTCGGGAGGGGGAGCGAGTGATCCCGGGGGAACAATATGGAGGTTTAGCCTTCTAAATTCTTCGGTAAGCGAGGGCTGAACTTTATGAACCTGGAGGTGGTTGCAGTAAGACTTGCGGCTCAAGGCATCAGCCATCACATTAGCCTTGCCGGGGGTATATGATATATCCACGTCAAAGTCTGCAACAGTCTCCATCCATCTTTGCTGGCGTAGGTTCAAATCTGGCTGAGTAAACAGATACTTCAGACTTTGATGGTCGGTGAAGATCTCGCAACGATTACCGAGAAGGTAATGTCGCCACTGCTTCAGTGCATGAATGACAGCAGCAAGCTCGAGGTCGTGAACCGGGTAGTTTTCTTCGTGAGGGCGCAATTGACGAGAGGCATAAGCAATCACTCTGCGCTCCTGCATTAGGACACAGCCTAATCCTTGGCGGGAAGCGTCGAAGTAAATGACGAAGTCCTTCTTAGTATCAGGTGGTGCAAGCACGGGGGCAGAAGTCAACTTGTCTTTGAGCGCCTGGAAACTTTCCTGACACTTGTCTGTCCAGTCGAACTTGACACCCTTATGCAACAAATTAGTCAGAGGCCTGGCAATCTTGGAGAAGTTCTCAATGAATCGACGGCAATAGCCGGCGAGACCGAGAAAACTTCGGACTTGCTTCACATTCTTCGGAGGAGTCCAATCGAGAATAGCCTGAACTCGTTCAGGGTTGACGGCAATACCATCTTTGGAGATGACATGCCCAAGATAGGTTACTTCGGGAAGCCAGAATTCACACTTGGAATACTTAGCATACAGCTGATGTTCTCGAAGCTTCTCTAGCACAAGACGCAGATGTCCAGCATGTTCTTCCTCGTTCTTGGAAAATACAAGGATATCGTCCAGATAAACCACGACGAACTTGTCGAGGTAATCCATGAATATATAATTCATCAGACGAGAGAAGGTGGCGGGAGCATTCGTTAAGCCGAATGACATGACGGTGTACTCATATGACCCATACCGAGTCACGAAGGCGGTTTTTGGGATGTCCTCTTCACGAACACGGATCTGGTGGTAACCCAACCTCAAGTCGAGTTTGGAGAACACTGATGAGCCAGCCAGTTGATCATAAAGGTCATTGATTCGAGGAAGAGGATATTTATTCTGAATGGTAGCTTGGTTTATAGGATGGTAGTCTTGGACTAATCGGTTTGTCCCATCCTTCTTCTTAACAAAGAGAGAAGGTGCTCCCCAAGGAGAGCAACTTGGGCGAATGAAACCTTTGGTAGGAGATTTGTCGATTTCCTCCTTAAGCTCAATGAGTTCATGCGGCGGCATCTTGTAGGGTCGTTTAGCTATAGGGGTAGTGCCAGGTTTCAAGTCGATGATGAACTCGACAGCTCTAGCAAGGGGAATCCTTGGAAGTTCTTCTAGGAAGACGTCTTGGAATTCACGAACGACGGGAATGTTTTCAATGCCCTCGAGTGGTGCAGCGTTCAACGCATTCAAGGCATAAAGTCGTGCCTCGGCGTTCTGAACTAGATGAGCTTGGTAAGCTATTATTTCATCAGAAGGGTGTAGCAGATGGACGACCTTAGTGGCGCAAACTATAGAAGCAGTATGCGCTTTTAACCAATTCATTCCCAGAATGAGATCAATGCTACAGGACTTCAGTACGATGGGAGAGACAAGGAATTCCAGTCCTTCGATTTCTACAGGGACGTCGTTGCAAATCATGGAGGTTCGACATTGGCCCGCAGGGGTGTGTACTAATAGTGAAGCATCCATGTTCTCACATTTAATGTCGTGCAAGCATGCAAAACCTTCTGACATGAATGAATGCGATGCACCTGTATCAAATAAAACGGATGCTGGTACTGAATTTACAAGGAGGGTACCCATCACAGTAGCAGGCTGGTCTTGAGCTTCGCTCAGATCAACGTGGTTGGCATGAACACGACCATAAGACTTGGCATTGTTGCTGCGGGGCTGGTTGCTTCCACGGCCAGTTGCTGGAAGGGCCAGTTGATTCGGGTTCTGGTTGCATTCCCTAGCACGATGCCCTGGTTGTCCACACCTGAAGCACAATCCATTATTGGGAGTGGGAACAGGAGCTTGTGGTGGTGGAGCTGGGAGTCTTGGCCGCCTAGTCGGAGGAGTAGGCAGACGAGGTGCAGCATAGGTCTGCCTTGGGGTAGGTGCATCCGGCTGGTACAAGCTATTGGGAATCCATATCTTGCGCTTCTGCGAGGACGGGCCCGAAGATGAGCCCGTGTCACGGTTGCGCCTGTGAGAGCTCTGGTATTCCTGCAGACCAGTTTCGACGTTGATGGCTTTGTTCACCAAGGTGGCGAAATCAGTAAAGTCATGCACTAGAAGTGCGAGCTTGATGTCAGCTTGAAGGCCATCACAGAACTTCTCCTGTCTGCGTGCATCAGTTGCAATGTCTTCTTCAGCATAGCGGGACAAGTCAAGAAACTCCCGCTGGTAAGCTTCCATAGTTTTGTTGCCTTGGGTGAGGTTGCGGAACTCACGCTTCTTCCGGTCCATGACTCCCTGAGGAATGAAGCGAGCACGGAAGGCAGCTTGGAAGTCTGGCCAGGTGATGATTGTTCCAGCTGGCAGTGTACGCCTGTGGCTGTCCCACCATTGAGCTGCGGGTCCCTTCAGGAAGAAGGAAGCAAAGGTGACATAGCTGGCAGGGGCTACCTCAGCAGACTCCATCTCATAGGTGATGTCACGGAGCCAGTCATCAGCATCCAGAGGCTGAGTTGAGCTGCGGTACACTGTTGGGTTCAGGCGCATGAAATCCTGCAGAGTTACTGGGGTTGGCTGCTGGTTCATATTGGGGCGAGGAAACTGAGCCATCATATTCTCCATGAACTGGCGATTCATCTCAAGCTGTTGGATCATACCAGCCATGTACTCAGGCGGTGGTGGGGCGTTGCCACCACGACCACGACCACCTGGTCTAACCATCCTGCTAATATTTAACAGGGGTAGTTCAGCATTGAGGAATTGTAAAAACAAGAATCATTCATGATGAAACATGCACAACGAAAGCAGCACGATAGATACCACATAGTAGTAGGCATATCTTACAAAAGAGATCATGCATAGAGTTCGTTACACAGTGTTCAGTACATAGACTAAGACATCATAGGCGGCACACAGGCTCGCGGCGAATGCATCTAACACTAATAAGCAAGTCTACGTCAGTCCCATGCGGTACTGCGGAGGTAGGTGTAGCCCGACAGCTGGTAGTGACGCGAAGGGAAGACCTCCACGCGAGTAGCCTGGGGTCCGCGGATACTCTGGTGCGGAACCCGATGCGCAGGTGGCAAGAGAGGGCCCAATGCAGGAGAGTAGCCTCCCACATCTGGCCAGCCGACGCCCTGGGGCATCACGGTCCGGGCAGGGTAGATCGCAGAACGCGACAGATCACCAGAGCGGACAAAGGGGTGCAACAGTGTCAGAGCACGGTAGAGGTGCTGACGAGTGGTGTACAACTCGTGGCGAAGAGCTCGGTTAGCGCGATCCAGCCCATCAGCATGCAGAACCAGGTTCTGATGGTAGAAGGGCTCTCGGGTGACAGTGGAGTAGGCAGCAGTGTAGTAACCCTCCGCACCAACATCGGATGCGATAGCAACGTGCCTGAAGGGGGAGGTATCCAACTCCTGATACTCTCCACGAAGACGTGTCAGAGCAGCATAAGCAGCATCGTGGACCGCCATATAGATAGTCACTCCAACACCATGAGTAGTGTGCAGCACGGTAGTGGAGTCATACTCTCGAGAGTAGAGGTGGACGATGGCACGGTACTGCTCCTGGTTGAAGTCCTGATACTCCTGATAGACGGTGTACTCAGGGTGCCAGCGATAACCCAGATAGGTCATCATCTCAGCCAAAACAGCAGGTGATCCTGAGGCACCAATGAACGTCGTGTGGCGCACGACCTGCCTCGTGGGTTCCATCTGAAAAGAAAGTTGTTTTCATAGGAGTCAAATGACAATGTGGATAATGTTCAAGTACTACTCTAAAGAATAACTAGGGCTTATCCAACTTTGGGGTGAATGTCGTAACAGGATCCTAGTGTCAGAGTTAGTAAATTCGTTTAACCCGACTAGAAGGGAGTTCAGAGTCCCAGAGTAAAGGTCGAGGAGTAAAAGATCCTAGCACCACCCGATGGCGACGTGGGCCCGTAAGGCACACAGCCAAGTTAGTCAAAGTTTTTGCAATGTCTAGACTCGACTTCGGCCAAGGAGTGTGGAAGGGGGGTTCCTGCAGGCAGTCGGCTCTGATACCAACTTGTGACGCCCCTGATTTGACCGTACACTAATCATGCATGCAAATGTGTACGATCAAGATCAAGGACTCACGGGAAGATATCACAACACAACTCTACAAATAAAATAAGTCATACAAGCATCATATTACAAGCCAGGGGCCTCGAGGGCTCGAATACAAGAGCTTGATCATAGACGAGTCAGCGGAAGCAACAATATCTGAACACACACATAAGTTAAACAAGTTTGCCTTAAGAAGGCTAGCACAAACTGGGATACAGATCGAAAGAGGCGTAGGCCTCCTGCCTGGGATCCTCCTAACTACTCCTGGTCGTCGCCAGCGGGCACCACGTAGTAGTAGGCACCTCCGGTGTAGTAGGAGTCGTCGTCGACGGTGGCGTCTGGCTCCTGGACTCCAGCATCTGGTTGCGACAACCAGAATGAAAGGAAAGGGGGAAAAGGGGGGAGAAAGCAACCGTGAGTACTCATCCAAAGTACTCGCAAGCAAGGAGCTACACTACATATGCATGGGTATCAAATGGAGTAAGGGTATCATATGTGGACTGAACTGCAGAAAGCCAGAATAAGAGGGGGATAACTAATCCTTTCGAAGACTACGCTTCTGGCAGCCTCCGTCTTGCAACATGTAGAAGAGAGTAGACTGAAGTCCTCCAAGTAGCATCGTATAGCATAATCCTAACCGATGATCCTCCCCTCGTCGCCATGTGAGAGAGCGACCACCGGTTGTATCTGGCACTTGGAAGGGTGTGTTTTATTAAGTATCCGGTTCTAGTTGTCATAAGGTCAAGGTACAACTCCAAATCGTCCTGTTACCGAAGATCACGGCTATTCGAATAGATTAACTTCCCTGCAGGGGTGCACCACATACCCCAACAAGCTTGATCCCATTTGGCCGGACACACTTTCCTGGGTCATGCCCGGCCTCGGAAGATCAACACGTCGCAGCCCACCTAGACCAACAAAGAGGTCAGCACGCCGGCCTAAACCTAAGCGCCCAGGGGTCTGGGCCCATCGCCCTTAGCACACCTGCACGTTGCGTGGGCGGCCGGAAGCAGACCTAGCCTAGTGGTGTTCCAGTCCAATCCAGCGCGCGCCGCTCCGTCGCTGACGTCAAGAAGGCTTCGGCTGATACCACGACGCCGGGATACCCATAACTACTCCTGCGTAGATGGTTAGTGCGTATAGACCAAATGGCCAGACTTAGATCAAATACCCAGATCTCGTTAAGCGTGTTAAGTATCCGCGAATGCCGACCAGGGCCAGGCCCACCTCTCTCCTAGGTGGTCGGAACCTGCCCTGTCGCACCGCCTCAAAGATCCACTCGCGGGTGCTCCTCAAGCCGACCCGTCTTTAGTCACCACATGTATCATGTATAAAGTATAGTATATACCCGTGATCAACTCCCGTGTGATCACGGCCCGATAGTATAGCATGGCAGACGGACAAGGATGTAGGGCCACTGATGATAAACTAGCATCCTATACTAAGCATTAGGATTGCAGGTAAAGGTATCAACAGTAGTAGCAAGGACAGGCTATGCATCAGTATAGGATTAACGGGAAACAGTAACATGCTACACTACTCTAATGCAAGCAGTAAGAGAAGAGTAGGCGATATCTGGTGATCAAAGGGGGGGGCTTGCCTGGTTACTCTGGCAAGAGAGAGGGGTCGTCAACACCGTAGTCGTACGGGGTAGCAGCGGCGTCGGTCTCGGTGTCTAGAGAGAGAAGAGGGGGAAGAAACAATAAATATAATGCAAGCATATGCATAGTGAAGCATGACATGACAAGTTACGGCGTTAGAGGTGCCCTAACGCGGTAGTAGGTGATACCGGTGAAGGGGGATAACATCCGGGAAAGTATCCCCGGTGTTTCGCGTTTTCGGACCGGTGAACCAGAGGGGGAAAGTTGCGAGTTTGATAGGTTAGGGATGCGTGGCGGACGAACGGGCTGCGTATCCGAATTCGTCTCGTCATTCTGAGCAACTTTCATGTACAAAGTTTTTCCATCCGAGCTACGGTTTATTTTATATAAATTTTAAAAGATTTAAATCATTTTTAGGATTTATTTATTTAATTTAATCAACATTATCCAGAATAGTGTCTGCTGACGTCATCATGACGTCAGCATGACGTCAGCAGTTGACCAGGTCAACCTGACAGGTGGGTCCCGTTCGTCATACTCTGTTTTAATTAACTAACAGTTAATTAGGTTAATTAGTGACTAGGTTAATCTAATTATAATTAATTAACTTAATTAATTACTTAATTAATTAATCAATTAATTAATTATTTTTATTATTATTATATTTTTTTAATTCTTTTCTTATTATTATTTTATTTTTACTTTTTTTTAATCATTTTGGGCATGGGCCCCGTTCGTCATAGGCCTAGGGGGTTTATCGGGCGCGGGCTCACGGGGATGGAGCGGAGCAGAGCCACGGGGCTCGCGGGCGCGAGCGCCAGCGGCCAGGGGCTGCGCGGGCGGTGACCCGAGCAGGGCTGGGGCACCCGCACCACAGCAGGCGGCGATGCGCGCGTGGGTGGCTCGCCGGAGCCGCCGGGAGCAGCGGCGGACGGCCAGGCACGGCGGGGCGGCAACAGGGCCGGACGCACGTAGCAGCAGGAGCGGGGAAAGGCGGCAGCAACAGCGCAGCGCAGTGGGGCGAGCAGGGCGGGCACCAATAGGCGCGGGGCACGCCGGGCGCGGCGAGGCCACGACGGCGTCAGCAGAGCCGCGGGGAGGAGGCTCGCGGGGCGTGCGCGGGGTGGAGGGGGCTCGGCCCGGCGAGCGGTGGGCAGTGGCAGCAGAGCAGAAGCGGGGGCGGCGCGGGGCAAGGTCGCGGTGGGCAGCGGCAGTAGCGCTGCGGTGCGCGGCGAGCACGAGGCCACGGTACGGGGCGGCGAGCGGCCCGGAGCGTGAGCTCCGGCACGCGGGCGCAGCCGAGCTGCGCGGCCGGCGAACGGAGAGGGAGGAGGGGCGCAGCGACAGGGGTAGGAGGAGGGCGGAGGCCATGGCCTCACCGGGGGTGCGTAGGGAACGGGGCAGCGGGGGTTGAGGGGGAGGTCGGGGACGAGCGGTGGAGAGGAAGCAGGCCGGCGGGGGGGGCGTCCGGGGAGGCGGCGTGTGATCCTGGCGGCGGCGGGCGACGAGTTGATGAGGACGACGGGGCGGCACCGTGGCGCTGGGGAGGCGGTTAGGCGACGGAGATCCGGGGCGGTGGCGTCGCGAGGTGGGGGGGAAGCGGGCTCGTCCCCTCGATCCGATCTGGATCGGGGAGGAGGGGGGAGAGCGACTGGGGGAGGGGGCGAGTGGGGGCGGTCGTGGGGGTTAGGGTTTGGGTCGCGGGGGGATAAGGGGAAAGGGGGTGGCCGGCTGGGCCTTTGCCCAGTTGGGCCGGTTGGTGGCCTGGCCGGCTGGGCCGTCTGGCCCAGTGGGGGGGTCCTTTTTTTTTGTATTTTGTTTTCTTTATTTATTTTATTTTCTGTTTTAATTCATTTTAAGTATTTAGGTCTTTTATAAAGGCATGGATCCCACACCATAAATTCCTAGGCATTTATTTACACACCCCGAACATTTTTGTTTTAAATTTTGAAAAGTTTTTATCCTTTGGTTGATTTTGAATTTGAATTTGAATCAGTTTCGAACTAGCGCGAGATTAGGAATAGTAATCGAGGTGACGTGGCATCATTAGCAGAGGTTCACTGTAGCTTAATTACCCGGGCGTTACATGCCCAGGTCGAGAGATATGAAGTCTCCAACAAGTTCTTCGGCTGTCAGATGGAGGAAAATAGTTCTGTCAGTGAGCACATACTCAGAATGTCTGGGTTGCATAACCGCTTGACTCAGCTGGGAGTTAATCTCCCGGATGACGCGATCATTGACAGAATCCTTTAGTCGCTTCCACCGAGCTACAAGAGCTTTGTGATAAACTTCAATATGCAGGGGATGGAAAAGACCATTCCTGAGGTGTATTCAATGCTGAAATCAGCAGAGGTGGAAATCAAAAAGGAACATCAAGTGTTGATGGTGAATAAAACCACTAAGTTCAAGAAAGGCAAGGGTAAGAAGAACTTCAAGAAGGATGGCAAGGGAGTTGCCGTGCCCGGTAAGCAAGCTGCTGGGAAGAAGCCAAAGAATGGACCCAAGCCTGAGACTGAGTGTTTTTATTGCAAGGGAAGTGGTCACTGGAAGCGGAACTCCCCAAATACTTAGCGGACAAGAAGGCCGGCAACACTAAAGGTATATGTGATATACATGTAATTGATGTGTGCCTTACCAGTACTCGTAGTAGCTCCTGGGTATTTGATACCGGTGCGGTTGCTCACATTTGTAACTCAAAGTAGGAGCTGCGGAATAAGCGGAGACTGGCGAAGGACGAGGTGACGATGCGCATCGGGAATGGTTCCAAGATCGATGTGATCGGCGTCGGCACGCTGCCTCTAAATTTACCTACGGGATTAGTTTTAAACCTCAATAATTGTTATTTAGTGCCAGCTTTGAGCATGAACATTGTATCAGGATCTCGTTTAATTCGAGATGGCTGCTCATTTAAATCCGAGAATAATGGTTGTTCTATTTATATGAGAGATATGTTTTATGGTCATGCTCCGATGGTGAATGGTTTATTCTTAATGAATCTCGAGCGTAATGCTACACATATTCATAGTGTGAATACCAAAAGATGTAAGGTTGATAATGATAGTCCCACATACTTGTGGCACTGCCACCTTGGTCACATAGGTGTCAAACGCATGAAGAAGCTCCATGTAGATGGACTTTTAGAGTCTCTTGATTACGAATCATTTGAAACATGCGAACCATGCCTCATGGGTAAAATGACCAAGACTGCGTTCTCAGGAATAATGGAGCGAGCAACCAACTTATTTGAAATCATACATACTGATGTGTGCGGTCCAATGAGTGTTGAGGCTCGCGGTGGCTATCGCTATGTTCTCACCCTCACTGATGACTTGAGTAGATATGGGTATGTCTACTTAATGAAACACAAGTCTGAGACCTTTGAAAAGTTCAAGGAATTTCAGAGTGAGGTTGAGAATCAACGTGACAAGAAAATCAAGTTCTTGCGATCAGATCGTGGGGGAGAATACTTGAGTCACGAATTTGGCACACACTTAAGAAAATGTGGAATAGTTTCACAACTCACGCCGCCTGGAACACCTCAGCGTAATGGTGTGTCCGAACATCGTAATCGCACTCTATTGGATATGGTGCGATCTATGATGTCTCTTACCAATTGACCGCTGTCATTTTGGGGCTATGCTTTAGAGACTGCCGCATTCACTTTAAATAGGGCTCCATCGAAATCCGTTGAGACGACACCGTATGAATTATGGTTTGGGAAGAAACCTAAGCTGTCGTTTCTAAAAGTTTGGGGATGCGATGCTTATGTCAAGAAACTTCAACCTGAAAAGCTCGAACCCAAGTCGGAAAAATGCGTCTTCATAGGATACCCTAAAGAAACTGTTGGGTATACCTTCTACCTCAGATCCGAAGGCAAGATCTTTGTTGCCAAGAATGGGTACTTTCTAGAGAAAGAGTTTCTCTCGAAAGAAATAAGTGGGAGGAAAGTAGAACTTGATGAAGTATTACCTCTTGAACCGGTAAGTGGCGCAGCTCAAGAAAATGTTCCTAAGGTGCCTGCACTGACTAGAGAGGAAGTTAATGATGATGATCATGAAACTTCAGATCAAGTTACTACTGAACTTCATAGGTCCACGAGGACACGTTCCGCACCAGAGTGGTACGGCAACCCTGTCTTGGAAATCATGTTTTTAGACAACGGTGAACCTTCGAACTATGAAGAAGCAATGGCGGGCCCGGATTCCGACAAATGGCTGGAAGCCATGAAATCCGAGATAGGATCCATGTATGAAAACAAAGTGTGGACTTTGACTGACTTGCCCGTTGATCGTCGAGCCATACAAAATAAATGGATCTTTAAGAAGAAGACAGATGCGGATGGTAATGTGACCATCTATAAAGCTCGTCCTGTCGCTAAGGGTTATCGACAAGTTCAAGGGGTTGACTACGATGAGACTTTCTCACCCGTAGCGAAGCTGAAGTCCGTCCGAATCATGTTAGCAATTGCCGCATTCTATGATTATGAGATATGGCAAATGGACGTCAAAACAGCATTCCTTAATGGTTTCCTTAAGGAAGAATTGTATATGATGCAGCCGGAAGATTTTGTCGATCCTAAGAATGCTGACAAGGTGTGCAAGCTCCAACGCTCGATTTATGGGCTGGTGCAAGCATCTCGGAGTTGGAACATTCGTTTTGATGAGATGATCAAAGCGTTTGGGTTTATGCAGACTTATGGAGAAGCCTGCATTTACAAGAAAGTGAGTGGGAGCTCTGTAGCATTTCTCATATTGTATGTGGATGACATACTGTTGATGGGAAATGATATAGAATTCTTGGAAAGCATAAAGGCCTACTTGAACAAGTGTTTTTCAATGAAGGACCTTGGAGAAGCTGCATATATATTAGGCATCAAGATCTATAGAGATAGATCGAGACGCCTCATTGGTCTTTCACAGAGTACGTACCTTGACAAGATATTGAAGAAGTTCAAAATGGATCAGTCAAAGAAGGGGTTCTTGCATGTATTGCAAGGTACGAGATTGAGCACGGCTCAATGCCCGACCACGGCAGAACATAGAGAAAAGATGAGTGTCGTCCCCTATGCCTCGGCCATAGGGTCTATCATGTATGCTATGCTGTGTACCAGACCTGATGTAACCCTTGCCGTAAGTTTGGTAGGAAGGTACCAAAGTAATCCCGGCATGGAACACTAGACAGCGGTCAAGAATATCCTGAAGTACCTGAAAAGGACTAAGGACATGTTATTCGTGTATGGAGGTGACGAAGAGCTCGTCGTAAAGGGTTACGTCGATGCTAGCTTCGACATAGATCTGGATGACTCTAAGTCACAAACCGGATACGTGTATATTTTGAATGGTGGGGCAGTAAGCTGGTGCACTTGCAAGCAAAGCGTTGTGGCGGGATCTGCATGTGAAGCGGAGTACATGGTAGCCTCGGAGGCAGCACAAGAAGCAGTCTGGGTGAAGGAGTTCATTACCGACCTAGGAGTCATACCCAATGCGTCGGGCCCGATGACTCTCTTCTGTGACAACACTGGAGCTATTGCCCTTGCCAAGGAGCCCAGGTTTCACAGGAAGACCAGGCATATCAAGCGTCCCTTCAACTCCATTCGTCAAAGTGTTCAAAATGGAGACATAGAGATTTGTAAAGTACATACGGACCTGAATGTGGCAGATCCGTTGACTAAACCTCTCTCTGGAGCAAAACATGATCAACACCAGAACTGCATGGGTGTTCGATTCATCACAATGTAACTAGACTATTGACTCTAGTGCAAGTGGGAGACTGTTGGAAATATGCCCTAGAGGCAATAATAAAATGGTTATTATTATATTTCTTTGTTCATGATATTTGTCTATTGTTCATGCTATAATTGTGTTATCCGGAAATCGTAATACATGTGTGAATACATAGACGACAACACGTCCCTAGTGAGCCTCTAGTTGACTAGCTTGTTGATCAAAGGATAGTCATGGTTTCCTGACTATGGACATTGGATGTCATTGATAACGAGATCACATCATTAGGAGAATGATGTGATGGACAAGACCCAATCCTAAGCTTAGCTCAAAGATCGTGTAGTTCGTTTGTTGTAGCTTTTCTGAATGTCAAGTATCATTTCATTAGACCATGAGATTGTGCAACTCTCGGATACCGTAGGAGTGCCTTGGGTGTGCCAAATGTCACAACGTAACTGGGTGACTATAAAGGTACATTACAGGTATCTCCGAAAGTGTCTGTTGGGTTGGCACGAATCGAGACTGGGATTTGTCACTCCGTATGACGGAGAGGTATCTCTGGGCCCACTCGGTAATGCATCATCATAATGAGCTCAATGTGACCAAGTGGTTGATCACGGGATCATGCATTACGGCACGAGTAAAGTGACTTGCCGGTAACGAGATTGAACTAGGTATTGGGATACCGACGATCGAGTCTCGGGCAAGTAACGTACCGATTGACAAAGGGAACTGTATACGGATTGATTGAATCCTCGACATCGTGGTTCATCCGATGAGATCATCGTGGAGCATGTGGGAGCCAACATGGGTATCCGATCCTGCTGTTAGTTATTAACCGGAGAGG
The DNA here is from genome assembly GCF_056163025.1 of Triticum urartu. Lineage (NCBI taxonomy): Eukaryota > Viridiplantae > Streptophyta > Magnoliopsida > Poales > Poaceae > Triticum > Triticum urartu. The sequence continues at coordinate 151,257,531 of NC_141876.1, forward strand.
CGTCTCGGTCATGTCTGCATGTCTCCTGAACCCGTAGGGTCTACACACTTAAGGTTCAGTGACGCTAGGGTTGTTGAGATATTAGCATACGGTAACCTGAAAGTTGTTCGGAGTCCCGGATGAGATCCCGGACGTCACGAGGAGTTCCGGAATTGTCCGGAGGTGAATATTTATATATAGGAAGTCAAGTTTCGGCCATCGGGAAAGTTTCGGGGGTAATCGGTATTGTACGGGGACCACCGGAAGGGTCCCGGGGGTCCACCGGGTGGGGCCACCTATCCCGGAGGGCCCCATGGGCTGAAGTGGGAGGGGAACCAGCCCCTAGTGGGCTGGTGTGCCCCGCTTGGGCCTCCCCCTGTGCCTAGGGTTGGAAAACCTAGGGGTGGTGTAAGTGCATCCAGTGCCACCCCTAGTTGGTTTTGGAGTACTGACGACAAACCTAATTGAGGGACTAATGTGTTTGTGAGAATTGCAGGATAACACAGGTAGAAGTCCCTCATTGATTCGGTCTTACTACCAGAGATGACCCCTAAAAATGTATGAAGACATTGAAGTCAAAGGTGGTATATGAAGATATTCACATTGAAGACTATGACAAGAGAAGACACGATATGAAGCCTATGGAGCTTGAAGACTTAGATCTTTCGTAGTTCTTTTTCTTTTGTGTTGAGTCATAGGAACCACCATACTGTTAAGTGGGGTCTAGGAGAACCAGTCAGAATGACTGAAGTGATGCCTAAATCAAAAACCTATGTCTTCGAGTGAAGACTATGAAAGCGAATCTTGTCCAGAGTCAGACAAGTCAGCTTTGCTTGTAGCCCAAGTAAAGTTGCCGCGTGAGTATGAAATCTGACCGTTGGGACACGTGTCAGTTCCTTAGTGACCCAGGGTCATTTCGGACAAATCAGGTCGGGTTGCCAAGTGGCTATAAATAGCCCACCCCCTACAACCATAAACGGTTGGCTGCGCAGATTGAGAGTACGGCTTTTGTCGTGTGAGAGCAACCCACCTCGAAGCCTTTGAGAGAGAGAATTCCTTGCGAGGATAAAGCCCTAACCACCAGAGCCAGAGAGAATTGGGCATCACTTAAGTCTTCTTGTCTATGTGATCTGAAGACTTATTACACTTGAGGACTGTGCATCCCCCAGACGGTTAGGCGTCGCGTTCAGAGCATCCAAGAGACATTGTGGATTGCCAGTGAACGAAGTCTGTGAAGGTTTGGGAGTCTACCTTGAAGACTTACCAGAGTGATTGGGCGAGGACTATGTGACCTTAGCTCAAGGAGAATACGGTGAGGACTTGGTGTCCTGAGCTGCGTGTTCAGGACTGGGTGTCCGGGACTGTGTGTCCTAAGGTTTAAATACCTAGCCGCTCCAACTAGACGTACAGTTGTCACAACAACTGGAACTGGTCCAACACATCATTGTCTTCAACAAGTCACTGGTTTCATCTTCACTTCCTTTTACTTACTGATCACTCATTGTGAAGTCATTGCGTGTCTGTTCTATCTTTTGTCTTCACAACGTGAGTGTATGATCTGTTTGGCTTCATAGTATCTTCCTACCTGATCCTAATTACACTACAGCTATTTGTCGCTATGCTTTCACTCTGTTGATACCTGACCATGGCTTGCCTAGTGTAGTCTAACTTCCGCTGCATAGTAATAGGCATATCTCTACTGTTTGTCTTCATAACTTCCACGTTTTGAAGACTTTCATAAAAATCGCCTATTCACCCCCTCTAGTCGATATAACGCACTTTCAATTGGTATCAGAGCAAGGTGCTCCCTTGTTCTGTGTGATTCGGTTTAACCACCTGGAGTTTTAGCTATGTCGACTGCAGGGATAATTAAAGTCTCCGCTGCGTGCCCCGTCTTCGATGGAACTGAATATCCCTACTGGAAGAATAAGATGCGTATGCATCTTGAAGCCATTGACGTCGGCCTATGGTATGTCGTCGAGAACGGTGTTCCCAAGGCTGGAGAAGGTGTCACTGCTGCTGATGTCAAGAAATTCGTTCAACTGGACTCTACTGCCAAGAACATCATCTGTGGTCATCTGACCAAAGGACAGTATGTCCGTGTGAGTGCTTTGAAGACATCCAAGCTGGTCTGGGACTGCCTCTCCAAGGTCAATGAAGGCATCTCAACCCAAAGAGATCAAAGAATCAGTGTCCTTCGCAATCTCTTCAACCGCTTCAAGCGAAATGACAATGAGAATGTCCAGCACACATTTGACAGACTCACTGACATCACAAATGAGCTTCAAGCCCTCGGTGCTACTGAGATCACCAAACATGAAGTCGTCAAGACGCTGCTGAGATCACTTGATAGTTCGTTTGACATCCTAGCCCTGATGATTCAAGAATGTCCTGATTTCAAGACACTCGATCCATCTGACATACTTGAGAGGCTCAACACACATGAGTTTCAGTTTTCTGAGAAAAGAGATATCTACGGTCCAAACTATGGGCGAACTCGTGCCTTGAAGGCAAAAGTTGTTTCCTCATCTGAAGAAGAATCTGACAGAAGTTCTGATGATCCTGAAGACATTGGAAGGGAACTTGCAATGCTAGTGAAGAAGTTCCAAAAATTCACCAAGAAGAAAGGCTTCGGAAAGTCTTCACGATCAAGCTCAAGGAATGATGAAGCTTCTGCTCATGACTACAAGAAGAAAACATGCCACAAGTGCAAGAAAACTGGACACTTCATCTCTGAGTGTCCACAGTGGGACAATGAGAACAGAAAGAAGAAGAAGAGCAAGGAATATGACTCAGACGACAAGAAGAAGAAGAAATACACAAAGTCTTCTTCCAAGTCTTCCTCAAAGTCTTCATCACACAAGAAGAGCTCATCTGGCAAGGCACGTGCGTTTGTTGGCAAGGAAATGGATTCAGAGGAGGAGTCCGCTTCAGAGGAGGCAGAGGTGGAGTCTGAGGAGGAGTCTGATTCTGGCATTGCAAGTCTGGCTACAGCATACGTCGCCAAGTCCATCTTCAACACTGAAGACAATGATTTCATCACCGACACTGATGCAAATGATAAGGACTATTCCACTCCTACCTACTGCTTCATGGCACGCGGTGCCAAGGTAAACAAATGCACTACCCACTATCAAACATCTAGTGACGATGACTCTGATTGTGATTCAAAACCCAATTACAAAACACTTGCTAAAATTGCAACTGAACAACAGAAAGCCATGGAACATATTCAAAAACTGTTAGACAGAAGCGATGATCTGTTGGGTGCTGAAATGACTCGATCTGAATCCTTAATTGAAGACATAAAAAATCTTCATGTTAAGTATCAGGAACTTGAAGATCGTCATGATACTCTCTCAACAACTCATGAAAAGCTTTCCTATGATTATCTTCAAAGGAAGCAAGAACTTGAGATATTGAGAGCGGCTCATGAAGATCTTCAAAAGGAAAACGAGTCACTTCGCGCCGAACAGATCAGTTCCGCTCAGGAAGGATTTGAACCACCATGTCTTAAATGCATTGAGCGTGATAATGCTACTTCTGTTGCTGAATGTTCCACTGCTACTGCTGTTGCAATATCTTCAACTGTTGATGTGGTAACTAACCCCTCTGCTGAGGATACCACTGCTATTGCTGATGAGAATGCTAGGTTGAAGACATTGCTTGAAACAGGGATGTACAAAAGCCTTAAAGGGCATCAGACGCTATGTGATGTCCTGAAAAAGCAGATTCTGAACCGAAACCCTAGGAAAGAGGGTATAGTATTCGTAAGGAAAATAAATGCAGATGGCTCTTACTGGAAACCTGAGCAGTACCCCAAAACCAAGTGGATTGCTGCAAAGGAACCTTCAGCAGATCCGTCCAATTTACCTGGCTTCACCTGTGCTAACCCCATTATCATTAATGAATCCTTTGATGCAAACTATGTACTGTTTAAAAATCAGAATGGTGTAGTGTTTGCCAGGTACATTGGTACTAACTGCAGGAATGGACCGCCTATGAAGAAGATCTAGGTTCCGAAAAAGTGTCTGGAAAATCTTCCTGTGAATGTCTTCATGACACCTCACATGAAGAAGACAAACCTCAGTCCAAAGGCTTCATGCAGACAGAGGACTCACCTGAGTCACACTAACGCAAATGTTTTGCAGGGAAACCATACTCAGGCATATGAATATGAGAGCGGTTCATCAAACCGTCATGTTCATATGACCAAAAATTATTCTGCCTATTCTTATGAGTACTATTGTCCGCCTGCTAGACTGTTTGCTAGGGCTCCAAAACCAAAATTCTCAGATGCTGCACTTACACTTATTGCTTCTAAGCCACCCTTGAAGATGTGGATGGTTAAGAAAGCTTAACTCTCTTTTGCAGGGAAAGGTCTCCAGCAGAAAAACAAAATCTTCTAACGCTATTGCTGGAGACCTTAAAAATCTTGTAGGGCGCAAGATAAAATGCCCGAATGGCATCATTATGTACTTCGTTCCTGAATCGCATGCTCCTCTCCCTATTAGTCCTAATCTGGATCTAAGTTTTCATAACCCACTGGTTCGTCAAATGTTTTTGCTTCACAATTCTCTTCGTGAAGCCTATCCCCCTAACTGCACTGTAGGGTACGACATAAGCGTCTTCAAAGTCTTCAGAATGGATTATTGACAGTGGGTGTACAAATCACATGACTGGCAAAAGAAGCCTTCTTATGGACTCAACCTTACGTCCATCCGACAAGAGCCACATCACATTTGCTGACACTGGTAAAAGTAAGGTATTGGGTCTAGGTAGAGTTGCAATCTCAAAGGATCAACACATGGATAAAGTCATGCTTGTTGAATCCCTTGGTTTCAACTTAATGTCTGTCTCAATGCTTTGCGATTTGAACCTGGTCGTAATATTTGGAAAATATTGTTGCCTGGTACTAATGGAATCTGACAAGTCTCTAGTGTCTGAAGGGTATCGGAAAGATGATTTGTATGTGGTAGATTTCTCAGCAGGGCCACAACTTGCAGTATGTCTTCTTGCAAAAGCTTCAGAATGCTGGCTTTGGCATCGGAGGCTTGGGCATGCTTGCATGAGGAACCTCCACACCCTTGCGAAGAAGAAACATGTCATAGGCATCGAGGGCGTCAAGTTCAAGAAAGATCACTTATGCGGTGCCTGTGAAGCAGGGAAGATGACGAGGGCAAAACATCCCTCGAAGACAATCATGACCACTACTCGACCCTTCGAACTGCTTCACATGGATCTTTTTGGTCCCACTCACTACTCAACTTTTACTACTACCGCTTGCCTCTATGGCTTTGTCATTGTTGATGATTACTCTAGATATACTTGGGTGCACATAATCCTTTACAAGACTGAAGTGCAGGATGTCTTCAGACGCTTCGCCAATCAAGCTATGAACAATTACGGCGCCAAGATAAAGCACATCAGAAGTGACAATGGCACTGAATTCAAGAACACTGGCCTTGATACATATCTTGATACCTTGGGCATCACACATGAATTCTCAGCTCCGTACACGCCACAGCAGAATGGCATCGTCGAACGCAAGAACAGAACACTCATTGAGATGGCCAGAATGATGCTAGATGAATACAAGACTCCAAGAAAATTCTGGACTGAAGCCATTGACACTGCATGCCATACAATCAATCGTGTTTATCTTCACAAGCTTCTAAACAAGACATCTTATGAGCTCCTTACTGGCAAAAAGCCAAATGTCAGTTACTTCAGATTATTTGGCGCAAGGTGCTGGATCAAGGACCCACATCACACCTCAAAATTTGCACCAAAAGCACATGAAGGTTTTATGCTTGGATATGGAAAGGATTCGCACTCCTACAGAGTCTTCAATCTCTTTCATTACAAAGTGGTTGAAACAGTGGATGTGCGGTTCGATGAGACCAACGGATCACAAAGAGAGCAGCTGCCAAGTGTGCTAGATGAAGTTCCATCCAGTGAATCAATCAAGCTAATGGGAACTGGAGAGATTATACCTTCTGGAGCTCATCCTAAAGAAGAACTTATCATTTCAGCACCTAATCAACATGAAGACATTGCTCAGCCTGAAGACATTCCTTCCAACAACGACAGTGAACAGCAAGAGCAAAGTCTTCGCCCTGTACATCCTCGTGTTGCCAATGAAGTGCAGATTGAAAGAATAATTGATAGCATCAATGCACCTGGTCCACTCACTCGTTCAAGGGCAACTCAGCTAGCAAATTTCTGTGGGCACTTCGCATTCGTCTCAATATCAGAACCCAAGAAAATTGAAGAAGCCTTCATGGAACCTGAATGGATTCAAGCTATGCAAGAAGAGCTTCAACAGTTTGAGCTGAATAATGTATGGGAACTGGTCAAGCGTCCTGATCCACGGAAGCACAACATAATAGGCACCAAATGGATATACCGCAACAAGCAAGATGAGCATGGTCAAGTTGTCAGAAACAAAGCTCGTCTCGTTGCTCAAGGATATACTCAAGTGGAAGGCATTGACTTCGATGAAACATTTGCTCCTGTGGCTAGGCTTGAAGCCATACGCATACTACTGGCCTATGCAAATCATCATAACATACTTCTATATCAAATGGATGTGAAGAGTGCCTTTCTCAATGGCAAGATTGAAGAAGATGTGTATGTTGCACAACCGCCTGGCTTTGAAAATCCAAAACATCCTGACATGGTATACAAGCTCAACAAGGCACTGTATGGCCTCAAACAAGCCCCTAGGGCCTGGTATAACACACTCAAATACTTCCTGAAGAGCAAAGGCTTCATACCTGGTTCCCTAGATCCCACTCTTTTCACGAAGACATATGATGGTGAACTGTTTGTGTGCCAAATATATGTGGATGACATTATCTTCGGCTGCACCAATCAGAAGTACAGTGAAGAGTTTGTATATATGATGCAAGAGCAATATCAGATGTCCATGATGGGGGAGCTGAAGTTCTTCCTTGGTCTTCAAATACGACAACAACGCAATGGCATCTTCATATCTCAAGAGAAGTATCTCAAAGATTGCCTGAAGAAGTTCGGTATGCAAGACTGCAAAGGCTTCACAACACCAATGCCAGCCAAACATCATCTGGGTCCTGACGACAATGGTAAAGAGTTCGATCAAAAGGTATACCGCTCCATGATTGGTTCTTTACTTTATTTATGTGCATCTAGGCCAGATATTATGCTTAGTGTTTGCATGTGTGCTCGATTTCAAGCGGCACCAAAGGAGTCGCATCACTTAGCTGTGAAGCGAATTCTTCGATATTTGGCTCACACCCCAACTCTAGGATTATGGTATCCAAAGGGCTCAGAGTTTGATTTGGTTGGATTCTCGGATGCTGATTATGCTGGTGACAAAGTTGATCGCAAGTCTACATCAGGCACATGTCACTTTCTGGGACGATCACTTGTATGTTGGTCTTCAAAGAAGAAGAACTGTGTATCTCTCTCCACTGCTGAATCTAAATACATTGCTGCTGGATCTTGCTGCGCTCAGCTTCTGTGGATGAAGCAAACACTCAAGGACTATGGCATTCATCTGAAGCAAGTGCCACTTTACTGCGACAGCGAAAGCGCCATCAAGATTGCCAACAACCCAGTTCAGCACTCGAAGACAAAGCACATTGAAATTCGTCATCACTTTCTCAGAGATCATGTTGTGAAGGAAGACATTGATATCATACACGTCAACACTGAAGAGCAATTGGTAGATATCTTCACCAAGCCCTTGGATGAGAAGAGGTTTTGCAAGTTACGGTGTGAGCTAAATATCCTGGAATCCTCAAATGTCCTGTGATCAGGCACACATCCTAACCCTTATGCATATTGATGACTTAGATGTGCAACACACAAAGTAAAGTATATCTTCAATCAATGAAGACATACATTCTAAGTGTGAATACATTAATGCGGAATTTGAATTCGGAGCGCCACGATAATTGTGCGCCGTGTCTGGGTCTAATACTTCCTATACGGTGGGTAACCCCACCACCAAACGTTCTATTTTGAAGTGTTTCACTCATGGCGTTACCTTGCAATTTCTTCACATTTGGTTTGGCTTCGAACTCAACATATTTTCATGATTATCTTCACTATGTTGATTATATATATATATATATGCTAGTGTTCTGTCCTCTACAGCATTCACTTATAGCTATATCTTCGTGTTGAATCTTTTGAACTAAGTGAATGTGATCGGACCCCAACTTCTCTATGCTTTCTATCTCAAACTCTATCTCTCCAAGTCATATGCATTCTATTGAAACTGTCGAATGTCTTCACTGCGTCCTTGTCAGCAGAAGATATAGAGACAACCATAAAGTCCGTTTTCAATGCTCATTCCTCCACATAAAATCCAGAGAAGCAGGAACGACCACCTGACAATCCATGCGTGCGTGGGACGTGGAACAAACCCCAAACTTCCGCAAACTGGCCACGTGTTCCTCAGATGCGAATCTCCAGGGGCACCTGTGTAATAGCACAGTGCCGCCCCTGTGCCTATAAATACACACTCACAGCGGTAACTATCTCTTCTTCCACCCTCGCACGAACCCTAGCGCCACCGCTAGCTCTCGACGACGCCGGCGACGAAGCGCTTCGCTGCCGCAACCTCTCCGACGCCGTCTTCATGCCGACCATGGACATCGTCCTCTCCGCCGTCGCTGTAGGTCTCCTCCGTCGCCAAGTTAGGGCACGGACGAGTGAACTGCTCGGCCTCATCTCTCGCTCCGTCTAGTAGTTCTCAGTGCGGTAAATAAAACTGCCTTTTTACAGCACCGTTGATCCTATTGATCTGTCACTTTCTACCACAAGCAGTTTCTGCTCACACAAACTAGATCTCTCTCAAACTGCATCTCATAACATGCCTAGAATATTCACTTGTGCTTCAAAAAGTAGTTAGATTCCTCACTTGTACTAATCTCTGGATTCGTACAAATCTGGAACCAACTTCTTGTCTATGAGTGAATGTCTTCGCACGATGAGGTCAATGTCTTCTAAACTGATTTATCTTCAAAATCTTCTGAGAATGCATATGACCTCTTCCCCTTCCCTCGCACCTTAATGCTGTCACAGGTACATGTCCGTGGGAGAATCCTTTGGTTCTCATAGTCTGCATTCATTTGCAGAATTCCTACAACATCACATAAATTCTCCTGAAGCCAGTTCCTGTTGGTCCAGCAAAAGAAAGCCTTTGAAGCCTTTGAACGTCTTGAAGCCTTCCAAGTTAAGGTTTATGGCTTCAGAAACAGCAGCAAGGAAAGGGGGCAGACAGCGACGTGGAGGAACATCCAAAGATCTGCCTGATGAACTGGCAGAAATGTATAAAACAGATCCTGAAGAGAATTATGGGCAGCGCAAGACCCGAATCCAATGGATTCGACGCTATTGGGAAGAACAATGGTCAAATACCGCTTCACAACCCAAGAGTATGCTGAGAAAAGTGCCATAAAAAGACCGTGGGGAGACATCTTATACAAGAATCTTGTACCCAGGTCTAGAGATGAAGCTATTGCCCAAAGCTTCTATCCATGCATGGTCCGTGGGCCACAGCCTGATGATGCACATCCGTCGTCACTACTCTGGTGTCGTGACGACAATCTATTCAAGCGCAACTTCCAGTTTGCCCAAAACTCAGCGAAGCAGAATAAGAAGAAATTTGGGTTAGACTTCAACCCTGGTCCCTCAGCACCAAGGGCAGATGGCACACGAGAAGCAGAACCCAATGTCATCGGTCCGTATGCCAACCTTGAAGGCCTCATCACCTACATCTTGGTTCAAGGGACTGCAGTGAATGAGCCTGCAGCTGACACTGAGTCTGATGAAGCGCCAGCAGTGCCTGCAGTGCCGAGGCCTAAGCAGTTGAAGAAGCCAAAAGCTTCAAAGCCAGCCCCTTCACCAAAAATCTCAAAGGCGAAGCCATTGGCGACTGCACCTCCTGAAGACAGTGTGCAGTCTGAAGACTTATCACGCGTCTCAAGGCACCAGAAGGACAAGATGCCTCAGTCTCACACTGGCAAAGAGCTCACAGCTGCTGCCATCCTGCGCAGTGAAGCCATTGATCTGTCAAGTGATGAAGATCTTGGAGATGACGCTCTTGAGCAACTCATCAAGAGCAAAGAAGAAGCAGAAATCTTCAACAATCTGCCTCTCTTTGATGTCGCCATCATCCACAACTTCATTGACGAGTGGTTTGCCACACCAAACATCAGCTTTGAAGATCTACAGCTGCCCGTTGGCCTAAGCGTCGCCTTCCAAGGTGCTATTGCTTCAGAACTTGCCATTGCCCAGCGCATTGTTGAACTGAAGCAGAAAATTGATCATGAAAAGGCTTAGTTCAAGAAGAATATGGCTAAGCTCAGCGTGCAAGAAGTAAAGAGCTTCAAGATCATGTTGCATGAGCTAAAGGAAAACTTTCTGAAGAAGCGTGCAGAAGCTCAGGATTCATGTGAGCGGATGAAGTCTCTGGCTGACAGATGTGTGCAAGCCTACAATGAGGCTGAGAAGCGCAAGGCACTTGGGCGTCCTGGCATCGACCCCAAGATGGCCGCAAAGAAAAAGAAGAAGACTGTTCCAGCTGAACCAGAGGCACCAAGGCAGGAAGCAGTTCCGCTTGTCTTCCCAACTGCAACAACTGGCTCGAAGCCAAAGAGCCGGTCAACAACTTCAGAGCTCAAGAAGACGAGAACTGCTGAGGCTGAAGCCAGGAAGAGGAAAAGCTCTGAAGCCTCTCCTACTGCCCCCAGCAAGAAAAAGAGAAAGACCAAGAAATCTCGGGCTGCTCCCACAGAGCCCTTGATAGTTGAACCTATTTCTATGGTTCACCCTGACGCAGAACGTCAACTGACGGTTCATGAGCCTGCTTCCACAGAGGCTCCTGAAGCTGAAGACATTCCAGCAGCTGATCCCATCGCTGCTGAAGACATTGGTCATCATGACAATGTAGAAGATGATGCAGCCCTTCCTCAGTTAGAACACAGCGAACTCATCAGCATTGGTCGTCCACTGACGCCAATTGCACAGGATGCTTCATGGGCGGATCGCCCTCAAGAGGAAGAAGACTATGAGGCCCAGCCCACTCCAACCCCACAGGCGTCGTCTGCGTTCCGCAGGCTTCGCAAAGGTCCAAGGCCTCAAGTCTATGCTGAAGACATTCCGGCTGCATCAGCCGCAGAAGAAGCGCCACAAGACCCCACTCCTCTGCTCCACCAAGAAGCAGTTCTCCAGGAGAACGTGCTTGTGACCGACCCTCCAGCTAGTCAAGCGGAGGATGAAAATATTGAGGCTGCCACAACCAACAATGAAGCTAATGTGGAGCCCTCCCCAGCAAAAGTTTCAGAAGACAGCGAAGCCACTGAACCCACAACTACTGTTCCTGAGTCTGCTGCAGGTCCCCAATTCAACTATCATGTTGAGCACAGGCCTCAGGTCCAGAAGCCAATCCCCAGACTGCCAAGGTTTCCAGGTCCTGCATCAGCACCTGGCTCCTTCAACATCAATGGCTTCAGGGCAGATAATACTTTCTTCAATAGCTCCAAGAACCCCTATTCAAGGGAAAGGATTTCATCAGATAGGTTCTGGAGCTATCCTCAGCGCAGCTACTACTCTTGCATACTGTACAACCAAGGTCGCATTTTCCCGCACAAGCGCCTTGATGTTGAAGCTATTGCTGGTCTGCCCTGTCTAGAGGAAGCGTTGGATTGCTTCAAACAAGTGGGTCTGCTACAGTTCATTACTGATGAAGAGTAGTGGAACGAAGAGATCCTGCTACAATTCTATGCCACACTGCACATCAAAGGATACAACAGAGATCCGAAGACTTGGGTCCTGGAGTGGATGACCGGCAACGTTCATCACGAAGCCAATGCATTTGATATCATTGAGCTCACTGGCCTGCCCACTCCAGGCGAATTCTTCGAGCAAGGCTGTCGGCTACACACTGAAGCTATTGAGAGCATATTTCAGAGGCCTGAACCGAATATGAGTCAGATGCTCTCTATGATGAAGCCATTGCCCCACAATGCTCCTTATCCCACAGAGTTCTTCGTTGAAGACCTTGAGTACCTGCCCAGGACCATCTATCACATCATCCGGCGGACTCTCTGGCCCATTAAAGGACACTCTCCAAATGCCAAGATCGAGGGTGCAATGAAGACTCTGATATTCTGTATCCTTCATGGCAAATGCTTCAACGCACAGGATTTCTTCATACGCCAACTAGCTGCATCAGGCTCAGATCTGTTTGGTTTAAAGTTCTATGCTCCTTGGGTAATGAGGCTGATCAAACTTCACTCTGCCATCTCGTATCAGCCCTCAGCCCGCAACCATCGGATCTTCTTGCCTGATGTGGATACCTCTGCTGAAGCCATCTATCCTGAACCTGCCAAGAAACCTCTGAGTCTTCAGAATGCAGAACACCAGAGCTTCACTCAAAACATTGAAGGTGTTGAAGCCATCTCCAGGGTGTATCCTTTGGCTGGCACTACACGTGCACCACACCCTGCGTCAACTGAACCCACTGACAGTGCCACTGCTTCAAGACCCAAGAAGCGCACTCGTGTTCTCAATGACCGAGAGCTTCTTGTGGCCCTTCATCAAAAGCAGGATAGGCATCATGACTGGTTGAAGAGACGGATGAAAAGCCTCTTGGTGGATGTAAATCGCATCCGAAATCTTGCCACCAAGAACGCTTTCGTTGCCCATGAAACCTGTCGTCGCACATGGAAAGGGCTAACAATGATGCTTTCTGAAGCTGATCTTCAAGAGGATGGCTTCACTGAGAGATTCAAGTTTGACTCCACACCTCCTCGAAGAGCTGTGCTGCTGGGGACCCCATCTCTTGAAGACTCTGAGTTTTCTTCCTCTGCTGCCAAAGTCACTGCCAGAATCATTGAGGAGGAAGACAATGCTACCTCACCGCCACCTGCTTCAGCACCTCCAAGCTCTTCTGCACCGCCAAACAACGCCAACAACCCTGCTACTTCATCTACTCCTCATAGGAACGAGTAGAGGCTATATGTCTTCAAACCTTTTTGGTCATTACTGACAAAAGGGGAGAAGCATATGAGATTGATAGTCTTCAAGCGGGTTCATATGGGCGGGTGCCTTATATTTTGCTTCGTGCTTACAACTCTTGTTTTTGCTACATTTGGTTCTTATGAGTTGTAACACTTAAACCAGATGGTCGTCTGCTACTTGTTTGCCACCCTGTTTTGCAAAGATAAATTCCGCATGTGCGACGATAAATTCCGCACTTATCTCATTCTGCAGACGTCCATTTTCCATTATGCATGTCATTATCTTCATATACTTTCACATGCATAGTGGATTGTCATCATAAGCTGAAGTGGATCTCCACAAGTACAACCTGCCATGTGCATTTGCATTCCAAAAGCAAATTAACTTATATGCGCATCTTCAGGGGGAGCCCTTGCAACTTATGAAGACAATTCCTTATCCTTTACAATTTCACAGACTATATTCCCCGTTGAAAACTTCAACTAGTTTGTCATCAATCACCAAAAAGGGGGAGATTGTAAGTGCATCTAGTGCCACCCCTAGTTGGTTTTGGAGTATTGACGACAAACCTAGTTGAGGGACTAATGTGTTTGTGAGAATTGCAGGATAACACAGGTAGAAGTCCCTCATTGATTCGGTTTTACTACCAGAGATGACCCCTAAAAATGTATGAAGACATTGAAGTCAAAGGTGGTATATGAAGATATTCACATTGAAGACTATGACAAGAGAAGACACGATATGAAGCCTATGGAGCTCGAAGACTTAGATCTTTCGTAGTTCTTTTTCTTTTGTGTTGAGTCATAGGAACCACTGTACTGTTAAGTGGGGTCCAGGAGAACCAGTCAGAATGACTGAAGTGATGCCTAAATCAAAAACCTATGTCTTCGAGTGAAGACTATGAAAGCGAATCTTGTCCAGAGTCGGACACGTCAGCTTTGCTTGTAGCCCAAGTAAAGTTGCCGTGTGAGTTTGAAATCTGACCGTTGGGACACGTGTCAGTTCCTTAGTGACCCAGGGTCATTTCGGACAAATCAGGTCGGGTTGCCAAGTGGCTATAAATAGCCCACCCCCTACAACCATAAATGGTTGGCTGCTCAGATTGAGAGTACGGCTTTTGTCGTTTGAGAGCAACCCACCTCGAAGCCTTTGAGAGAGAATTCCCTACGAGGATAAAGCCCTAACCACCAGAGCCAGAGAGAATTGGGCATCACTCAAGTCTTCTTGTCTGTGTGATCTGAAGACTTATTACACTTGAGGACTGTGCATCCTCCAGACGGTTAGGCGTCGCGTTCAGAGCATCCAAGAGACATTGTGGATTGCCAGTGAACGAAGTCTGTGAAGGTTTGGGAGTCTACCTTGAAGACTTACCAGAGTGATTGGGCGAGGACTATGTGACCTTATCTCAAGGAGAATACGGTGAGGACTTGGTGTCCTGAGCTGCGTGTTCAGGACTGGGTGTCCGGGACTGTGTGTCCTAAGGTTTAAAAATACCTAGCGGCTCCAACCAGACGTACAGTTGTCACAGCAACTGGAACTGGTCCAACACATCATTGTCTTCAACGAGTCACTGGTTTCATCTTCACTTACTTTTACTTACTGATCACTCATTGTGAAGTCATTGCGTGTCTGTTCTATCTTTTGTCTTCACAACGTGAGTGTATGATCTGTTTGGCTTCATAGTATCTTCCTACCTGATCCTTATTACACTACAGCTATTTGTCTCTGTGCTTTCACTCTGTTGATACTTGACCATGGCTTGCCTAGTGTAGTCTAACTTCCGCTGCATAGTAATAGGCATATCTCTACTGTTTGTCTTCATAACTTCCACGTTTTGAAGACTTTCATAAAAATCGCCTATTCACCCCCCCTCTAGTCGATATAACGCACTTTCAGGTGGGGGCGCCACCCTTGCCTTGGGGGGCAAGGCACCCCCTTGGCTGCCGCCCCCCTAGGAGATTGGATCTCCTAGGGCCGGCGCCCCCCCTAGGCACCCTATATATAGTGGTGGGGAGGGAGGGCAGCCGCACCCAAGCCCCTTGCCTCTCCCTCTCCCTCCCGTGACACTCCTCCGTCTCCCTGCGCTTGGCGAAGCTCTGCCGAGATCACCGTTGCTTCCACCACCACGCCGTCGTGCTGCTGGATCTTCATGAACCTCTTCTTCCCCCTTGCTGGATCAAGTTGGAGGAGACGTCTTCCCAACCGTACGTGTGTTGAACGCGGAGGTGCCGTCCATTCGGCAGTTGGTCATCGGTGATTTGGATTACGTCGAGTACGACACCATCAACCCCGTTCTCTTGAACGCTTCCGCGCGCGATCTACAAGGGTATGTAGATGCACTCCTCTCTCCCTCGTTGCTAGATGACTCCATAGATTGATCTTGGTGATGCGTAGAAAATTTTAAAATTCTGCTACGTTCCCCAACATTACACGCATGCTCCTAGGGGGATAGATTGGTAGGAAAAGACCATCGCTCGTCCCCGACCGCCACTCATAAGGAAGACAATCAATAAATAAATCATGCTCCGACTTCATCACATAACGGTTCACCATACGTGCATGCTACGGGAATCACAAACTTTAACACAAGTATTCTTTAAATTCACAACTACTCAACTAGCATGACTTTAATATTATCACCTCCATATCTCAAAACAATTATCATGCTTCAATCTTTTCTTAGTATTCAACACACTCAAAAGAAAGTTTCACAAATCTTGAATACCAAGCATATTATTATTAAGCTAATTACCATGCTATTAAGAGACTCTCAAAATAATTTAAGTGAAGCATGAGAGATCAATAGTTTCTTTAAAACAAATCCACCACCGTGCTCTAAAAGATCTAAGTGAAGCACATAGAGCAAAATTATAACACTCAGAAGATATAAGTGAAGCACATAGAGCAAAACTACTTAGCTCAAAAGATATAAGTGAAGCACATAGAGCAAAACTACTTAGCTCAAAAGATATAAGTGAAGCACATAGAGTATTCTATCAAATTTTAATTCATGTATGGCTCTCTCAAAAGGTGTGTACAGCAAGGATGATTGTGGCATACTAAGACACAAAGACACAAATAATACAAGACGCTCCAAGCAAAACACATATCTTGTTGGTGAATAAAAATATAGCTCCAAGTAAATTACCGATGGTAGTGGACGAAAGAGGGATGCCTTCCGGGGCATCCCCAAGCTTTGACTTTTTGGTGTCCTTGGATTATCTTGGGGGTGCCATGGGCATCCCCAAGCTTAGGCTCTTGCCACTCCTTGTTCCATAATCCATCACAAGAATTCACCCAAAACTTGAAAACTTCACAACACAAAACTCAAAGAAGAAAACTCGTGAGCTCCGTTAGTGAAAGAAAACAAAAGACCACTTCAAGGTACTGTAATGAAATAATTCTTTATTTATATTGGTGTTAAACCTACTGTATTCCAACTTCTCTATGGATTATAAACTATTTTACTAACCATAGATTCATCAAAATAAGCAAACAACACACGAAAAATGGAATCTGTCAAAAACAGAACAGTCTGTAGTAATCTGTAGCTAGCGCAAGATCTGGAACCCCAAAAATTCTAAAATAAATTTCTGGACGTGAGGAATTTATATATTAATCATCTGAAAAAATAATTAACTAAATATCACTCTCCAAATAAAAATGACAGCAGTTCTTGTGAGCGCTAAAGTTTCTGTTTTTTATAGCAAGTTCAACAAGACTTTCCCCAAGTCTTCCCAACGGTTCTACTTGGCACAAACACTAATTAAACACAAAAAACACAACCAAAACAGAGGCTAAATAATTTATTTATTACTAAGCAGGAGAAAAAAATCAAGGAATAAAAATAAAATTGGGTTGCCTCCCAACAAGCGCTATCGTTTAACGCCCCTAGCTAGGGATAAAAGCGAGGATATATCTAAGTATTGCCATCTTTGGTAGGCAATCCATAAGTGGATCTCATGATAGTTTCATATGGAAATTTTATTTTCGTTCTAGGAAAGTGTTCCATGCCCCTTTTTAGTGGAAATTGAAATCTAATATTCCCTTCCTTCATATCAATAATCGCACCAACCGTTCTAAGGAAAGGTCTACAAAGAATAATAGGGCAAGAAGGATTGCAATCTATATCAAGAAAAATGAAATCTACGGGCACATAATTCCTATTTGCAACAATAAGAACATCATTAATTCTTTCGATAGGTTTCTTAATAGTGGAATCCGCAAGATGCAAGTTTAGAGAGCAATCATCAAAATTACGGAAATCTAGCAAACCACACAAAGTCTTGGGAATAGTAGAGACACTAGCACCCAAATCACACAAAGAATAAAACTCATGATCTTTAATTTTAATTTTAATAGTTGGTTCCCACTCATCATAGAGTTTTCTAGGGATAGAAACTTTCAACTCAAGTTTTTCTTCATAAGATTGCATCAAGGCATCACCAATATGTTCAGTGAAAGCTTTATTTTGACTATAAGCATGTGGAGAATTTAGCACGGATTGCAACAAGGAAATACAATCAATTAAAGAGAAACTTTCATAATTAAATTCCTTGAAATCCAATATAGTGGGTTTAGCAACATCTAGATTTTTATTTATTTCAATCCCACTTTCATCAATTTCATCATTAAGATCCAAATACTCCGAATTTTTAGAATGCCTTCTAGGTAAAGGAAGATCATATTCAGTTTCATCAAGATTCATATTGCAAAACAAAGATTTAACAGGGGACACATCAATAACTTTTAGATCTTCATCTTGATTTTAATAGGAATTGGAGGAACACGCTTTAATAAAGGCATCTTTGGAAGCACGCATCCTAGCGGTTCTTTCCTTGCACTCATCAATGGAAATTCTCATGGCTTTGAGAGACTCATTGATATCATGCTTAGGAGGAATAGATCTAAGCTTTAAAGAATCAACCTCAAGAGAAATTCTATCAATGTTTCCATCAACTTTAAGCAATTTCTCCTCAAGCAAAGCATTAAAATTCTTTTGTGAATTCATAAATTCTTTAACACTATTCTCAAATTCAGAGGGCATCTTATTATAATTTCCATAAGAGTTGTTGTAGGAATTCCCATAATTATTAGAAGGATTACTAGGATATGGCCTAGGATTAAAATTCCCTCTATAAGCATTGTTACCAAAATTATTCCTACCAACAAAATTCACATCCATAGATTCATTGTTATTCTCAATCAAAGTAGACAAAGGCATATCATTAGGATCAGATGAAACACTCTTAGTAGCAAATAATTTCATAAGTTCATCCATCTTTCCACTCAACACATTGATTTCTTCTATCGCATGCACTTTTTATTAAAAGTTCTTTCAGTATGCCATTGAGAATAATTAACCATAATATTATCTAGGAGTTTAGTAGCATCCCCTAAAGTGATTTCCATAAAAGTGCCTCCCGCGGCCGAATCTAAAAGATTTCTAGAAGCAAAATTCAATCCGGCATAAAATTTTTGTATAATCATCCACAAATTCAAACCATGAGTAGGGCAATTACGTATCATTAATTTCATTCTCTCCCAAGCTTGTGCAACATGTTCATGATCAAGTTGTTTAAAGTTCATAATATTGTTTCTAAGAGAGATGATCTTAGCAGGAGGAAAATACTTAGAGATAAAAGCATCTTTGCACTTGTTCCATGAATCAATACTATTCTTAGGCAAAGACGAAAACCAAGCTTTAGCACGATCTCTAAGCGAAAAAGGAAATAGCTTCAATTTAACAACATCATTATCGACATCTTTTTTCTTTTGCATATCACATAAATCAATGAAGCTATTCAGATAGTAGCGGCATCTTCACTAGGAAGGCCGGCGAATTGATCTTTCATAACAATATTCAACAAAGCAGTATTAATTTCACAAGATTCAGCATCGGTAAGAGGAGAAATCGGAGTACTAAGGAGATCATTATTATTGGTATTGGTGAAGTCACACAATTTAGTATTATCTTGAGCCATTGCGACAAACAAGCAATCTAACACACAAGCAAACAAGAGCAAACGGGCAAAAGAGGCAAATAGAGAGGGAGGATAGAGAGAGAGAGAGGGCGAATAAAATGGCAAGGGTGAAGTGGGGGAGAGGAAAACGAGAGGCAAATGGCAAATAATGTAATGCGAGAGATAGGGATTGTGATGGGTACTTGGTATGTTGACTTTTTGCATAGACTCCCCGGCAACGGCGCCAGAAATCCTTCTTGTTACGTCTTGAGCTTGCGTTGGTTTTCCCCGAAGAGGAAGGGATGATGCAGCAGAGTAGCGTAAGTATTTCCCTCAGTTTTTGAGAACCAAGGTATCAATCCAGTAGGAGGCCACACTCAAGTCCCTCGTACCTGCACAAAACTATAGCTACTCGCAACCAACGCGATTAAGGGTTGTCAAGCCCTTCACGGTCACTTACAAGAGTGAGATCTGATAGATATAATATTTTTGGTATTTTTGATATAAAGATGCAAAGTAAAAAGTAAAGGAAAAGTAAAAAGCAAAGCAAGATTAAAGTGATGGAGATTGATATGATGAGAATAGACCCGGGGGCCATAGGTTTCACTAGTGGCTTCTCTCAAGAGCATAAGTATTCTACGGTGGGTGAACAAATTGCTGTTGAGCAATTGACAGACTTGAGCATAGTTATGAGAATATCTAGGCATGATCATGTATATAGGCATCACGTCCGTGACAAGTAGACCGAAACGATTCTGCATCTACTACTATTACTCCACTCATCGACCGCTATCCAGCATGCATCTAGAGTATTAAGTTAAAAACAGAGTAACGCCTTAAGCAAGATGACATGATGTAGAGAGATAAATTCATGCAATATGAAATAAACCCCATCTTGTTATCCTCGATGGCAATGATGCAATACGTGCCTTGCTGCCCCTTCTGTCACTGGGTAAGGACACCGCAAGATCGAACCCAAAGCTAAGCACTTCTCCCATGGCAAGAACTACCAATCTAGTTGGCCAAACCAAACGGATAATTCGAAGAGACTTGCAAAGATAACCAATCATACATAAAAGAATTCAGAGAAGATTCAAATATTATTCATAGATAGACTTGATCATAAACCCAAAATTCATCGGTCTCAACAAACACACCGCAAAAACAAGATTACATCGAATAGATCTCCACAAGAGAGGGGGAGAACTTTGTATTGAGATTCAAAGAGAGAGAAGAAGCCATCTAGCTACTAACTATGGACCCAAAGGTCTGAGGTAAACTACTCACACTTCATCGGAGGGGATAGGATGATGTAGAAGCCCTCCGTGATGACGGCCCTCTTCCAGCGGAGCTCCGGAACAAGCCCCAAGATGGGATCTCGTGGATACAGAAAGTTGCGGCGGTGGAATTAGGTTTTTGGCTCCTGTTCTGATCGTTTGGGGGTACGTGTGTATATATAGGAGGAAGAAGTACGTCGGTGGAGCACCGAGGGGCCCACGAGGCAGGGGGCGCGCCCTAGGCGGGCCCCCCACCCTCGTGACCTCCTCTTTGACTCCCTGGCGTAGAGTCCAAGTCTCCTAGATCATGTTCGGTGAGAAAATCACATTCCCGAAGATTTTATTCCGTTTGGACTCCGTTTGATATTCTATTTCTCCGAAATACTGAAATAGGCAAAAAACAGCAATTCTGGGCTGGGCCTCCGGTTAATAGGTTAGTCCCAAAAATAATATAAAAGTGGAAAATAAAGCCCAATATAGTCCAAAACAGTAGATAATATAGCATGGAGCAATAAAAATTATAGATACGTTGGAGACGTATCAGCGTTCCATGCCGCTGAGGGGGGGCACGGGCGCGGCGGGTGCAACCAAACGCACGGGCACCGATGCCGCGGTGGGTGGAGGGGCGCGCACAGGCAGGGGCACGGGCGCGGTGGGTGCAGCCAAATACACGGGGGCCGATGCCACAGTGGGTGGAGGGGCGCGCACGGGCGCTGGCATGTACACGAGCTCGCGCGGGTCCGCGGAGACCTCGCTGACGCCCGCGGCTTCCAGCTCTGAGATAGTGCTTGGTGACCAGCCCATCAATGCTACGGGCATGGTCACTGGCGCGGGCGCGGGGATGGGAGCTGGGACAGGAGAGGGGGCAGCAACCATCACGACCAGCTCATTCTGGGCCATGTCCATGATGCCCAATTCCTCCTTATTTTCTATCTCCTCTGGCTCGGAGTCGACTTCACCAAACTTGAAGACTAGTGGAAGATGATCATTCCGCGTCATGGCATTGGTGGAGGTCTGCGGGAGGGAGGGGAATGGGAGGTGAACAGTAAGGCCGCCCGTATTAAACAACGGCTCGGGCTCCATTAATGTAGAGGAAAGCGGGCGGCCATGGAAGTCAAAGGGCTCGCTTCCCAGTGAGCCTGCGCAGCGTACAACTAGCACGCTTCCTGGTGAGCCTGCACATTGGAGGACAGCTTGCACGCCTCTCGGTCAGCGTGTGCACCGGACATCACTCGCACGCCTCCCGTTCAGTCAAGGTCAAGCAGCTGTCTGCACGGCACCTCGTACAACCATTAAAACCAAGACACATGGCGTCGCGTGAATGGTTAACAGAACACACACGGTTTGAATTATACAAACGTTTGAGATATTAAAGTGGCAGCTATTTTTTCAAAATGCCTTTGTTGGTTGTCATTATTCAAGTGCGCCTTCTCTCAGAATGGACACGAAAAATGCCACAACATGTCGGGTGCAATTCCATGATAGAATGCCAAGTTTCATGAATTTTAGACGAGTTTTGGATTTACTAGAATTTAAAAACTAGGCATCTCAATGTTTTGCCGGCAATCAACGGTGCCCTGGTGTTTGAAATTTATTCCCATTTCTTACATGGGACCTAAGCATGCACCCAAGGACACAGATTTGATTTTTCAACCAATTTATATGCACTGGAGCATGTGCATGTAGTTCAAATTTGAATTATGCACATAAATGCATTAAAAACTCACTTAATGCATAAAAATGTCCAAATGAACCCCCAAAAATCCCAAAAATTGACACAACACTCTTGTTGTTCTATGTTGACATGAGAATTTTTTTGAAAGCAATAAGGGGCAATGGATATCGTTTCATCTCCAAAGGTGGGATGTTCCCTACCGAAACCATCATGCTTGTTGTGAGAAGCTCTGCTTTGTGAGAAGCATATACCCGAACCTGCCCCAAATGGGACAATTTTTTACCACGGCATGTTGATGCCGCTCCATGATAGCATGCCAAGTTTCATGAATTTCAGACGAGTTTTGGATTTACTAGAATTAAAAAACCAGGCATCTCAACGTTTTGCGAGCAATCAACAGTGCCTTCGTGTTTGAATTTCATTCCCATCTCTTGCATGGGACCTAGAAATTCACCCAAGGACATGGATTAGATTTTTCAACCAACTTTAGTGCATTGGAGCATGTGCTTGTAGTTGAAATTTGAATTATGCACATAAAATACCTAGAAAACCCAGTTAATGCATAAAAAGTCCAAACGAACCCCGAAAAATCTCAGAAATTGACACAACACTCCTATTGTTCTATGTTGACACTAGAAATTTTTTGAAAGCAATAAGAGGCAATGGACATTGTTTTGTCCCCAAAGGTGGGACGTTCCCTATCGAAACAATCATGCTTGTTGTGAGAAGCTTATACCCGAACCTGCCCCAAATGGGAATTTTTTTACCACGGCATGTTGATGCCGCTCCATGATAGCATACCAAGTTTCATGAATTTAAGGCGAGTTTTGGATTTACTAGAATTTAAAAACCATGCATCTCAACATTTATCCGGCAATCAAAAGTGCACTGGTGTTTGAATTTCATTCCCATCTCTTGCATGGGACCTAGAAATTCACCCAAGGACACACATGTGATTTTTCAACCAACTTTAGTGCATTGGAGCATGTACTTGTAGTTCAAATTTTAATTATGCACATAAAATGCCTAGAAAACCCAGTTAATGTATAAAAAGGCCAAACGAACCCCAAAAATTCCAAGATTAAACACAACACTCCTATTGTTCTATGTTGACACTAGAAAAATTTTGAAAGCAATAAGAGGCAACGGATATCGCCCCGTCCCCAAAGGTGGTACGTTCCCTATCGAAACCATCATGCTTGTTGTGAGAAGCTCTAGTTTGTGATAAGCTTATACCCAAACCTGCCCCAAATGGGACTAAATTTTCACCATGGCATGTTTATGCTGCTCCATGATAGCATGCCAAGTTTCATGAATTTCAAACGAGTTTCAGATTTATTGGAATTTAAAAACTAGGTATCTCAATGTTTTGCCGGCAATTAACAATGCCCTGGTGTTTGAAATTCATTCCCGTCTCTTGCATGGGACCTAAGCATGCACCCAAGGACACACATGTGATTTTGAGAAGACATAATTGCTTTGTTAGTATGCTTGAAGTATTATTATTTTTATGTCAATATAAACTTTTGTCTTGAATCTTTCGAATCTGAATATTCATACCACAATTAAGAAGATCTGCATTGAAATTATGCCAAGTAGCACTCCGCATCAAAAATTCTCTTTTTATCATTTACCTACTCGAGGACGAGCAGGAATTAAGCTTGGGGATGCCTGATACGTCTCCAACATATCTATAATTTTTGATTGCTCCATGCTATATTATCTACTGTTTTGGACCATATTGGGCTTTATTTTCCACTTTTATATTATTTTTGGGACTAACCTATTAACCGGAGGCCCAACCAGAATTGTTGTTTTTTGCCTATTTCAGTATTTTGGAGAAACAGAATATCAAACGGAGTCCAAACGGAATAAAATCTTCGGGAACGTGATTTTCTCACCGAACGTGATCCAGGAGACTTGGACTCTACGCCAGGGAGTCAAAGAGGAGGTCACGAGGGTGGGGGCGCCCCCCCTAGGGCGCGCACCCTGCCTCGTGGGCCCCTCGGTGCTCCACCGACGTACTTCTTCCTCCTATATATAAACACGTACCCCCAAACGATCAGAACAGGAGCCAAAAACCTAATTCCACCGCCGCCAACTTTCTATATCCACGAGATCCCATCTTGGGGCCTGTTCCGGAGCTCCGCCGGAAGAGGGCCGTCATCACGGAGGGCTTCTACATCATCCTAGCCCCTCCGATGAAGTGTGAGTAGTTTACCTCAGACCTTCGGGTCCATAGTTAGTAGCTAATAACCCACAAGTATAGGGGATCGCAACAGCTTTCGAGTGTAGAGTATTCAACCCAAATTTATGGATTCGACACAAGGGGAGCCAAAGAATATTCTCAAGTATTAGCAGCTGAGTTGTCAATTCAACCACACCTGGAAACTTAGTATCTGCAGCAAAGTGTTTAGTAGCAAAGTAATATGATAGTGGTTGTAGCGGCAACAAAAGTAAAGACAACAAAAGTAATGTTTTTGGTATTTTGTAGTGATTGTAACAGTAGCAGCGGAAAAGTAAATAAGCGTAAACCAGTATATGGAAAAATCGTAGGCACCAGATCAGTGATGGATAATTATGCCGGATGCGGTTCATCATGTAACAGTCATAACATAGGGTGACACAGAACTAGCTCCAATTCATCAATGTAATGTAGGCATGTATTCCATATATAGTCATACGTGCTTATGGAAAAGAACTTGCATGACATCTTTTGTCCTACCCTCCCGTGGCAGCGGGGTCCTATTGGAAACTTAGGGATATTAAGGCCTCCTTTTAATAGAGAACCGGAACAAAGCATTAGCACATAGTGAATACATGAACTCTTCAAACTATGGTCATGAAAATATAATAGGTTCAGATCTGAAATCATGGCACTCGGGCCCTAGTGACAAGCATTAAGCATAGCAAAGTCACAGCAACATCAATCTTAGAACATAATGGATACTAGGGATCAAACCCTAACAAAACTAACTTGATTACATGATAAATCTCATCCAACCCATCACCGTCCAGCAAGCCTACGATGGAATTGCTCACGCACGGCGGTGAGCATCATGAAATTGGTGATGGGGGATGGTTGATGATGACGACGGCGACGAATCCCCCTCTCCGGAGCCCCGAACGGACTCCAGATCAGCCCTCCCGAGAGGTTTTAGGGCTTGGCGGCGGCTCCGTATTGTAAAACGCGATGATTTCTTCTCTCTGATTTTTTCTCTCCGAAAGCAAATATATAGAGTTGGAGTTGGCGTTGGAGGGTTTCCAGGGGCCCACGAGGTAGGGGGCGCGCCCTAGGGGGGGCGCCCCCCACCCTCGTGAGAAGGGTGTGGGCCCCCTGGTCTTCATATTTGGCGAGGATTTTTTATTATTTTTTCTAAGACCTCCCGTCGAGTTTCAGGTCATTCCGAGAATATTTGTTTTCTGCACATAAAACAACACCATGGTAATTCTGCTGAAAATAGCGTCAGTCCGGGTTAGCTCCATTCAAATCATACAACATAGAGTCCAAAACAAGGGCAAAAGTGTTTGGAAAAGTAGATACGATGGAGACGTATCAACTCCCCCAAGCTTAAACCCTTGCTTGTCCTCAAGCAATTCAGTTGACAAACTGAAAGAAAGAAAAACTTTTACAAACTTTGTTTGCTCTTGTTGTTGTAACTATGTCAAGCCAGCATTCAGGTTTTCAGCATAAATCATAACTAACCACATTTGCAATAATTCTCAGGTCTCATAATTACTCAAATCAATAGAATAATCAACTAGCAAGTCATAATAATGAATCTCGGATGATAACACTTTCTCAAAACAATCATAATATGATATAACAAGATGGTATCTCGCCAGCCCTTTCTGAGACCGCAAAACATAAATGGAGAGCACCTTTAAAGATCAAGGACTGACTAGACATTGTAATTCATGGTAAAAGTAGATCCAATCATAGTCATACCCAATATAAATTAACAGTGATGAATGCAAATGACAACTGTGCTCTCCAGCTAGTGCTTTTTAATAAGAGGGTGATGACTCAACATAAAAGTAAATGGATAGGCCCTTCGCAGAGGGAAGCAGGGATTTGTAGAGGTGCCAGAGCTTGGTTTTGAAATAGAGATAAATTGTATTTTGAGCTATATACTTTCATTGTCAACATAACAACTAAGAGATGGTGATATCTTCCATGCTAAACACATTATAGGCGGTTCCCAAACAGAATGGTAAAGTTCATACTCCCCCTCCACCAACAAGCATCAACCCATGGCTTGCTCGAAACAACGAGTGCCTCCAACATACATCAGGTCCCAGGGGGAGTTTTGTTTGCAATTAATTTTGATTTAGTTTGCATAAAGCATGGGACTGGGCATCCTGGTGACCAGCCATTTTCTCATGAGTGAGGAGCGGAGTCCACTCCTCTTGAGAATAACCCGCCTAACACGGAAGATAAGGACAGCCTTTGTTGATACATGAGCTATTCGAGCATACAAAACAGAATATTTATTTGAAGGTTTAGAGTTTGGCACATACAAATTTACTTGGAACGGCAGGTAGATACCGCATATAGGAAGGTATAGTGGACTCATCTGGAATAACTTTGGGGTTTAAGGGTTTGGATGCACAAGCAGTATTCCCGCTTAGTACAAGTGAAGGCTAGCAAAAGACTGGGAAGCGACCAACTAGAGAGCGACAACAGCCATGTACATACATTAAAATTAATAAACATTGGATGCAAGCATGAGTAGGATATAATCCACCATGAACATAAATATCGTGAAGGCTATGTTGATTTTGTTTCAACTACATGCGTGAACATGTGCCAAGTCAAGTCACTTAAATCATTCGAAAGAGGATACCACCCCATCATACCACATCATAATCATCTCAATAGCATGTTGGC
Source organism: Triticum urartu (assembly GCF_056163025.1). Lineage (NCBI taxonomy): Eukaryota > Viridiplantae > Streptophyta > Magnoliopsida > Poales > Poaceae > Triticum > Triticum urartu. Next base: position 151,284,333 of record NC_141876.1, read on the forward strand.
ACACAAGGTAAACCATTATAACTCATAGCTAATCAAGCATGGCACAAGCAACTATGATCTCTAATTGTCATTGCAAACATGTTTATTCATAATAAGCTGAATCAAGAACGAGAGACTCATCATATTTACAAAAACAAAAGAGGTCGAGTTCATACCAGCTTTTCTCATCTCAGTCAGTCCATCATATATCATCATAATTGCCTTTCACTTGCACGACCGAACGGTGTGAATAATAATAAGAGTGCACGTGCATTGGACTAAGCTGGAATCTGCGAGCATTCAATAAATAGGAGAAGACAAGGCAATATGGGCTCTTGGTTAAATCAACAATAATGCATATAAGAGCCACTTCAACAATTTTAATTATGGTCTTCTCCTACTGACCCCCAAAGAAAAGAAAAGAAATGAAACTATTTACACGGGAAAGCTCCCAACAAGCAAAAGAAGAACGGGAAATATTTTTGGGTTTTCTTTTTAATTATTACTACTACAGCAGAAAAATAAACTACTACTAATTTTTTTGGTTTTTCTTAAGGTTTAACAAACACACAAGAAGAAAGCAGGAAAAAGAAAATAAACTAGCATGGATATTACAGTGAAAAAGTATGAGCACCGACATCTAGCAATGAGTGTGTGTGAACATAAATGTAATGTCAGTGAGAAATACGTACTCCCCCAAGCTTAGGCTTTTGGCCTAAGTTGGTCTATTGCCACGGCTGGCCTGGCGGGTATCCATAATAATAGTTGTTGGGGTCGTACTGTGATGAAGAGGAATAGTTGGGATCATACTGTTGTGCAGCGGTTATTGCCTGCTGAGCTGCAGCGTGGAGTCGAGCTACCTCCGCTCTCCTCTCGTACTTTTCTGCCTCCTCTCTGGTAATAACATATCTTCCTTTTGTCTGTGAATCAAAGAAGGCAGGAGCAGGGAGAGTAATACGGAAAACACATCGTTTATCAAAAATTAAACGATATAAGAGAGGTGATTCAGGCCTCTCGACAAACTGATGTGAAGCCATAGAGTCATAATCTAAATATGCTGGGGGCAACTCCATATCACCCTCACGAATGTCTATCTCAAGAAAATGAGCTAAGGGGGTTGCATATATTCCTCCAAAGAAATCTCCATTATGTCTATTATGATGCAACCTACGAGCTACAATGGCTCCCATATGATAAGATTGGTCTCCTAACATAGCACTCCTAAGAATGCTAAGATCAGGGACACACATGTGACATGCTTCATCATTAGAATTTATGCATCTACCAATGAAAAGAGCAAAATAATGTATAGCAGGAAAGTGGATGCTCCCTATGGTAGCCTGCATTATATCTCTAGATTCCCCCACAGTTATACTAGCAAGAAAGTTTCTAAATTCAGATTTAGGGGGATCCCTAACACTACCCCATGATGGAAGTTCACAAGAAGAAGTGAAATCCTCTAAGTCCATGGTATAAGATTTGTCATAGAGATCAAACATGACTGAAGGAGAATTACGCGAAGATGAATACTCAAACCTCCTCACAAATGAACTTGTGAGATCATGGTACTGGGGGCATTTGTTAGCCTCAAAATCCTCAAGACCGGCATTGCGCAAATATGATCTGAATTCTTCTTTAATTCCCGCACGGTCCATAAAATTTTCCAACGGCCATTCACAAGGCCGTACCGGAGCGTCTCTTGGTGGATCCTCGTCAGCATCGCGCATAGCAATCCTGGGTCCTTGCTTCTTAGAGAAACCACCTTGGAACATCTTCCTAAACATATTGTTTTTCTTTGAAAAATTCTGAAAAAAAAATTTAGTAACTTCAAAATAAAAGTAAACCAAACTCAATAAAACTGATAGTAACTACTCTTACAAGTGCCTAGAGCCTATATCAAGCATTAGAACTACTTGGAACCATATAAATTTGACATGCAAGCTCAAGAACATGGTCACCTATGCAGCACAAATTTGCAAAGAATAAAGCACTAGAACAAAAACTAATTGGACCAATGGAGGAGTCACATACCAAGGAACAATCTCCCCAAGCAGTTTTGCGAGAGATGCTTTGAGCAAGGAGATCGAAAATCACAGCAAAAGTGGCTGGAACTCGTGCTTGAGTTGGTTTTTTGGGTTTGTGTGAGATAGAGGAAGAAGATGGATGCTGGGATAAGTGGAGGAGGGCCACCATGGGCCCATGAGGCAGGGGGCGCACCCACCACCCTCGTGGCCAGGTGGCAGCTCCTCCGCGGTAATTTTTGCATAGTAAATCCTCAAATATTCCCGAAAAAATCATATTAAATTGGCATGGCATTCTGAGGACTTTTATTTTTGGGATATTTTTATATTGCACGGATAAGCCAGGAAACAGACTGAAAAATACTATTTTACTTTATTTAATATAAATAAAAGAAAGTATAAAGAGGGTACAGAAGTTTGTGTTTCTAGTTTCATCCATCTCATGCTCATCAAAAAGAATCCACTAACAAGGTTGATCAAGTCTTGTTAACAAACTCATTCCGATAATCATGAAACCGGAGAAATTTCGAATAACACTAAGTTACCTCAACAGGGATATGCACATCCCCTATAATAAGTATATCATATTTCTTCTTGACAATAGGAAGAGGAAATTCAAAACCTCCAAATATAATCGATGGAATTTTTCCAATAGAATTGATACTATGAACTTGAGGTTGTTTCCTCGGAAAGTGTACCGTATGCTCATTACCATTAACATGAAAAGTGACATTGCCTTTGTTGCAATCAATAACAGCCCCTGCAGTATTAGGAAAAGGTCTTCCAAGAATAATAGACATACTATCATCCTCGGGAATATCAAGTATAACAAAGTCCGTTAGAATAGTAACGTTTGCAACCACAACAGGCACATCCTCACAAATACCGACAGGTATAGCAGTTGATTTATCAACCATTTGCAAAGATATTTCAGTAGGTGTCAGCTTATTCAAGTAAAGTCTACGATATAAAGAGAGAGGCATGACACTAACACCGGCTCCAAGATCACATAAAGCAGTTTTAATATAATTTCTTTTAATGGAGCAAGGTATAGTAGGTACTCCGGGGTCTCCAAGTTTCTTTGGTATTCCACCCTTAAAAGTATAATTAGCAAGCATGGTGGAAATTTCAGCTTCTGGTATCTTTCTTTTATTAGTAATGATATCTTTCATATATTTAGCATAAGGATTTGTTTTGAGCACATCAGTTAATCTCATACGCAAAAGATAGGCCTAATCATTTCAGCAAAGTGCTCAAAATCCTCATCATCCTTTTTCTTGGATGGTTTCGGGGGAAAGGGCATGGGTTTCTGAACCCAAGGTTCCCTTTCTTTACCATGTTTCCTAGCAACAAAGTCTCTTTTATCATAACGTTGATTCTTTGATTGTGGGTTATCAAGATCGACAGCAGGTTCAATTTCTACATCATTGTCATTACTAGGTTGAGCATCATCATGAACATCATCATTAATATTTTTACTAGGTTCATGTTCATTACCAGATTGTGTTTCAGCATCAGACATAGATATATCATTTGGATTATCAGGTGGTTCAGCAATAGGTTCACTAGAAGTTTGAACAGTTCTATCATTTTTCTTCTTCTTCTTTTTAGAAGAACTAGGAACATCAATATTATTTCTTTGAGAATCTTGCTCGATTCTGTTAGGGTGGCCTTCAGGATACAAAGGTACCTGAGTCATTCTACCAGTTATAGTAGCCACTCTAACAGCATAATCATTTTTCTTACTATTCATTTCATCAAGCACTTCTTTTTGAGCTTTAAGTACTTGTTCTACTTGAGTAGTAACCATAGAAGCATGTTTGCTAATAATTTTAAGTTCACCTTTAATATCAGCCATATAATCACCCAAGCATCTAATCATATAAGCATTTTCTTTTAATTGTCTACCAAAATAAGCATTGAAGTCGTCTTACTTAAACATAAAGTTATCAAACTCATCCAAGCACTGACTAGCAATTTTAGTAGGGGGGACTTCAGTTTTATCATATCTATAGAGAGAATTTACCTTTACTACCTGTGTCGGGATATCGGGATCAGGAGGTTCTTCAGTGAATAAATAATTGAGATCATATGTTTCTTCAACAGGCGGTATATTAAGACCATGTATTTCTTTAATAGGAGGTAAATTCTTAACGTCTTCAGCTTTAATACCTTTCTCTTTCATAGATCTCTTTGCCTCTCGCATATCTTCGGGACTGAGAAATAGAATACCTCTCTTCTTCGGAGTTGGTTTAGGAATAGGCTCAGTAATTGGAGCAGGAGCTGGCTCAGGAGGTGCCCAATTATTTTCATTTGTCAACATATTATTCAATAGAATTTCAGCTTCATCCGGTGTTCTTTCCCTGAAAAGAGAACCAGCAGAACTATCCAGGTAATCTCTGGAAGCATCGGTTAGTCCACTATAAAAGATATCAAGTATTTCAGGTTTCTTAAGAGGATGATCAGGCAAAGCATTAAGTAACTTGAGAATCCTCCCCCAAGCTTGTGGGAGACTCTCTTCTTTAATTAGCACAAAGTTGTATATTTCCCTCAAAGCTGCTTGTTTCTTATGAGCAGGGAAATATTTAGCAGAGAAGTAATAAATCATATCCTGGGGACTACGCACACAACCAGGATCAAGAGAATTAAACCATATCTTAGCATCACCCTTTAATGAGAACGGAAATATTTTGAGTAAATAGAGGTAACGTGATCTCTCATCATTAGTGAACAGGGCAGCTATATCATTTAACTTAGTAAGATGTGCCACAACAGTTTCAGATTCATAGCCATAAAACGGATCAGATTCAACCAAAGTAATTATATCAGGATCAACAGAGAATTCATAATCTTTATCAGGAACACATATAGGTGAAGTAGCAAAAGCAGGGTCGGGTCTCATTTTATCTCTAAGTGATTCTTTGTTCCATTTAATTAATGGGACATTTACATCTGTGCCCCTAACTCGAACCCACTACTCAGATTTGCCCCTAATTTTGAAGCATGCTCAAATTTGCCCCTCCGCCGTTATGTCACTACTCAGAAATGCCCTTCTGTACAGTACTGTAGCACTTTCCGTCCAATATTGTAGCACTTTCCGTCTGCTACAGTACACATGGGCCTCTGACGGTCAAAGGCCTTTGACTGGACGGAAGGGAATTTCTGAGTAGTGACTTAACGGTAGAGGGGCAAATTTGAGCATGCTTTGAAATTAGGTGCAAATCTGAGTAGGTGGTTCAAGTTAGGGGCAGAAATGCAAATGGCCCTTAATTAATAACCTCTTAAGCTCATAACTATCCTTGCAAGCGGAAATAGCGGCAGAAGATTCCCTATCAAAAAGATAACCTTCAGGAATAACAGGCATGTTTTCATCATCACTATCATCATCGTATTCAGATTCAATAATTTCTTTTTCTCTAGCCCTAGCAATTTGTTCATCAAGAAATTTGCTAAGGGGCACAGTGGTATCAGACATAGAAGCAGTTTCATCATAAGTATCATGCATAGCAGAAGTGGCATCATCAATAACATGTGACATATCGGAACGAATAGCAGAAGCAGGTGTAGGTGTCGCAAACTTACTCATAACAGAAGGTGAATCAAGTGCAGAGCTAGATGGCAGTTCCTTACCTCCCCTCGTAGTTGAGGGATAGATCTTGGTTTTTGGATCTCTCAAGTTCTTCATAGTGTCCAGCAGATATAAATCCCAAGTGACTCAAAGAATAGAGCTATGCTCCCCGGCAACGGCGCCAGAAAAAGGTCTTGATAACCCACAAGTATAGGGGATCGCAACAGCTTTCGAGGGTAGAGAATTCAACCCAAATTTATTGATTCGACACAAGGGGAGCCAAAGAATATTCTCAAGTATTAGTAGTTGAGTTGTCAATTCAACCACACCTGGAAACTTAGTATCTGCAGCAAAGTGTTTAGTGGCAAAGTAATATGATAGTGGTGGTAGCGGCAACAAAAGTAAAGACAGCAAAAGTAATGTTTTTGGTATTTTGTAGTGATTGTAACAGTAGCAGCGGAAAAGTAAATAAGCGTAAACCAGTATATGGAAAACTCGTAGGCACCAGATCAGTGATGGATAATTATGCCGGATGCGGTTCATCATGTAACAGTCATAACATAGGGTGACACAGAACTAGCTCCAATTCATCAATGTAATGTAGGCATGTATTCCATATATAGTCATACGTGCTTATGGAAAAGAACTTGCATGACATCTTTTGTCCTACCCTCCCGTGGCAGCGGAGTCCTATTGGAAACTTAGGGATATTAAGGCCTCCTTTTAATAGAGAACCGGAACAAAGCATTAGCACATAGTGAATACATGAACTCCTCAAACTATGGTCATCACCGGGAGTGGTCCCGATTATTGTCACTTCGGGGTTGCCGGATAATAACACATAGTAGGTGACTATAGACTTGCAAGATAGGATCAAGAACACACATATATTCATGAAAACATAATAGGTTCAGATCTGAAATCATGGCACTCGGGCCCTAGTGACAAGCATTAAGCATAGCAAAGTCATAGCAACATCAATCTCAGAACATAATGGATACTAGGGATCAAACCCTAACAAAACTAACTCGATTACATGATAAATCTCATCCAAGCCATCACCGTCCAGCAAGCCTATGATGGAATTACTCACGCACGGTGGTGAGCATCATGAAATTGGTGATGGAGGATGGTTGATGATGGCGACAGCAACGAATCCCCCTCTCCGGAGCCCCGAACGGACTCCAGATCAGCCCTCCCGAGAGGTTTTAGGGATTGGCGGCGGTTCCGTATCGTAAAACACGATGATTTCTTCTCTCTGATTTTTTTCTCTCCGAAAGCAAATATATAGAGTTGGAGTTGGCGTCGAAGAGTTTCTAGGGGGCCCACGAGGTAGGGGGCGCGCCCTAGGGGGGCGCCCCCCACCCTCGTGAGAAGGGTGTGGGCCCCCTGGTCTTCATATTTGGCGAGGATTTTTTATTATTTTTTCTAAGACCTCCCGTGGAGTTTCAGGTCATTCCGAGAATATTTGTTTTCTGCACATAAAACAACACCATGGTAATTCTGCTGAAAACAGCGTCAGTCCGGGTTAGTTCCATTCAAATCATACAAGATAGAGTCCAAAACAAGGGCAAAAGTGTTTGGAAAAGTAGATACGACGGAGACGTATCAGTAGCTAGATGGCTTCTTCTCTCTCTTTGAATCTCAATACAAAGTTATCCCCCTCTCTTATGGAGATCTATTCGATGTAATCTTCTTTTTGCGGTGTGTTTGTTGAGACCGAGGAATTGTGGGTTTATGATCAAGTCTATCTATGAATAATATTTGAATCTTCTCTGAATTCTTTTATGTATGATTGGTTATCTTTGCAAGTCTCTTCGAATTATCCGTTTGGTTTGGCCAACTAGATTGGTAGTTCTTGCCATGGGAGAAGTGCTTAGCTTTGGGTTCGATCTTGCGGTGTCCTTACCCAGTGACAGAAGGGGCAGCAAGGCACGTATTGCATCGTTGCCATCGAGGATAACAAGATGGGGTTTATTTCATATTGCATGAATTTATCTCTCTACATCATGGCATCTTGCTTAAGGCGTTACTCTGTTTTTAACTTAATACTCTAGATGCATGCTGGATAGCGGTCGATGAGTGGAGTAATAGTAGTAGATGCAGAATCGTTTCGGTCTACTTGTCACGGACGTGATGCCTATATACATGATCATGCCTAGATATTCTCATAACTATGCTCAATTCTGTCAATTGCTCAATGGTAATTTGTTCACCCACCGTAGAATACTTATGCTCTTGAGAGAAGCCACTAGTGAAACCTATGGCCCCTGGGTCTATTCTCATCATATCAATCTCCATCACTTTAATCTTTCTTTGCTTTTTACTTTGCCTTTACTTTTTTTACTTTGCATCTTTATATCAAAAATACCAAAAATATTATATCTATCAGATCTCACTCTCGTAAGTGACCGTGAAGGGCTTGACAACCCCTAATCGCGTTGGTTGCGAGTAGCTATCATTTTGTGCAGGTACGAGGGACTTGAGCATGGCCTCCTACTGGATTGATACCTTGGTTCTCAAAAACTGAGGGAAATACTTACGCTAATCTGTTGCATCATCCCTTCCTCTTCGGGGAAAACCAATGCAAGCTCAAGACGTAGCAAACGCTGCCGTCGACCGCTACCTCTCAGCGGCTCCAGTTGCCGTCCTCCCGTGCCCCGTCCGTCGATCGCGCGACGACATGATGTTTGATTTACAAGTGAAGAACATTTTGTGCTGCCTTGAAGACTTCAACAATGGCGTCCCGGAGGACGACAATGACGGCGTGGCACGCTGCCTCCGCCGCTGCCGGAAATAGTTTTTTGGGGGTTTAATACTGTATCTCGAATTCTCGATCATATGAATATAAATTCACAGTGTGACTGAATGAAAGATATGGTCTGAACGAACTTGCGTTTTTCTCTCTCAATGTACAGACTTATCAAATGATTTTCTTTTGAAAAAACGTCAATGGTTTTTAAATATAAAACACTCATCGCAAACGTTTTAGTTAGAACACCCGTATGCAAACCGACAGCTTCCCGAGGAAGCCAAGGGAAAATGTGCCGAGCAGGATTTATGCATCCCTTCAACGCAAACGGTTGTTTTGCATGACCCGTGTGCAACCACGTACAAACAATTGGGTAAGATTTGCATATCTGTCATTTTGGGTATGTTGCCATTTGTCAAACTGGAAAGATTGACATTTGTTTATCTAGTAACATTGCCATTTGTCAACCTTGTAACACTGCGATTTGTCAAAATATGCAGCTAAAAATCACTAGCACTATCTAATTTTTGCAACTAAAATCACTAGCACTGTTCATATGGACACCACTAGCAGGCATGAGTTCATGGACACATATGCAAATGTACCATTGATTACATACAACAAGTCATCAACCCACAACGAGAACGAGGATACACGTTGGATTATAGATCATTTCCAACAAAACATTCTAGTAAAGTTTTTCTCACACAACAAATAACAAAGTGATGCAATGAACTTCAGCTCAACCACTCGTCGGCGTTGGAAACACTTGCTTTGAACCAGAAGTGATTCTCTGGGAAGGGCCAGCTACTGTCAATCTTGAGACCAATGCGGGACTGATCATCCAAGCTGAAGCAACCTATGTCAGGACCCATATTGGGATGGTAGAGAAGCATAGAAATGTCCGAGGTATAGATACAGTTGCTTCTCATAAATGGTAGTAACATTGTGTCAACGGCAGCTGGATCGCCTTCCACCATCATTGGATAGTTTTGTCCAAGGAAGAGCGAGTTTCCTCCAAGAATTTCAATACTGAACCGGGGAGAAGGTGTTGGCGCTAGTACACTAGTATCCATCCCGAATACCCTGCAACGAATGTTGGAATAGGTCTGGAGAGTGCGACCATGCGAGACAACACCTACTTCCTTAGTAACATCAGCAGTGCCCTATATACAGACAAGAAGAGGTGATCCATCGGAATAAGTTACCAAGCACCACTAAGTATATGGGTCCTGCTCGTCCTCATGCTCATGATCATCAGCATCATCATTTCCCCCTTGGTTATAAATTTTTTTAAGTATAGGTGGTGGAATGTTCACAGGACCTTGGAAACACAAGAAGGTTAATTATTAAAGGGAAACTAGCTAACCCGCATGCATGTGGATGAAACAATTATAATTATGGTGGAAGACAAATGTACCAAAAGCATCGATTCCATGCAAAAACAGTGCCACGAGTGGTGGCAGCAAACACAAGACCCTCGTATTGAATTGCATCACAGTACTCATCCTATAAAGAAATTGATTTTTGAGCAATATCCATAGAGGCGTGGAAGTAAGGACGGCAACAAGCTTGTCGAAGATAGCAACAACTTCATAGTTCGTGTAATCCCAAGAGCGGTTGGGAACTCGACAAATTGCTATCTTCCGTAGATGACAGTCACCATGATCGTATTTGAACTCACGTAGAATACCGGTGTACTCAACCTCTGGGCAGCCGTCTGAGATTTTTGGAAGTGGAACCCGGTGACGAGTGTACACATTCACAAGTTCGCACTCGCAGTCGTACCCAATATAAACAACCCAATCTCCATTTGCGCCTGCCCAAGCCTTGCCCTCAAGCGATGGCATCTTAACATCATACGTATCACTATCAAGCGGCATCAACTTGCACAAGGCGAGGCTTCCCTCGTCCCCGCGCCAGTCAGCAGGGTCATGGCAAAGAATACAGGGGAGATCAAACCGCTCCTGGACCCTTGGGTTCCTTGTAATGATGTTATTAGTTGAGTCGAGAATGGTCTTGAATGAACCTGGCATGCTAGCCGGGGTGATGACGTCGCACCGATCAATGAGTTCCTCCATCGTGTCATCATTCAAATCGGGGCAAGAATAACGGGGTCGTTTTCGGCCTGTTCTCTCCATGGAGAAGACGATCGAACAATGGCAGAAGGAAGGGTGAAGGCAAATGGAGGAGGGAGGAAGAGTGTGCGACAGCAGTTCCAAATCGAGAGGGAAAGGAGAAGAGTTGGTGGACGGTTGCCACGGTACACGAAGAGGCGCCTGGGGAGCGAACGGTTGCCATAGAGGTCACACACTGACGACAAGGGCCGAGTGAACTGCATGCGTATATCGCACACACCTTGATCTGGCTGACCGTTTCTTTTGTGTTGCCTAATCACAAATAGTTCATCCGAGTGAACCGTATGCTGTATATCACACACACCTTCATCTGGCTGCCCGTTTCTTTTGTGTTGCTTAATCACAAACTGTTCATCCAAGTGAAACGTATGTTGTGTATCGCACACGCCTTCATCTGGCTGCCCGTTTCTTTCATTCCTCCTCATTGCATATAGTTAATTGGACTGAACCATATGCCCTTCATCGCACACGCAACTAAAATCTGAACCGTGTTTGATGCATCCGTCATCGCAAACATTTTATACATTTTGATGGTTTTCATACAGCACCGTTTGTGATTATTGCATCGCACACAGTTTCTCGAAGGGTCTTTGATCGTAGTGTCGCGTTAGCAGCATCCTGCAGTAGTGTGTGTTCTAAATGACAGAGAACTTCTCGTTTCACTTCATGTGAAGCATGATAGGCATCATGAATGGATGAAGCGTCAGATGCAAAGTCTTCTTATGGATGTCAATCGCATACGCAACCTCTCCATCAAGAACTCATCGGTTGCTCATGAAGCCTGTCTGCGTGCCTGGAAGATCCTTACTCTGCTTTGTTCTAAAGATGAACTCACTGCAGATGGCTTCACTAAAAGATTCAAGTTTGACTCCAGGCCTCCACAATCTGTAAGTTCGCACTCTACTACGTCCATTTAAGATTCTGACGATTCAGCTTCAGCCCCAACTGTTGTTGCGCGAGTCATTGATGAGGAGGAGGACGCAACTTCACCAGCTATGGCTTCACCTGCATCACAATTCTGCATCAGGCCCTTCTACACTGCCCAACTCTAACGTCGACCCTGCTGCCCCAACAAATTCACCAACTCCTCCGGGGAACGCTTAGACACTCTATGTCTTCACTCCTTTTTGGTCATTCTTGACAAAAGGGGCATATGAGTTGATGGTCTTCAAGCGAGTCTATATGGGTCGGGTGCTTCTTCTTGTTAAGTTTTGCAACTCTTATTTTTGAACCGTTGCTTTTGAGTTGTAACTCTTAAGTATTAGTGGTCGTCTGCTAGTTTTGCTGCTATCTTTTATTGCGACGATAAATTACCCATGAAGTCATTATGCATACACCCATTTTTCATTGTGCATGTCATTATCTTCACTACATTTCTGTATGCACGATGAATTGTCTTCATAAATTGAAGGAGATCTCCACAAAGCAGAACCTGCCATGTGCATTTGCATTCAAAGGCAAATTACTTATACGCACATCTTCGGGGGGAGCCCTTTCAACTTCATGAAGCCAATGACCGTTCTTTAACTTTCACATATCTTTATCCCTGTTGAAAACTTCAAACAGTTTGCCATCAATCACCAAAAAGGGGGAGATTGTAAGTGCATCTAGTGCCACCCCTAGTTGGTTTGGGATTATTGACGACAAACATGGTTGACGGACTAATGTGTTTGTGAGAATTGCAGAATAACACAGCTAGAAGTCCCTCATTGATTTGGTTTACCTACCAGAGATGACCCCTAAAAATGTATGAAGACAGTGAAGACAATGGTGTGAAAGTGCGTTATATCGACTAGAGGGGGGGTGAATAGGCGATTTTTATGAAAGTCTTCAAAACGTGGAAGTTATGAAGACAAACAGTAGACATATGCCTATTACTATGCAGTGGAAGTTAGACTACACTAGGCAAGCCATGGTCAAGTATCAACAGAGTGAAAGCACAGTGAAAAATAGCTATAGTGTAATAAGGATCAGGTAGGAAGATACTATGAAGCCAAACAGATCATACACTCATGTTGTGAAGACAAAAGATAGAACAGACACGCAATGACTTCACAATGAGTGATCAGTAAGTAAAAGGAAGTGAAGATGAAACCAGTGACTCGTTGAAGACAATGATGTGTTGGACCAGTTCCAGTTGCTGTGACAACTGTACGTCTGGTTGGAGCGGCTAGGTATTTAAACCTTAGGACACACAGTCCCGGACACCCAGTCCTGAACACGCAGCTCAGGACACCAAGTCCTCACCGTATTCTCCTTGAGCTAAGGTCACATAGTCCTCGCCCAATCACTCTGGTAAGTCTTCAAGGTAGACTCCCAAACCTTCACAGACTTCGTTCACTGGCAATCCACAATGTCTCTTGGATGCTCAGAACGCGACGCCTAACCGTCTGGAGGATCCACAGTCCTCAAGTGTAATAAGTCTTCAGATCACTCAGACAAGAAGACTTAAGTGATGCCCAATTTACTCTGGCTCTGGGTGGTTAGGGCTTTCTCCTCACTAGGAATTTTCTCTCAAAGGCTTCGAGGTGGGTTGCTCTCAAACGACAAAAGCCGTGCACTGAAATCTGAGCAGCCAACCGTTTATGGTTGTAGGGGGTGGGCTATTTATAGCCACTTGGCAACCCGACCTGATTTGTCCGAAATGACCCTGGGTCACTAAGGAACTGACACGTGTCCCAACGGTCAGATTTCAAACTCACATGGAAACTTTACTTGGGCTACAAGCAAAGCTGACTTGTCCGACTCTGGACAAGATTTGCTCTCATAGTCTTCGCTCGAAGACATATGTTTTGAATTAGGCATCACTTTAGTCATTCTGACTGGTTCTCCTGGACCCCACTTAACAGTACGGTGGTTCCTATGACTCAACACAAAAGAAAAAGAACTACGAAAGATCTAAGTCTTCGAGCTCCATAGGCTTCATATCGTGTCTTCTCTTGTCATAGTCTTCAATGTGAATATCTTCATATACCACCTTTGACTTCAATGTCTTCATACATTTTTAGGGGTCATCTCTGGTAGTAAAACCGAATCAATGAGGGACTTCTACCTGTGTTATCATGCAATTCTCACAAACATATTAGTCCCTCAACTAGGTTTGTCGTCAATACTCCAAAACCAACTAGGGGTGGCACTAGATGCACTTACAATCTCCCCCTTTTTGGTGATTGATGACAAACTAGTTGAAGTTTTCAACGGGGAATATAATCTGTGAATTTGTAAAGGTTAAGGAATTGTCTTCATAAGTTGCAAGGGCTCCCCCTGAAGATGTGCATATAAGTTAGTTTGCTTTTGGAATGCAAATGCACATGGCAGGTTGTACTTGTGGAGATCCACTTCAGCTTATGATGACAATCCACTATGCATGTGAAAGTATATGAAGATAATGACATGCATAATGGAAAATGGACGTCTGCAGAATGAGCTAAGTGCGGAATTTATCGTCGCACATGCAGAATTTATCTTCGCAAAATAAGGTGGCAAACAAGTAGCAGACGACCATCTGGTTTAAGTGTTACAACTCATAAGAACCAATTGTAGCAAAAACGAGAGTTGTAAGCACGAAGCAAAATATAAGGCACCCGCCCATATGAACCCGCTTGAAGACTATCAATCTCATATGCTTCTCCCCCTTTTGGCAGTAATGACCAAAAAGGTTTGAAGACATAGAGTCTCTACTCGTTCCCATGAGGAGTAGATGAAGTAGCAGGGTTGTTGATGTTGTTTGGCGGTGAAGAAGAGCTTGGAGGTGCTGAAGCAGATGGTGGTGAAGTAGCATCGTCTTCTTCCTCAATGATTCTGGCAGTGACTGTGGCAGCAGAGGAAGAAAACTTAGAGTCTTCAAGAGATGGGGTCCCCAGCAGCACAGCTCTTCGAGGAGGTGTGGAGTCAAACTTGAATCTCTCAGTGAAGCCATCCTCTTGAAGATCAGCTTCAGAAAGCATCATCGTTAGCCCTTTCCATGTGCGGCGACAGGTTTCATGGGCAACGAAAGCGTTCTTGGTGGCAAGATTTCGGATGCGATTTACATCCACCAAGAGGCTTTTCATCTGTCTCTTTAACCAGTCATGATGCCTATCCTGCTTTTGATGAAGGGCCACAAGAAGCTCTCGGTCGTTGAGAACACGAGTGCGCTTCTTGGGTCTTGAAGCAGTGGCACTGTCAGTGGCTTCAGTTGAAGCAGGGTGTGGTGCACGTGTAGTGCCAGCCAAAGGATACACCCTGGAGATGGCTTCAACACCTTCAACGTTTTGAGTGAAGCTCTGGTGTTCTGCATTCTGAAGACTCAGAGGTTGCTTGGCATGTTCAGGATAGATGGCTTCAGCAGAGGTATCCACATCAGGCAAGAAGATCCGATGGTTGCGGGCTGAGGGCTGATACGAGATGGCAGAGTGAAGTTTGATCAGCCTCATTACCCAAGGAGCATAGAACTTTAAACCAAACAGATCTGAGCCTGATGCAGCTAGTTGGCGTATGAAGAAATCTTGTGCGTTGAAGCATTTGCCATGAAGGATACAGAATATCAGAGTCTTCATTGCACCCTCGATCTTGGCATTTGGAGAGTGTCCTTTAATGGGCCAGAGAGTCTGCCGGATGATGTGATAGATGGTCCTGGGCAGGTACTCAAGGTCTTCAACGAAGAACTCTGTGGGATAAGGAGCATCGTGGGGCAATGGCTTCATCATGGAGAGCATCTGACTCATATTCGGTTCAGGCCTCTGAAATATGCTCTCAATAGTTTCAGTGTGTAGCCGACAGCCTTGCTCGAAGAATTCGCCTGGAGTGGGCAGGCCAGTGATCTCAATGATATCAAATGCATTGGCTTCATGATGAACGTTGCCGGTCATCCACTCCAGGACCCAAGTCTTCGGATCTCTGTTGTATCCTTTGATGTGCAGTGTGTCATAGAATTGTAGCAGGAGCTCTTCGTTCCAATGCTCTTCATCAGTAACAAACTGTAGTAGACCCACTTGTTTGAAGCAATCCAACGCTTCCTCTAGACAGGGCAGACCAGCAATAGCTTCAACATCAAGGTGCTTGTGCGGGAAAATGCGACCTTGGTTGTACAGTATGCAAGAGTAGTAGCTGCGCTGAGGATAGCTCCAGAACCTATCTGATGAAATCCTTTCCCTTGAATAGGGGTTCTTGGAGCTATTGAAGAAGGTATTATCTGCCCTGAAGCTATTGATGTTGAAGGAACCAGGTGCTGATGCAGGACCTGGGAACCTTGGCGTTCTTGGGATTGGCTTCTGGACCTGAGGCCTGTGCTCAACATGATAGTTGAATTGGGGACCTGTAGCAGACTTAGGAACAGAAGTTGTGGGTTCAGTGGCTTCGCTGTCTTCTGAAGCTTTTGCTGGGGAGGGCTCCACATTAGCTTCGTTGTTGGTTGTGGCAGCCTCAAGATTTTCATCCTCCGCTTGACTAGCTGGAGGGTCGGTCACAAGCACGTTCTCCTGGAGAACTGCTTCTTGGTGGAGCAGAGGAGTGGGCTCTTGTGGTGCTTCTTCTGCGGCTGATGCAGCCGGAATGTCTTCAGCATAGACTTGAGGCCTTAGACCTTTGCGAAGCCTGCGGAACGCAGACGATGCCTGTGGGGTTGGAGTGGGCTGGGCCTCATAGTCTTCTTCCTCTTGAGGGCGATCCGCCCATGAAGCATCCTGTGCAATTGGTGTCAGTGGACGACCAATGCTGATGAGTTCGCTGTGTTCGGCTGCATCATCTTCTACATTGTCACGATGACCAATGTCTTCAGCAACGATGGGATCAGCTGCTGGAATGTGTTCAGCTTCAGGAGCCTCTGTGGAAGCAGGCTCATGAACCGTCAGTTGACGTTCTACGTCAGGGTGAACCATAGAAATGGGTTCAACTATCAAGGGCTCTGTGGGAGCAGCCCGAGCTTTCTTGGTCTTTCTTTTTTTCTTGCTGGGGGCAGTAGGAGAGGCTTCAGAGCTTTTCCTCTTCCTGGCTTCAGCCTCAGCAGTTCTCGTCTTCTTGAGCTCTGAAGCGGTTGACCAGCTCTTTGGCTTCGAGCCAGTCATTGCAGTTGGGAAGACAAGCGGAACTGCTTCCTGCCTTGGTGCCTTTGGTTCAGCTAGAACAGTCTTCTTCTTTTTCTTTGCGGCCATCTTGGGGTCGATGCCAGGACGCCCAAGTGCCTTGCGCTTCTCAGCCTCTTTGTAGGCTTGCACACATCTGTCAGCCAGAGTCTTCATCCGCTCACGTGAACCCTAAGCTTCTGCACGCTTCTTCAGAAAGTTTTCCTTTAGCTCATGCAACATGGTCTTGAAGCTCTTCACTTCTTGCACGCTGAGCTTGGCCATATGCTTCTTGAACTGAGCCTTTTCATGATCAATTTTCTGCTTCAATTCAACAATGTGCTGGGCAATAGCAAGTTCTGAAGCAATAGCGCCTTGGAAGGCGACGCTGAGGCCAACGGGCAACTGTAGATCTTCAAAGCTGATGTTTGGTGTGGCAAACCACTCGTCAATGAAGTTGTGGATGATGGCAACATCAAAGAGAGGCAGATTGTTGAAGATTTCTGCTTCTTCTTTGTTCTTGATGAGTTGCTCAAGAGCGTCATCTCCAAGATCTTCATCACTTGACAGATCAATGGTTTCACTGCGCAGAATGGCAGCAGCTGTGAGCTCTTTGCCAGTGTGAGACAGGGGCATCTTGGCCTTCTGGTGCCTTGAGACGCGTGATAAGTCTTCAGACTGCACACTGTCTTCAGGAGGTGCAGTCGCCAATGGCTTCGCCTTTGAGATTTTTGGTGAAGGGGCTGGCTTTGAAGCTTTTGGCTTCTTCAACTGCTTCGGCTTCGGCACTACAGGCATTGCAGGCGCTTCATCAGACTCAGTGTTAGCTGCAGGCTCATTCACTGCAGTCCCTTGAACCAAGATGTAGGTGATGAGGCCTTCAAGGTTGGCATACAGACCGATGACATTGGGTTCTGCTTCTCATGTGCCATCTGCCCTTGGTGCTGAGGGACCAGGGTTGAAGTCTAACCCAAATTTCTTCTTGTTCTGCTTCGCTGAGTTTTGGGCAAACTGGAAGTTGCGCTTGAACAGATTGTCGTCACGACACCAGAGTAGTGACGACGGATGTGCATCATCAGGCTGTGGCCCACGGACCATGCATGGATAGAAGCTTTGGGCAATAGCTTCATCTCCGGACCTGGGTACAAGATTCTTGTATAAGATGTCTCCCCACGGTCTTTTTATGGCACTTTTCTCAGCATACTCTTGGGTTGTGAAGCGGTATTTGAACCATTGTTCTGCCCAATAGCGTCGAATCCATTGGATTCGGGTCTTGCGCTGACCATAATTCTCTTCAGGATCTGTTTTATACATTTCTGCCAGTTCTTCAAGCAGATCTTTGGATGTTCCTCCACGTCGCTGTCTGCCCCCCTTCCTTGCTGCTGTTTTGAAGCCATAAACCTTAACTTGGAAGGCTTCAAGACGTTCAAAGGCTTCAGAGGCTTTCTTTTGCTGGACCAACAGGAACTGGCTTCAGGAGAATTTATGTGATGCTGTAAGAATTCTGCAAATGAATGCAGACTATGAGAACCAAAGGATTCTCCCACGGACATGTACCTGTTACAGCATTAAGGTGCGAGGGAAGGGGAAGAGGTCATATGCATTCTCAGAAGATTTTGAAGATAAATCAGTTTAGAAGACATTGACCTCATCGTGCGAAGACATTCACTCATAGATAAGAAGTTGGTTCTAGATTTGTACGAATCCACAGATCAGTACAAGTGAGGAATCTAACTACTTTTTGAAGCACAAGTGAATATACTAGGCATGTTATGAGATGCAGTTTGAGCGAGATCTAGCTTGTGTGAACAGAAACTGCTTGTGGTAGAAAGTGACAGATCAATAGGATCAACGGTGCTGTAAAAAAAGGGAGTTTTATTTACCACACTGAGAACTGCTAGACGGAGTGGGAGATGAGGCCGAGCAGTTCACTCGTCCGTGCCCTAACTTGGCGACGGAGGAGACCTACGGCGACGGCGGAGAGGACGATGTCCGCGGTCGGCGTGAAGACGGCGTCGGAGAGGTTGCGGTAGCGAAGCGCTTCGTCGCCGGCGTCGTTGAGAGCTAGCGGTGGCGCTAGGGTTCGTGCGAGGGTGGAAGAAGAGATAGTTACCGCTGTGAGTGTGTATTTATAGGCACAGGGGCGGCACTGCGCTATTACACAGGTGCCCCTGGCGATTCGCATTTGAGTAATACGTGGCCATCATGCGGTATTTTGGGGGCAGTTCCACCTCCCACGCACGCCTGGATTGTCGGGTGGTCGTTCCTACTTCTCCGGATTTCATGTGGATAAATGAGCATTGAAAACGGACTTAAATGTTGTCTCTGTGTCTTCTGCTGACAAGGACGCAGAGAAGACATTCGACAGTTTCAATAGAATGCATATGACTTGGAGAGATAGAATTTTGAGATTGAGAGCATAGAGAGGTTAGGGTCCGATCACATTCACTTAGTTCAAAAGATTCAAACAAGAAGACATAGCTATAAGTGAATGCTGTAGAGGACAGAACACTAGTATATATATATATATAATCAACATAGTGAAGATAATCATGAAGACATGTTGAGATTGAAGCCAAACCAAATATGAAGACATTGCAAGGTAACACCATGAGTGAAACACTTCAAAATAGAACGTTTGGTGGTGGCGTTACCCACCGTATAGGAAGTATTAGACCCAGACACGGCGCACAATTATCATGGCGCTCCGAAGTCAAATTCCACATTAATGTATTCACACTTAGAATGTATGTCTTCATTGATTGAAGATATACTTTACTTCATGTGTTGCACAACTAAGTCATCAATATGCATAAGGGTTAGGATGTGTGCCTGATCACAGGACATTTGAGGATTCTAGGATATTTAGCTCACACCGTAACTTGCAAAACCTCTTCTCATCTAAGGGCTTGGTGAAGATATCTGCCAATTGCTCTTCAGTGTTGACGTGTATGATGTCAATGTCTTCCTTCACAACATGATCTCTGAGAAAGTGATGACGAATTTCAATGTGCTTTGTCTTCGAGTGCTGAACTGGGTTGTTGGCAATCTTGATGGCGCTTTCGTTGTCGCAGTAAAGTGGCACTTGCTTCAGATGAATGCCATAGTCCTTGAGTGTTTGCTTCATCCATAGAAGCTGAGCGCAGCAAGATCCAGCAGCAATGTATTCAGATTCAGCAGTGGAGGAAGATACACAGTTCTGCTTCTTTGAAGACCAACATACAAGTGATCGTCCCAGAAAGTGACATGTGCCTGATGTAGACTTGCGATCAACTGTGTCACCAGCATAATCAGCATCCGAGAATCCAACCAAATCAAACTTTGAGCCCTTTGGATACCATAATCCTAGAGTTGGGGTGTGAGCCAAATATCGAAGAATTCGCTTCACAGCTAAGTGATGCGACTCCTTTGGTGCCGCTTGAAATCGAGCACACATGCAAACACTAAGCATAATATCTGGCCTAGATGCACATAAATAAAGCAAATAACCAATCATGGAGCGGTATACCTTTTGATCGAACTCTTTACCATTGTCGTCGGGACCCAGATGATGTTTGGCTGGCATTGGTGTTGTGAAGCCTTTGCAGTCTTGCATACCAAACTTCTTCAAGCAATCTTTGAGATACTTCTCTTGAGATATGAAGATGCCATTGCGTTGTTGTCGTATTTGAAGACCAAGGAAGAACTTCAGCTCCCCCATCATGGACATCTGATATTGCTCTTGCATCATATATCCAAACTCTTCACTGTACTTCTGATTGCTGCAGCCGAAGATAATGTCATCCACATATATTTGGCACACAAACAGTTCACCATCATATGTCTTCGTGAAGAGAGTGGGATCTAGGGAACCAGGTATGAAGCCTTTGCTCTTCAGGAAGTATTTGAGTGTGTCATACCAGGCCCTAGGGGCTTGTTTAAGGCCATACAGTGCCTTGTTGAGCTTGTATACCATGTCAGGATGTTTTGGATTTTCAAAGCCAGGCGGTTGTGCAACATACACTTCTTCTTCAATCTTGCCATTGAGAAAGGCACTCTTCACATCCATTTGATATAGAAGTATGTTATGATGATTTGCATAGGCCAGCAGTATGCGTATTGCTTCAAGCCTAGCCACAGGAGCAAATGTTTCATCGAAGTCAATGCCTTCCACTTGAGTATATCCTTGAGCAACGAGGCGAGCTTTGTTTCTGACGATTTGACCATGCTCATCTTGCTTGTTGCGGTATATCCATTTGGTGCCTATTATGTTATGCTTCCGTGGATCAGGACGCTTAACCAGTTCCCATACATTGTTCAGCTCAAACTGTTGAAGCTCTTCTTACATTGCTTGAATCCATTCAGGTTCCATAAAGGCTTCTTCAACTTTCTTGGGTTCTGATATTGAGACGAATGCGAAGTGCCCACAGAAATTTGCCAGCTGAGTTGCCCTTGAACGAGTGAGTGGACCTGGTGCATTGATCCTGTCAATTATTCTATCAATCTGCACTTCATTGGCAACACGAGGATGTATAGGGCGAAGACTTTGCTCTTGCAGATCTGTGTTGTCGTTGGGAGGAATGTCTTCAGGCTGAGCATTGTCTTCATGTGGATCAGGTGCTGAGATGATAAGTTCTTCTTCAGGATGAGCTTCAGAGGGTATAATCTCTCCAGTTCCCATAAGCTTGATTGATTCACTAGCTGGAACTTCATCTAGCACATTTGGCAGTTGCTCTCTTTGTGAACCATTGGTCTCATCGAACCGCACATCCACTGTTTCAACCACTTTGTAATGAAAGAGATTCAAGACTCTGTAGGAGTGCGAATCCTTTCCATATCCAAGCATAAAACCCTCATGTGCTTTTGGTGCAAACTTTGAGGTATGGTGTGGGTCCTTGATCCAGCATCTTGCGCCAAATACTCTGAAATAACTGACATTTGGCTTTTTGCCAGTAAGGAGCTCATAAGATGTCTTGTTCAGTAGCTTGTGAAGATAAACACGATTGATTGTATGGCATGCAGTATCAATAGCTTCGGGCCAGAATTTTCTTGGGGTGTTGTATTCATCTAGCATCGTTCTGGCCATCTCAATTAGTGTTCTGTTCTTGCGTTCGACGACGCCATTCTGTTGTGGCGTGTACGGGGCTGAGAATTCATGTGGGATGCCCAAGGTATCAAGATATGTATCAAGTCCAGTGTTCTTGAATTCAGTGCCATTGTCACTTCTGATGTGCTTTATCTTGGCACCAAAATTGTTCATAGCACGATTGGCGAAGCGTCTGAAGACATCCTGCACTTCAGTCTTGTAAAGGATTATGTGCACCCAAGTATATCTAGAGTAATCATCAACAATGACAAAGCCATAGAGGCAAGCAGTAGTGGAAAAAGTTGAGTAGTGAGTGGGACCAAAAAGATCCATGTGAAGCAGTTCGAAGGGTTGAGTAGTAGTCATGATTGTCTTCAAGGGATGTTTGGCCCTCGTCATCTTCCCTGCTTCACAGGCACCGCATAAGTGATCTTTCTTGAACTTGACGCCCTCGATGCCTATGACATGCTTCTTCTTCGCAAGGGTGTGGAGGTTCCTCATGCCAGCATGCCCAAGCCTCTGATGCCAAAGCCAGCATTCTGAAGCTTTTGCAAGAAGACATACTGCAAGATGTGGCCCTGCTGAGAAATCTACCACATACAAATCATCTTTCCGATACCCTTCAAACACTAGAGACTTGTCAGATTCCATTAGTACCAAGCAACGATATTTTCCAAATATTACGACCATGTTCAAATCGCAAAGCATTGAAACAGACATTAAGTTGAAGCCAAGGGATTCAACAAGCATGACTTTATCCATGTGTTGATCCTTTGAGATTGGAACTCTACCTAGACCCAATACCTTACTTTTACCAGTGTTAGCAAATGTGATGTGGCTCTTGTCGGATGGACGTAAGGTTGAGTCCATAAGAAGGCTTCTTTTGCCAGTCATGTGATTTGTACACCCACTGTCAATAATCCATTCTGAAGACTCTGAAGACGCTGGTGTCGTACCCTACAGTGCAGTTAGGGGGATAGGCTTCACGAAGAGAATTGTGAAGCAAAAACATTTGACGAACCAGTGGGTTATGAAAACTTAGATCCAGATTAGGACTAATAGGGAGAGTAGCATGCGATTCAGGAATGAAGTACATAATGATGCCATTAGGGCATTTTATCTTGCGCCCTACAAGATTTTTAAGGTCCCCAGCAATAGCGTCAGAAGATTTTGGTTTTCTGCTGGAGACCTTTCCCTGCAAAAGAGAGTTAAGCTTCTTTAACCACCCACATCTTCAAGGGTGGCTTAGAAGCAATAAGTCTAAGTGCAGCATCTGAGAATTTTGGCTTTGGAGCCCTAGCAAACAGTCTAGCAGGCAGACAATAGTACTCATAAGAATAGGCAGAATAGTTCTTGGTCATATGAACATGACGGTTTGATGAACGGCTCTCATATTCATATGCCTGAGTATGGTTTCCCTGCAAAACATTTGCGTTAGTGCGACTCAGGTGAGTCCTCTGTCTGTATGAAGCCTTTGGACCGTATGATGCCTCTGGTCTGAGATTTGTCTTCTTCATGTGAGGTGTCATGAAGACATTCACAGGAAGATTTTCCAGACACGTTTTCGGAACCCAGATCTTCTTCATAGGCGGTCCATTCCTGCAGTTAGTACCAATGTACCTGGCAAACACTTCACCATTCTGATTCTTAAACAGTTTATAGTTTGCATCAAAGGATTCATCAATGATAATGGGGTTAGCACAAGTGAAGCCAGATAAATTGGATGGATCTGCTGAAGGTTCCTTTGCAGCAACCCATGTGGTTTTGGGGTACTGCTCAGGTTTCCAGTAAGAGCCATCTGCATTTATTTTCCTTACGAACCCAACCCCCTCCTTCCTAGGGTTTTGGTTCAGAATCTGCTTCTTGAGGACATCACATAGTGTCTGATGTCCTTTAAGACTTTTGTACATCCCTGTTTCAAGCAATGTCTTCAACCTAGCATTCTCATCAGCAATAGCAGTGGTATCCTCAGCAGAGGGGTTAGTTACCACATCAACAGTTGAAGATATTGCAACAGCAGTAGCAGTGGAACATTCAGCAACAGAAGTAGCATTATCACGCTCAATGCATTTAAGACATGGTGGTTCAAATCCTTCCTGAGTGGAACTGATCTGTTTGGCGCGAAGTGACTCGTTTTCCTTTTGAAGATCTTCATGAGCCGCTCTCAATTTCTCAAGTTCTTGCTTCTTTTGAAGATAATCATAGGACAGCTTTTCATGAGTTGTTGAGAGAGTATCAAGACGATCTTCAAGTTCCTGATACTTAACGTGAAGATTTTTTATGTCTTCAATTAAGGATTCAGATCGAGTCATTTCAGCACCCAACAGATCATCGCTTCTATCTAACAGTTTTTGAATATGTTCCATGGCCTTTTGTTGTTCAGTTGCAATTTTAGCAAGTGTTTTGTAGCTGGGTTTTGAATCACAATCAGAGTCATCGTCACTGGATGTTTGATAGCGAGTAGTGCGTGTGTTTACCTTGGCACCGCGTGCCATGAAGCAGTAGGTAGGAGTGGAGTCGTCCTTGTCATTTGCATCGGTGTCGGTGATGAAGTCATTGTCTTCAGTGGTGAAGATGGACTTGGCGACGTATGCTGTAGCCAGACTTGCAATGCCAGAATCAGACTCCTCCTCAGACTCTATCTCTACCTCCTCAGAAGCGGATTCCTCCTCAGAATCCATTTCCTTGCCAACAAACGCATGTGCCTTGCCAGATGAGCTCTTCTTATGTGATGAAGACTTTGAGGAAGACTTGGAAGAAGACTTTGAGTATTTCTTCTTCTTCTTGTCATCAGAGTCATATTCCTTGCTCTTCTTCTTCCTTCTGTTCTCATTGTCCCACTGTGGACACTCAGAGATGAAGTGTCCAGTTTTCTTGCACTTGTGGCATGTTTTCTTCTTGTAGTCATGGGCAGAAGCTTCATCATTCCTTGAGCTTGATCGTGAAGACTTTCTGAAGCCTTTCTTCTTGGTGAACTTTTGGAACTTCTTCACAAGCATTGCAAGTTCCCTTCCAATGTCTTCAGGATCATCAGAACTGCTATCAGATTCTTCTTCAGATGAGGAAACAGCTTTTGCCTTCAAGGCACGAGTTCGCCCATAGTTTGGACCGTAGATATCTCTTTTCTCAGAAAGCTGAAACTCATGTGTGTTGAGCCTCTCAAGTATGTCAGGCGGATCGAGTGTCTTGAAATCAGGACGTTCTTGAATCATAGGGCTAGGATGTCAAACGAACTATCAAGTGATCTCAGCAGCGTCTTGACGATTTCATGTTTGGTGATCTCAGTAGCGCCGAGGGCTTGAAGCTCATTTGTGATGTCAGTGAGCCGATCAAATGTGTGCTGGACATTCTCATTGTCATTTCGCTTGAAGCGGTTGAAGAGGTTGCGAAGAACGCTGATTCTCTTATCTCTCTGGGTTGAGATGCCTTCATTGACCTTGGAGAGCCAGTCCCAGACCAGCTTGGATGTCTTCAAGGCACTCACACGACCATACTGTCCTTTGGTGAGATGACCACAGATGATATTCTTGGCAGTAGAGTCCAGTTGAGTGAACTTCTTGACATCAGCAGCAGTGACACCTTCTCCAGCCTTGGGAACGCCATTCTCGACGACATACCATAGGTCGACGTCAATAGCTTCAAGATGCATGCGCATCTTATTCTTCCAGTAGGGATATTCAGTTCCATCGAAGATGGGGCACGCAGTGGAGACTTTGATTATCCCTGCAGTCGACATAGCTAAAACTCCAGGTGGTTAAACCGAATCACACAGAACAAGGGAGCACCTTGCTCTGATACCAATTGAAAGTGCGTTATATCGACTAGAAGGGGGTGAATAGGCGATTTTTATGAAAGTCTTCAAAACGTGGAAGTTATGAAGACAAACAGTAGAGATATGCCTATTACTATGCAGCGGAAGTTAGACTACACTAGGCAAGCCATGGTCAAGTATCAACAGAGTGAAAGCACAGTGACAAATAGCTGTAGTGTAATAAGGATCAGGTAGGAAGATACTATGAAGCCAAACAGATCATACACTCACGTTGTGAAGACAAAAGATAGAACAGACACGCAATGACTTCACAATGAGTGATCAGTAAGTAAAAGGAAGTGAAGATGAAACCAGTGACTCGTTGAAGACAATGATGTGTTGGACCAGTTCCAGTTGCTGTGACAACTGTACGTCTGGTTGGAGCGGCTAGGTATTTAAACCTTAGGACACACAGTCCCGGAAACCCAGTCCTGAACACGCAGCTCAGCACACCAAGTCCTCAACGTATTCTCCTTGAGCTAAGATCACATAGTCCTCGCCCAATCACTCTGGTAAGTCTTCAAGGTAGACTCCCAAACCTTCACAGACTTCGTTCACTGGCAATCCACAATGTCTCTTGGATGCTCAGAACGCGACGCCTAACCGTCTGGAGGATCCACAGTCCTCAAGTGTAATAAGTCTTCAGATCACTCAGACAAGAAGACTTAAGTGATGCCCAATTTACTCTGGCTCTGGGTGGTTAGGGCTTTCTCCTCGCTAGGAATTTTCTCTCAAAGGCTTCGAGGTGGGTTGCTCTCAAGCGACAAAAGCCGTGCACTGAAATCTGAGCAGCCAGCCGTTTATGGTTGTAGGGGGTGGGCTATTTATAGCCACTTGGCAACCCGACCTGATTTGTCTGAAATGACCCTGGGTCACTAAGGAACTGACACGTGTCCCAACGGTCAGATTTCAAACTCACATGGCAACTTTACTTGGGCTACAAGCAAAGCTGACTTGTCCGACTCTGGACAAGATTTGCTCTCATAGTCTTCGCTCGAAGACATAGGTTTTGAATTAGGCATCACTTCAGTCATTCTGACTGGTTCTCCTGGACCCCACTTAACAGTACGGTGGTTCCTATGACTCAACACAAAAGAAAAAGAACTACGAAAGATCTAAGTCTTCGAGCTCCATAGGCTTCATATCATGTCTTCTCTTGTCATAGTCTTCAATGTGAATATCTTCATATACCACCTTTGACTTCAATGTCTTCATACATTTTTAGGGGTCATCTCTGGTAGTAAAACCGAATCAATGAGGGACTTCTACCTGTGTTATCCTGCAATTCTCACAAACACATTAGTCCCTCAACTAGGTTTGTCGTCAATACTCCAAAACCAACTAGGGGTGGCACTAGATGCACTTACATGGTGGTTCGTGAAGACATTCATGTCGAAGATAATGACATGTGAAGACATTCAATTGAAGTCAATGGAGTACGAAAACATAGTTTCTTTCGTAGTTTCATTTTCTTCTTTCTTGAGTCATAGGAACCACCGAACTGTTAAGTGGGGTCCAAGTGAACAAAGTCAGAAAATTGATGTGATGCTCAATCCAAATCCTATGTCTTCGAGTGAAGACAATGATAATAAATCTTATCTAGAGTTGGATGAGTCGGCTTTGCTTGTAGCCCAAGTCAAGCTGATGTGTGTGTTTGAAATCCGACCGTTGGACACGTGTCGGTTCCTTAGTGACCCAAGGTCATTTCGGACATATCATGTCGGGTTGCCTCCTGGATATAAATAGCTCACCCCCTACACCATAAATTGGTGGCTGCTCAGAGTTAGTGCACGGCTTCTGTCGTTTGAGAGCAACCCACCTTCGAAGCCTTTGAGAGAGAAACCTTGCGAGGACAAAGCCCAAAACACCCAGCGCCAAAGAGTGTTAGGCATCACTGAAGTCTTTCTGTGTGCGTGGTCTGAAGACTTATTACACTTGAAGATTGTGTATCTTCCAGTCAGTTAGGTGTCGCGTTCTGAGGATCCAAGAGTCATTGTGTATTGTCGGTGAACGAATTTTGTGAAGGTTTGGAAGTCTACCTTGAAGACTTACCAGAGTGATTGGGCTAGGACTAAGTGTCCTTAGCTCAAGGGGTCTTCTGAGTTCAATCTCAGCCTCCCTAACCAGACGTACAGTTGTCACAACAACTGGAACTGGTCTACCAAATCATTGTCTTCGTCAAGCAACTGGTTCTTTCAGTTCACCCTTACTGTTTAGCTTCTTGAAGTCATTGCTTGGTTGTCCTGTTTGACTTCACTGTGTGAAGATATTCTCTCTGATTGCATAATTGGCTTCATACTGTCTTCCCATTCTGATCCACCCTACCTAGCTGCTATTTCTCTTCGTGCTTACTCAGTACTATTTCCTAGACCATGGCTTGGCTAATGTAATTTATCTTCCGCTGCATACTATGTAGGTTCTATTTGATTGTCTGTCTTTGAAGACATTGCCTTGTCTTGAATACTTTCATAAAAATCGCCTATTCACCCCCTCCCCCTCCAATCGATAACTAGCATTTTCAGTTCTTTAGGGCCAGTCATGAGAGAAACCGACATTGCAAGGGCACACCGGATCTCCAAGTGAAATCTGCCGTGGGGATGACCTCTCGTCCCCAGAACCTCGCGTCGCATGCCGAATTGGTGGGATGGCACCCGTTGGACTCCCATGCCCAGGTAACGGTATCTGCCTGTGTTTGGTGTAGCTCGAAGCCGTCCACTCATGCCCATAGTTCAACTTCAAAGTACTCCTGTAACAGATCCGCCGAGAGTTTTGGGCCGATGCCAGCTGCCCAAGTGCCCTCCTCCAGGGCCTGCTGGACTGTGCGCGTGGATCTTGCATGCTTGGCCACCACGTTATATAAGTTTGGCGCTATCTCCTGCACTCTCAGCCCATGTAGCCATTGATCCTCCCAAAACATGGTCGACCTCCCGTCATGTACAGTCGATTTTGCTGCCGCTCAGTACAGTTGCATGGATTCCTCCAGGACATTGATGTTGAATTCTACCCATGGTCTCGACGCGTCCGATCTTTGCAACCACGGCCATCGAGATTGCATCGGAATATTAAGTCGTCTTAGGTTTGGGTTGCCGAGTCCACCTGCCCACTTGGGTGAGCACACATTCTCCCATGCCACCGCACATTGCCTGCCATTGTCCTGCGCTTTAGCGCATCAAAGAAACCCTCGGCAAATTTTGTTCATCGCCGTAAGCACACCAAAGGAACCCTCGGCAAATTTTGTTCATCGCCGTAATCATCTTCTATGGCAGCTCAAGAGCTATCATCGTATGAATCGGTATTGCACACGACACAGACTGCACCAAGATCAAACGGCCGCTCTTGGGTGGGCAAATGTCCTGCCAGCTTATCCACCAATGTGCTCAGCTGAGCTTCTTAGTTGTTACTTATAATCGTGAGCAGCTGATCAACCACAGTATTTATGGTTGGTACGTTCAATTAATGAATTGGTTTGTCCATGCTAATGGATGGAAAGCATGGACCATTTGCCCACAAAAAAGGAAAGAAATCATGGGACATTGAAAGAGAGGGCCTGCACGAGTAATCCTGCTTTCTGACAGGACCGCCTTGCCGGGGCGGTAGGTGCATCCAGCAGCAACCCAACAGCACGGGAAACCACTAGCGTTGGACGCACCTGGTTAAGCTGCAATCAAGTAGTTCCTCCATCCAAACAGATATATCTAGACGTGGGATAGTACATACTTTATCCATTACTTGCCGTCCAAATAGATATATCTAGACGTGGGATAGTACATACTTTATCCGTCTTTATAAAAGAAATGTAACTTTGTTGGAGGGTCAAACTATCTTAAAGTTTGATCGAGTTTGTGCAAGAACATGTTAATGTTTATGAAATCAAATAGATATATGACGAAAATATATTTTATCGTAAAGCTGATGCTACTAATTTGATGGCATAAATGTTCATCTATTATTGTATAAATATGATCAAACATAAAAAGTTTGACTTTCAAAGTTGAAAAAGAACGGAGGGAGTAGGTGTAAGAAGAGGAAACGGGGATTTTGTTGTCTGGTCAGGCCAGGGAAACCAACGCCAAGACCAGTCATTTTCGCCATCTCCAACAAAACAATCAATCTCCACACTCCAGTTTGGGACAAACACGGGCAACCAACATCAAACTAGAGCATAGCACTTGAAGAGCAAAATCCCTCGGCTGATCTCAACTGGCAACCAACACCCAAGATAGTTCTGCTGGATAATACATGATGATGCACCTAGAGTAGAGGAACAAAACGACACATGATGCAAAGCCAGATTCAAGTTATTACGACGACGATCCATGGCACCAACTTGGCAACAAGGTATGAAGCTACTGGGATCGGGCGGCGAAGCGCTCCACGTTGGGGTCGGACAGGTTGATCCCCACCATGGCCTCCCCGAGCCCCGCGCTGACGTTGGCCAGGATCTCCGGGTCGCTGTAGTGCGTCACGGCCTGAACGATGGCGCGGGCGCGACGCGCCGGGTCGCCGCTCTTGAAGATGCCGGAGCCGACGAACACCCCGTCGCACCCGAGCTGCATCATCAGGGCGGCGTCCGCGGGGGTGGCCACGCCGCCGGCGGCGAACTGCACCACCGGGAGGCGGCCCAGCTGCTTGGTCTGCATCACCAGGTCGTACGGGGCGGCGATCTGCTTGGCGTAGCTGAAGACCTCGTCCTCGTCCATGTTGCGCAGGGCGCGGACGGCGCCCATCACGGAGCGGACGTGGCGGACGGCCTCCACCACGTTACCGGTGCCGGCCTCGCCCTTGGTGCGGATCATGGCGGCGCCCTCGCGGATGCGGCGGAGCGCCTCCCCCAGGTCGCGGCAGCCGCACACGAAGGGGACGCGGAAGTTGTGCTTGTTGATGTGGTGGGCGTCGTCGGCGAGGGTCAGGACCTCGCTCTCGTCCACGTAGTCCACGCCGATGGCCTCCAGGATCTGGGCCTCCACGAAGTGCCCGATGCGGGCCTTGGCCATCACCGGGATGGTGACGGCGCGCTTGATGTCGCGGATGAGGGCCGGGTCGGACATGCGGGCCACGCCGCCCTGGGCGCGGATGTCGGCGGGCACGCGCTCCAGCGCCATGACGGCGCAGGCGCCGGCCTCCTCGGCGAGGCGCGCCTGCTCGGCGGTGACCACGTCCATGATGACGCCGCCGCGCAGCATCTGGGCGAGGCCCACCTTGACGGAGAAGGTGGCGGCGGCAGGCTTGGCGGAGGGCTCCACCACCGCCTTGTTGTTGCCGTACAGGGCCACCACGCCGTCGGAAGCCATTGATTCTTCTCACTCCGATCCGCCGCCGCAACAATCTTCTCTTCCACTTTGGGGGGTTTGGGGCTGGGGTTGGGGATGGATGAGATGTGGTTCTGCTCTAGTGGAGTGGTAGAGGAGAAGTGGAGCTGGACTTGACTTGCAACTGGACACGCGGAGACAGCCGGGCTAATGGGCCATTCCTTCCGGTCCAACAATCCAATTTTATCCTAGCCATTATCTCGGTTGCCCAAAGCGAACCAACGTGCTGGAAATCAAGCATGTACTGAATGTACAAAATGAAAAGCTCTCTGAAAAGTACTCTTCTGATGTTGGGCGTGCAAAGGAGGGTTCTTTTAAATATCTAAAGGATCTGAAAACAAGTTCAGAGCTGGATGGAGAAGTGCTTTTGGTTGGGGGTAAGGAAGTTCTCATCAAGTCTGTTGCACAGACAATTCCCACCTATTCGATAGCATGCTTTAAGTTTCCTAGAGGGCTTTATCAACATATCAATGGGCTACTCCGCAAATTTTGGTGGGATTCAAGGAAAGGCGAAAGAAAGACAACTTGGGTTTCTTGAAAAGTTATGACTCAACCAAAGTTCATGGGCGGTATGGGATTCCGTGACATTGAGCTCTTCAATTTGGCGCTACTTTCTCGCCAAGCATGGCGCTTACTTCAGGACCCTACGTCCTTGAGTGTCCGGATTCTCAAGGCTGTTTACTACCCCACATGCTCCATCTTAGAGGCGGAATTGGGAAATTACCCCTCTCAGGTATGGCGATCAATTTTGGAAGGTAGAGATACTCTCAAGCTTGGTCTTATTAAAAGGATTGGTATGGGGGAGAACACTGACATATGGCTTGATAATTGGATACCTCGTGATTACCTATTGAAACCTATCTGCTCAAAGTCAGTGAACCCACCTCGTTTGGTTTCAGAACTTGTTGATCACAGCTCGGCATCCTGGAATCAAGCCAAGTTAGATGAGCACTTCATTGACATGGATAAGGAGGCCATTCTTAATATTCCTCTAAGTATGCGGGTGCAGGAGGACTTCTGGTCATGGCATTATGAGAAGAGGGGCATTTTTTCAGTTCGATCAGCTTATAGATTGCTGTCTGGGACAAAGAAATATCGAACCGACTGGCTGGAACATAAACCGGGCCAGTCTAATTTGGAGGCAGAAAGGAAATCTTGGAAGAAGCTTTGGGGTATGAAAGTGCCATCTAAGATCCGTGTGTTTGCATGGCGGCTTGCTCAAACTTCGCCACCTACTGGTGATGTCCGTAATCACAGGACGATGGCTGATACGCCGGCATGTGGGATTTGGCATGCGGTCCAAGACTCATGGCGTCACTCATTATTTGAATGTCGCATGGCAAAATGTGTGTGGGCACTCATGGAGGAGGAGCTGACCGACGTTGTTATCTCGAACCGCTCGAAAAATGCTAAGGTATGGCTGTTTTGGTTGTTCGACACACTGCCACCGGCAGAGCTTACTCGTGTCCTCATTACAATGTGGGCAATCTGGTGGGCACGGAGACGCGCCATACACGACGAACAATTCCAAAGTCCGATGAGCACTGCATGCTTTATTACCAAATTCATTGAGGAGCTAGAATCACTTCCATGTCGCCCTTCACTTCAGCCCAGGGGCACGACGGCAAGGCCAGAGGACATGTAGGTTAGGGTCGAGGATGTGCCTGCAAACTCAAGGGGCATGCATGCCACAGGAACGAATGCGCCTAGGGGTGTATGGCTGCCACCCGTTGAGTGTGATGCTAAAAGCAATGTTGATGGGGGTCTATCACGAGATGGAACTAAGGGTGCGGCAGTGGCTGTATGCAGAGACACATTTGGACACTATTTGGGTGTGTCGGCTGTCGTTTCAAATGGCCTTGTTGACCCGGCAACACTGGAAGCTCGAGCATGTAGTGAAGGTCTCGCACTTGCTACGGATCTGCATTTAAACTCGATTTGTATTGCCACGGATTCTGCAGAAGTGGTGTCTAACTTGGACAAGTCTGCTCCTTGCCGATATGCTACGATCTTGAGGGATATTGATCATCAACGCCACGCATTCCAGCAGTTTCAGATCATTCATGAGAAATGGAAACACAACGGGGAAGCACACTTGCTAGCAAAGGCAGCTTCCTCTCTTTCTACCGGGCGCCACGTGTGGCTTAATGTTTTGTCCCACATCGTCTGTACCCCTTTGAACATTGTTATTTAATAAAGATTATAGACCCCTCAAAAAAACGTGCTGGAAAGGAGAGTGGTATCAGGGGTTTTAAATCCTGATGCTCGTATTTATTGTGGATGGTATTTACGGTAATTTCATAATGTTTCAAGATAACATGTTGATTTGTTTTATATGAGCGCTCGTGTCCGTATTGTGTTCAAACTAAAAAAATCTCGGTTGCCTAAAAAATTAAATCAATATCTCAATCTGAATTCTCAAGTTGTTTCCCTCAAAAGAAAAAGATATTAAAACAACTAGACTCGCATATTTATTTATTTATTTTATCCGCACTAGCATATTTATTTATTTTTGCAGGTAAAAGAAGGTTCTCATTAATCAACCTAGATCAGATCAATCCAACTCACATAGTTTTACAACCCCATCTGGACTGAACTGCAACCACACTGCGGTTTTCCAACTCACATAGTTTTACAACCCCATCCTGATTGGACCGCATCCACACTGTGGTTTTAATATCCATTCGCCCTATCCTGCCTAACTCATGGCTAACATTATTTCTAGTGCGCCTAATATATCTCACCTCTCTCTCTCTGTGCTCGAAACAGGTATCTCATGCACAAGACATGCATCACGAGACTTATCAATACTCATCTAGTTAAGCTACTTCATACCTATCAGTTTCAAGAATGAATGGTAACGAGACCCACTCCAAGGTGAGTGCCACTCCCTCTCGACAAGCTCGTAGCTGGTGGCCACTCCGGCCCAGTGTTCCGGACCACAGCAATGTCTAGAATCATCCAACCCTTCGCCATTGCACGCCAGAGACTCATCACTCGAGGGCATCTACACATAGTGTGGAAACCATCTTCGCATGCCATACCACAGAGAGAGCACATTCGTTAGTCTTCAAGTGTTGTGAATGTTTATTAGCCCATGTAGCAAGTGAGTTGGAAACCAAACGCCAGGCAAAACACTTGTACCTTTGGGGAAGCAGGGCACCCCCATATGGTCTTTCAGATGGCGTGACGACCATCCACCGCCCTGCTCGATGCGCTCACCAATGGACGCTTGCGCTCGTCCATGGCGAAGTGTACGCTGAACGAACGGAGAATATGCCAGTTTTCTCCGGTGTCCAGGGAAGAACGTCCTTGGACGCGCGTGTGGGAGTCGTCATGATGTCGACGTTAATGGGGAGGGAGTATTGCCTGAGGAGGTCAAGGCGCCAGGCGCCATGCTTATCCAGCAGGCCCGACACTCTCCTGAGCCTGCAAGTGCCTTAAGGTGTGATGAGCTCACTGGATTGCTCCCGTGGCAGCCATCTGTCACGCCATATGCAGATTTGCCAACCATTCCCAACACGTCAAATTAACCCTTTTTCAGGATCCGTGCGTGATCCCTTTCCAAGTTACCAAGTGTTGCCCGAGAACACAATGTCCTTGAGTCATCCGTCCAGATAGTAGCGAGCTTTGAGTGACTGTGCGGAAAGACTACTAGGTTTAGATAGGAGGCGCCATGCCTGGCGAGCAAGTAGGTCCTAGTTGAACATTCTGAAATTACCAAAGCCTAGGCCACCGCACTACTAGCATATTTCTCTCTCAAAAAACATAAAGTATTCGGTCACAACGGAAAAGAGTGGAACTATGTTTCTATTTGAGACAACACATTGATTCACATGAGCACAATACGAGTTTTTCGTCGAGAACCCACATTGATTCACGTCGACAGAATTATTTTAAGCCTCTAGATTTGTTATTTAATATATGACATATGTTAGACGTTCGTTAGATTTTTATAACTGGATTAAACATATCATAAGATATACATAATCGGACAAAAATATATTGTATCCATCCATTCTATCTACTATATTAAGAAATATATACGGACGGAAAACAAACAAATATTCTAGATACCTGGAAATTCTACAAAAAATGGTCCATTCATCTGGTGTATCTTTTCTATCGGTAGATATGACAACCATTAGATCTTCATAATCACACCAAAAAATCACAACCATCAGATTTTTACATAAACAAATTACAACCATACAATTTAATAAAGTCACCTAAAAAACAAACCCAAGTGTTACAAAGTCTGCTAATATAGGTGTCGCATCACAAATCTTTCAAAGCCGGTTGTGAACATATCATCCACACGCATAACGTATTTTTAGTGCACTTTCAGAATTTATGAAATTAATTTCGCTATTTTAGAAACCCTAATCCATATTGGGGATTTAATTAATAGCCCGTATTAAAACCATTTGCATAAAATGATTTTCCAAACATTCATCGGTACTAGAAATATTTTCTTGTGTATAATGACCCTATTATTTTTGTGCAAGCTTCTAGATTTTTAGAATTTGAATTGGAATATGATAGAGGCAAAGGTGTCCCGTTTTTCAATTAGATGATGACTATCGTTTTTTGTGGATTAGACTTTGACGATCCGACTACGAACGTGCGAGGACGTCGCGCCTTAGCAATAGCTAAACCAACTCCAAGAGGTTATTGACCACTCCGGAGCATGATCAACTTGACCACGAGGGTCTGTTTTCTACACGCAAACGAAGAACAAGCAAGAAACTGAAATTGAAATCTGGATATTGCGAATATAAGAGGAAAGCTCTAATGATCAAGGTGGGATTCTGTGACGTCTTGGTCTGGTCGTTGAACACAAACGAAGTACGCGAAGTTGTGGCTATGGAGAACTTTAATCTAAACAAAACCCAAAATCTAAATGATGCCGTAAGGGTTGTATATATGAAGGAAGAGGGGGGAATTTTGTGACCCCTTAGAGGAGGGGTCCCAACAAACCCTAACTCTATTTCCCCACACATACGGAGTCTAAAAATAGTCTATACTGAAGTATTTCAAAATTACATGGGCCTGGCCCAATGATAAGGTGACCCAGCACCTATAATAGCCTCTGGACAAAATTTATGATGTGACATCTTGTATATTTCACCCAAGCCTTCATGCACTCATTATGGTGGCTCCAAAGTCCTGAAATCATCACTTGAAATATTGTTCTTGTTCCCCTTGCGCATGCCATCATCTCCATGCTTGATCTTGCTCCAATGTTCATCCTTCTTGTCCAAGCTAGGGCCTCCATTTGTAAGAAAAATAACTGTATCTAATTTAGGAAGCATCATATTCTCATAAACATTAGAATCGTTACCAAGAAACGAAAGTACCTGGTAATTTAATTGACGTGCGCGAGCTCTAGTAATTGTTCCAGTATGTATAGCAGCAGGGGATGTGGGTGTAACAATGGTATTGATGTCCTCATCATCCTCCCCTTCTTTAAATGAAGTCATCCTTGACGGAAGCTCATCTTCCTCACCCAAATAGGACTTCAAATATGCAATATTAAAAGTGGGACTAACCCCAAAATCTGGAGGTAGCTCAAGTTTATATGCATTATCATTTATTTTCTGTAACACCTTAAAAGGACCATCAGCACGTAGCATTAGTTTAGACTTGCACAAATGAGGAAACCTATCCTTACGCAAATGTAATCAAACAAGATCTCCAGGTGCAAAGACAACATATGTTTTACCCTTATCTCCAGCAAGTTTATATTTAGCATTCATGCGCTTAATATTTTTCTTAGTTAACTGATGCATTTTTAAGATCAATTCAGCACGTTGTTTAGCATCAAAATTAACCTTCTCCGAAGATGGAAGAGGCAATAAATAAATAGGTGCACGAGGTAGGAAACCATACACAATCTCAAAAGGGCACATCTTAGTAGTAGAATGCAACAAACGATTATAATCAAATTCAATATGAGGCAAGCATTCTTCCCACATTTTAAGGTTATTCTTCAAAACAGCCCTAAGCATAGTAGACAATGTTCTATTGACTACTTTAGTTTGTTCATCGGTTTGGGGGTGACATGTAGTACTAAAAATAAGTTTAGTCCCTAACTTAGCCCATAAACATCTCCAAAAATGGCTAGGAAACTTAGTATCATGATATGAAACAATAGTATTTGGCACACCATGCAAATGAATAATTACATGAAAGAACAAATCAACAATATTTGAAGCATCATCGCTTTTATGACATGGTATGAAGTGTGCCATTTTCGAAATCTATCCACGACAACAAATATGCTATCCCTCCCCTTGTTTGTTTGAGGTAAACCTAAAACAATGTCCACAGATGTATCTTCCCAAGGAACACTAGGTAGGCAAAGGCATATATAAACCATGAGGATTGAGTCGTGACTTAGCATTTTGACATGTAGTGCAATGAGCAACAAATCACTCAACATCCTATCTCATCTTTGGCCAAAAAATGTGTAGAAAGTACGTCCTTTGTCTTCTTCATACCAAAGTGTCCCATTAATCCTTCTCCATGCGCCTCCTACAACAACAAAAGATGAACGAAGGTAGCTGGAATGCATAGCTTGTTAGCACAAAACACAAATCCATAATTAATGACAAACTAGTTCCATGTTCTCCCTTCTTTACAATTCTGTAGCACATCTTTAAATTTAGCATCACGCACATATTGATCTCTGATGGTTTTCCAAACCAAACATTTTAAAGTCAAGTTGTGAAAGCATAGTATAACGACGAGACAATGCATCAACAATAACATTTTCTTTACCCTTCTTGTGTTTAGTGACATAAGGGAAAGTATCAATAAATTCAACCCATTTAGCATGTCTACGGTTCAGTTTAGCTTGACTATTAATATGTTTGAAAGATTCATGTCAGAATGGATAACAAAATTTTTGGGCCATAAATAATGTTGCCATGTTTCCAAAGTTCGAACAAGAGCATGTAATTCCTTATCATAAGTAGAATAATTCAAACTAGGCCCACTTAATTTTAGGAGGGAGTAGTTCACTCTCGGGGCTGAGGGTATGTACTAGTAGCTATGTGCTTGATCTCTCTCTTCTCTCGTGTTCTTGATTTGGCATGATCTTGATGTACCGCGAGCTTTGTTAATATAGTTGGATCATATGGTGTTTCTCCCTCTTTATCTTGTTGTCATGAATTGAGTTTTTACCTTTGAGGTTTCACTATTATCGGATTGAATAATTTTAGGGATTTGAGAACACTTGATGTATGTCTTGTATATGAATACCCATGGTGATAATGGGGTATTATATTGATTCACTTGGTGTATGTTTTGGCACTCAACTCGCGGATTCCTGAGGTGACATTGGGGTAATCTATGCATAGGGGTCGATGCACGTTTTCGTCCTACTTTCTCCGATAGAAACTTTGGGGCACTCTTTGAAGTTCTTTGTGTTGGATTGAATATTATGAATCTGAAGTTGTTTGATGCATATCGTATAATCAACTCAAGGATACTTGTGGTGATATTGGAGTATCTAGGTGACATTAGAGTTGGTTGATGTGTATCTATGGTATTATTTTAGTAGGAACTTTAGGGATGTTTATGACACTTGTAGGAATAGCTCAATAGATTGATCGGAAAGGATAACTTTGAGGTGGTTTCGTATCCTACAAACAATTTCATCTTATATTCTCCGCTAGATAAGAACTTTGGAGTGACTCTTTGTCGCACGCTGAGGGATTGTTATATGATTCAATTATGTTAGCACTATTGAGAAATAGCACTAGTGAAAGTATGAAACATAGGCCTTGTTTTCAAGCATTGCAATACCATTTGTGCTCACTTTTTTTACTTGCTACCTTGTTGTTTTTTTACTTTCATATTACAAAAACCTATATCTACTATCCATACTACACTTGTATCACCATCTTTTTGCTAAAATAGTGCACCTATACAATTTTTCATTGTATTGGGTGTGTTGGGGACACAAGAGATTTCTTGTATTTTATTGCAGGGTTGTTTGAGAGAGACCATCTTCATTCTACGTCTCCCACGAATTGAT
Organism: Triticum urartu; assembly: GCF_056163025.1. Lineage (NCBI taxonomy): Eukaryota > Viridiplantae > Streptophyta > Magnoliopsida > Poales > Poaceae > Triticum > Triticum urartu. The sequence continues at coordinate 151,323,061 of NC_141876.1, forward strand.
AAACCTTAGGTCATTCATTTGAGAGAAAATTGCTACTGTCCTACAAAACTCTGCGCTTGGAGGCCCAACACGAGTCTACAAGAATAAGTTATGTAGTAGACACCAGGAAGTGGCAGCCGCAGAGGTGCAACTGCAGGCGATCGCGGAGGAGAACATAGCTAGCCAGCCATGCTTCCTACGCGCCACCGATGAACCATCAGTCGGCCCGGTGGGATGGCGACGACCAAGGCGCCAACATTTCCATCGTGGACCTCACGTCCACTGATGACCCACAAGTATAGGGGATCTATCGTAGTCCTTTCGATAAGTAAGAGTGTCGAACCCAACGAGGAGCAGAAGGAAATGATAAGCGGTTTCCAGCAAGGTATTCTCTGCAAGTACTGAAATAATGGTAACAGATAGTTTTGTGATAGGATAATTTGTAACGAGCAACAAGTAACAAAAGTAAATAAAGTGCAGCAAGGTGGCCCAATCCTTTTGTAGCAAAGGACAAGCCTGGACAAACTCTTATATAGAGAAAAGCGCTCCCGAGGACACATGGGAATATCGTCAAGCTAGTTTTCATCACGCTCATATGATTCGCGTTCGGTACTTTGATAATTTGGTATGTGGGTGGACCGGTGCTTGGGTACTGTCCTTACTTGGACAAGCATCTCACTTATGATTAACCTCTATTGCAAGCATCCGCAACTACAACAAAAGTATTAAGGTAAACCTAACCATAGCATGAAACATATGGATCCAAATCAGCCCCTTACGAAGCAATGCATAAACTAGGGTTTAAGCTTCTGTCACTCTAGCAACCCATCATCTACTTATTACTTCCTAATGCCTTCCTCTAGGCCTAAATAATGGTGAAGTGTCATGTAGTCGACATTCACATAACAGCACTAGAGGAGAGACAACATACATCTCATCAAAATATCGAACGAATACCAAATTCACATGACTACTAATAGCAAGACTTCTCCCATGTCCCCAGGAACAAATGTAACTACTCACAAAGCATAAACATGTTCATAATCAGAGGGGTATTAATATGCATATAGCTTCTGAACATATGATCTTCCACCAAATAAACCAACTAGCATCAACTACAAGGAGTAATTAACACTACTAGCAACCTACTAGCACCAATCCCGGACTTGGAGACAAGAATTGGATACAAGAGATGAACTAGGGTTTTGAGAGGAGATGGTGCTGATGAAGATGTTGATGGAGATTGCCCTCTCCTGATGAGAGGAGCATTGGTGATGACGATGGCGATGATTTCCCCCTCCGGGAGGGAAGTTTCCCCGATAGAACAGCTCCGCCAGAGCCCTAGATTGGTTCCGCCAAGGTTCCGCCTCGTGGCGGCAGAGTTTCGTCTGAGAAGATGGCTTCCTATTTTTTCCCCATCGAAAGACTTCATATAGCAGAAGATGGCCACCGGAGGGCCACCAGGGGGCCCACGAGGTAGGGGGCATGCCCAAGGGGGTAGGGCGTGCCCCCACCCTCATGGGCAGGGTGTGGCCCCCCTGGTGAATCTCTTCCACTGAGTATTTTTTATATATTCTGAAAACGTCTTCCGTGAAGTTTCAGGACTTTTGGAGCTGTGCAGAATAGGTCTCTAATATTTGCTCCTTTTCCAGCCCAGAATCCCAGCTACCGGCATTCTCCCTCTTCATATAAACCTTGTAAAATAAGAGAGAATAGGCATAAGTATTGTGACATAATGTGTAATAACAGCCCATAATGCAATAAATATCGATATAAAAGCATGATGCAAAATGGACGTATCAACTCCCCCAAGCTTAGACCTCGCTTGTCCTCAAGCGAAAAGCCGAAATCAAAAAATATGTCCACATGTTTAGAGATAGAGGTGTCGATAAAAATAAAATACGGACATGAGGGCATCATGATCATTCTTAGAACAACAACTTATATAATTCTTGTCATATGATTTCTTATGCTAGAGTAATAATTCAATCACAATTTCAAGTATGAATCATAAACTTCATTGAAAACTAACAAACTATAATCTCAGTCATTGGAGCAATTGCAATTTATCATAACATAGGAAAGAGTCAATGTATAAGAGCTTTTTAGCAAGTCCACATACTCAACTATCATATAGTCTTTCACAATTGCTGACACTCACGCAATACTTATGGGTATGGAGTTTTAATCGGACACAGAGAAAGATAGGGGCTTATAGTTTTGCCTCCCAACGTTTTACCTCGAGGGTAATGTCAACAATAATAGTTCATGAAGACTCACATCCAATTAGCCATATATACCAGGATCTTTCCAACATACTGTGCTTGCCAAAGTATAAAATGTAAAAAGGAAGGGTGAAGATCACCATGACTCTTATGCAATGTAGGAGATAAAAGTAAAAGACAAGCCCTTCATAGAGGGAAGCAGAGGTTGTCATGCGCTTTTATGGTTGGATGCACAAAATCTTAATGCGAAAGAACGTCACTTTATATTGCCACTTGTGATATGGACCTTTATTATGCAGTCTGTCGCTTTTATTTCTTCCATATCGCACAATCGTATAAAGCTTATTTCTCCCACAGTAATAAGTCATACATATTTAGAGAGCAATTTTTATTGCTTGCACCGATGACAACTTACTTGGAGGATCTTACTCAATCCATAGGTAGGTATGGTGGACTCTCATGGCAAAACTGGTTTAAGGGTATTTGGAAGCACAAGTAGTATCTCTACTTGGTGCGATGAATTTGTCTAGCATGAGGGGGAAAAGCAAGCTCAACCATGTTGGAGGATCCATGACAATATAATTTATCTCAGATGTAAGAAAACATAACCCATCACGTTGTCTTCCTTGTCCAACGTCAACTCTTTAGCATGTCATATTTTAATGAGTGCTCACAATCATAAAAGATGTCCAAGATAGTGTATTTATATGTGAAGACCTCTCTTTCTTTATTACTTCCTATTAATTGCAACGATGACCAAAACTATGTTTGTCAACTCTCAACAACTTTTATTCATCATACCTTTTTCTATGTGAGCTCATTACTCTCCATAAGACTCACATGATCTCTTTGTTTCTTTTTATTTCTTTCTATTTTCTTTTATTCCCTTAGGATCATGGCAAAATAATCAAGCCCTTGAATCAACACTAATCTTTATTATATAGCTCACACACTCGATTACATAGAAGGATTATAAAGCAAACTCACAACTAGATCATACTAAGAACTTTATTCTACTAGATCAAGATAATACCAAAATGATCGAACTAAGGAAAACGGTAAAGATAAAAGTGATGGTGATACGATACCGGGGCACTCCCCCAAGCTTGGCAGTTGCCAAGTGGAGTGCCCATACCAGATACTCAATTATTCTTTGTTGGTGGAGACGGTGGTGATTTTGTTGATGGCGTAGGCTTGTCGTCCTTCTTCCAAGGCATAGGCTCACCATCATAGAAGGATGACCGAGTCTCCTAAAATCTCAAATCTGCAGCCAAACTCATCCTCTTGAATCTATATTCATACTCACAGTTTTGATTTTGCAGGTCATAGATCTGGGCTTGGAGGTGCTCGTTTTTCCCATGAAGCTTGAAGATCGCCTCCCCAATGTCCTTGACGTCCAGCTTGTGGTTGTTGGTGAACTCTGTGATCATAATGTGATTGGAATTGAGTCCACGCTCCACCATCTCCTGACACTTGAAAACTTCTTGCTCCAATGCCTCGACCCTTGCCTCCGTGCTTCCGGTCTTCCTTGGTCCCTCAGCATCGCGGTTGTGCAACAACCCATCACGCATCTCAATGGTTTGAGGGTGTTGCAGCACTTCTGCGAGGTAGGGGTTGATGACCTTCTCGAAGAACTGGTCCTTGGGGGTGCTTGAAGACGACATGATGGCCTGGATCTGTCAGAAAAACAGCTCGAAACAAAAACAGGAGATTTTTGCGTGATACGGGAGTCAAAACCTCCGGGAGATTATATAATGAGTTTTTACCGACCAAAATATGTGTCGTGTACGAAAACGGAGTCCGGAGAGCACACGAGGTGCCCACGAGGTAGGGGGCGCGCCCAGGGGGTAGGGCGCACCCTCCACCCTCATGGAGCCCTCGTGTCCTTCCCGGACTGCTTCTTATTTTTCTATTTTTCTAAATATTCCAAAACGGAGAAATATCGCCTTAAAACTGTTTTGGAGTCGGTTTACTTACCGTACCACATACCTATTCCTTTTCGGAGTCTGGAACGTTCCGGAAAGTGTCCCTTATGTATTCCTCCGGGGTTACGGTTTCAATAACATTGGTTTCAACATTTATGGGATTACCTGAGATATAATGTTTGATTCTTTGACCGTTCACCACCTTCGGATTTGTGCCTTCGAAGTTGTTGATTTTTATGGCACCGGAACGATAGACCTCCTCGATAACACAAGGACCTTCCCATTTAGAGAGAAGTTTTCCTGCAAAAAATCTTAAACGAGAGTTGTATAGCAATACATAATCACCTACTTTAAACTCACGCTTTTGTATTCTTTTATCATGCCATCTTTTAACTTTTTCTTTAAACAACTTGGCATTTTCATAGGCTTGGGTTCTCCATTCATCAAGTGGGCTAATATCAAATAACCTCTTCTCACCGGCAAGTTTGAAATCGAGTTCTTTAATAGCCCAATATGCCTTGTGTTCTAGTTCGAGAGGTAAGTGACATGCTTTTCCATAAACCATTTTATACGGAGACATACCCATAGGATTTTTATATGCAGTTCTATAGGCCCATAATGCATCATCAAGTTTCTTGGACCAATTTTTTCTAGATCTATTAACAGTCTTTTGCAAAATTAATTTGAGCTCTCTATTACTTAATTCTACTTGACCACTAGACTGTGGGTGATAAGGAGATGCAATTCTGTGATTAACATCATATTTAGCAAGCATTTTATGGAAAGCATCATGAATAAAATGTGAACCACCATCAGTCATTAAATATCTAGGAACTCCAAGTCTTGGAAAAATAACTTCTTTAAGCATTTTAATAGAAGTGTTATGATCAACACTACTAGTTGGAATAGCTTCTACCCACTTAGTAACGTAATCAACAGCAACTAAAATGTGTGTATATCCATTAGAGGAAGGAAAAGGCCCCATATAGTCAAAGCCCCAAACATCAAATGGTTCAATAACAAGTGAATAGTTCATAGGCATTTCTTGACGTCTAGTAATATTACCAATTCTTTGACATTCATCACAAGATAAGACAAACTTACGGGCATCCTTGAAGAGAGTAGGCCAATAAAAACCAGATTGCAATACCTTATGTGCAGTTCTATCTCCAGCATGGTGTCCTCCATAAGCTTCGGAGTGACACTTGCATAGGATCTGTTCCTGTTCATGCTCAGGTACACAACGTCTAATAACACCATCTACTCCTTCTTTATAAAGATGTGGGTCATCCCAAAAGTAATGCCTCAAATCATAGAAGAACTTTTTCTTTTGCTGGTATGTGAAACTAGGTGGTATAAACTTAGCAACAATGTAATTAGCATAATCAGCATACCATGGACAAGTATTAGAAGCATTTATGAAATTTAATTGCTCATCAGGAAAGCTATCATCAATAGGAAGTGGGTCATCAAGCACATTTTCTAACCTAGACAAGTTATCTGCAATGGGGTTCTCAGCTCCCTTTCTATCAACAATATGTAAGTCAAATTCTTGTAGCAATAGAACCCATCTAATAAGTCTAGGTTTAGCATCTTTCTTTTCCATGAGATATTTAATAGCAACATGATCAGTGTGAATAGTTACTTTAGAATCAACAATATAAGGTCTGAACTTATCACAAGCAAATACAACTGCTAAAAACTCTTTTTCAGTAGTAGCATAATTTCTTTGAGCATTGTCTAGGGTTTTACTAGCATATTGAATAACATTTAATTTCTTATCAACTCTTTGTCCTAGAACAACATCTACAGCATAATTACTAGCATCACACATAATTTCAAAGGGTAAATTCCAATCAGGTGGCTGAACAATAGGTGCAGAGATCAATGCTTTCTTAAGTATTTCAAATGCTTCTACACAATCATCATCAAAAACAAATGGTATATCTTTTTGTAATAAATTAGTCAGAGGCCGAGAAATTTTTGAAAAGTCCTTAATGAACCTCCTATAAAATCCGGCATGACCAAGGAAACTTCTTATACCTTTGATGTCCTTGGGACATGGCATCTTCTCAATAGCATCAACCTTGGCTTTATCAACCTCAATACCTCTTTCAGAAACTTTGTGCCCCAAGACAATACCTTCATTAACCATAAAGTGGCACTTTTCCCAATTCAAGACAAGATTAGTTTCTTCACATCTCTGCAAAACTCGATCAAGGTTGCTCAAGCAATCATCAAAAGAAGATCCATAGACGGAGAAATCGTCCATGAAAACCTCACAAATCTTTTCACAAAAGTCAGAGAATATAGCCATCATGCATCTTTGAAAGGTAGCAGGTGCATTACATAGACCAAAAGGCATATGTCTATAAGCAAAAGTACCAAAAGGGCAAGTAAAAGTAGTCTTTGATTAATCTTTGGCTGACACAGGTATTTGAGAAAAACCAGAATAACCATCTAGAAAGCAAAAATATGTATGTTTGGATTATCTTTCTAGCATTTGATCGATAAAAGGTAAGGGGTAATGATCTTTTTTAGTTGCCTTATTTAATTTGCGGAAATCAATTACCATCCTATAACCTGTAATAATTCTTTGAGGAATCAATTCATCTTTATCATTAGGAACGACAGTAATACCTCCCTTCTTAGGGACACAATGGACAGGACTTACCCACTGACTATCAGCAACGAGATAGATTATACCTACCTCAAGGAGCTTTAGTATTTCCTTCCTTACCACTTCTTTCATTTTAGGATTCAGCCATCGTTGATGATCACGAACTGGTTTAGCATCTTCTTCCAAATTTATTTTATGTTGACATAGAGTGGGACTAATGCCCTTAAGATCATCAAGAGTATACCCAATAGTAGCACGATGCTTCTTCAGAGTTTTCAATAATCTCTCTTCTTCATGCTCTGAAAGGTTAGCACTAATAATAACAGGATATATCTTTTTCTCATCAAGATAAGCATATTTAAGAGTATCAGGTAACAGTTTAAGCTCTAACACGAGATCACCCTTGGGTGGAGGAGGATCCCCTAGGATTTCAACAGGCAAATTGTGTTTCAGAATAGGTTCCTGTTTAAAGAATACTTCATCTATTTCCCTCCTTTCATTCATAAACATATCATTTTCATGATCTAGCAAATATTGTTCTAAAGGATCACTAGGAGGTACGGTAATAGAAGAAAGACCAATAATTTCATCCTTACTAGATAATTCTTCTTCACGGTGTTGTCTACTAAATTTAGAGAAATTAAATTCATGAGTCATATCATCTAAACCGATAGTAACAACATCTCTTTTGCAATCTATGGTAGCATTAACAGTGTTTAAGAAGGGTCTACCAAATATAATGGGACAAAAGCTATCTTGTGGGGAACCAAGAACAAGAAAATCAGCAGGATATTTAGTTTTCCCACACAAGACTTCAACATCTCTAACAATTCCCATTGGTGAAATAGTATCTCTATTGGCAAGTTTAATTGTGACATCAATATCCTCTAACTCAACAGGTGCAATATCATGGATGATTTCTCTATATAGGCTAATAGGTATTGCACTAGCACTGGCACCCATATCACATAAGCCATGATAACAATGATCTCCTATTTTAACAGAAATAACATGCATGCCTACCATAGGTCTAGGTTTATCTTTAGCACAAGGTTTAGCAATTCTAGCAGTTTCATCACAGAAATAAATAACATGCCCATCAATATTATCAGACAAGAGATCTTTAACAATAGCAATATTAGGTTCAACTTTAATTTGCTCAGGAGGTTCATAAGTTTTAATATTGCTTTTACAAACCACAGTTGAAGCTTTAGCATGATCCTTTATCCTAACAGGGAAAGGTGGTTTCTCAACATAAGAAGTAGGAACAATTGGATCATTATAAGTGACAATCTTTTATTCAACTTTAATAGGTGCAACTACTTTTACTTCCATGGGAGGGTGATATTTAAACCACTTTTCCTTGGGGAGATCAACACAAGTAGCAAAAGATTCACAGAAAGAAGCTACTATCTCAGAGTCAAGTCCATATTTAGTGCTAAATTTACGGAAAATATCGGTATCCATAAAAGATTTAACACAATCAAACCTAGGTGTCATACCTGATTCCTTACCTTTGTCGAGGTCCCAATCTTCAGAGTTGCATTTAATTCTTTCCAATAAATCCCATTTGAATTCAATAGTCTTCATCATAAAAGAGCTAGCACAAGAAGTATCAAGCATGGTGCGATTGCTATCAGAAAGCAGAGCATAAAATTTTTGAATAATCATTTCTCTTGAGAGCTCATGATTGGGGCATGAATATAACATTGATTTAAGCCTCCCCCAAGCTTGAGCGATGCTTTCTCCTTCGCGAGGCCAAAAATTATATATATAATGGCGATCACGATGAACAAGATGCATAGGATAAAACTTCTGATGAAATTCCAATTTCAATCATTTGTAATTCCATGACCCCATATCATCACATAGCCTATACCATGTCGATGCATCTCCCTTCAAAGATAAAGGGAAGACCTTCTTCTTAACAACATCTCTGGGTACACCTGCAAGCTTAAATAATCCACAAACTTCATCCACATATATTAGATGCTCATCAGGATGTTTTGTTCCATCTCCTAAAAGGGATTAGCTAGCAGTTTTTCTATCATACCCGAAGGAATTTCAAAGCAGACATTTTAATTTTCAGTAGGTTCAGTAGGTTGAGGAGCAACTCTTTGCTCTACTGGTCGGGGTGAAGATACCCCGAACAAGCCCCTCAAAGGATTACTTTCCATAGTAACAAGTGACAGTAAATTTCAGCACACTATATAAATTTTTCCTTACCAAATTCCACCTACCAAAGGCGCCTCACTCCCCGACAATGGTGCCAGAAAAGAGTCTTGATGACCCACAAGTATAGGGGATCTATCGTAGTCCTTTCGATCAGTAAGAGTGTCGAACCCAACGAGGAGCAGAAGGAAATGATAAGCGGTTTCCAGCAAGGTATTCTTTGCAAGTACTGAAATAATGGTAACAGATAGTTTTGTGATAGGATAATTTGTAACGAGCAACAAGTAACAAAAGTAAATAAAGTGCAGCAAGGTGGCCCAATCCTTTTGTAGCAAAGGACAAGCCTGGACAAACTCTTATATAGAGAAAAGCGCTCCCGAGGACACATGGGAATATCGTCAAGCTAGTTTTCATCATGCTCATATGATTCGCGTTCGGTACTTTGATAATTTGGTATGTGGGTGGACCGGTGCTTGGGTACTGTCCTTACTTGGACAAGCATCCCACTTATGATTAACCTCTATTGCAAGCATCCGCAACTACAACAAAAGTATTAAGGTAAAACTAACCATAGCATGAAACATATGGATCCAAATCAGCCCCTTATGAAGCAACGCATAAACTAGGGTTTAAGCTTCTGTCACTCTAGAAACCCATCATCTACTTATTACTTCCTAATGCCTTCCTCTAGGCCCAAATAATGGTGAAGTGTCATGTAGTCGACATTCACATAACAGCACTAGAGGAGAGACAACATACATCTCATCAAAATATCGAACGAATACCAAATTTACATGACTACTAATAGCAAGACTTCTCCCATGTCCTCAGGAACAAACATAACTACTCACAAAGCATAAACATGTTCATAATCAGAGGGGTATTAATATGCATATTGGATCTAAACATATGATCTTCCACCAAATAAACCAACTAGCATCAACTACAAGGAGTAATTAACACTACTAGCAACCTACTAGCACCAATCCCGGACTTGGAGACAAGAATTGGATACAAGAGATGAACTAGGGTTTTGAGAGGAGATGGTGCTGATGAAGATGTTGATGGAGATTGCCCTCTCCCGATGAGAGGAGTGTTGGTGATGACGATGGCGATGTTTTCCCCCTCTGGGAGGGAAGTTTCCCAGGCAGAACAGCTCCGCTAGAGCCCTAGATTGGTTCCGCCAAGGTTCCGCCTCGTGGCGGCGGAGTTTCGTCCGAGAAGATGGCTTCCTATTTTTTCCCATCAAAAGACTTCATATAGCAGAAGATGGCCATCGGAGGGCCACCAGGGGGCCCACGAGGTAGGGGGCGCGCCCAGGGGGGTAGGGTGCGCCCCCACCCTCGTGGGCAGGGTGTGGCCCCCCTGGTGAATCTTTTCCGCTGAGTATTTTTTATATATTCTGAAAACGTCTTCCGTGAAGTTTCAGGACTTTTGGAGCTGTGAAGAATAGGTCTCTAATATTTGCTCCTTTTCCAGCCCAGAATCCCAGTTGTCGGCATTCTCCCTCTTCATGTAAACCTTGTAAAATAAGAGAGAGTAGACATAAGTATTGTGACATAATGTGTAATAACAGCCCATAATGCAATAAATATCGATATAAAAGCATGATGCAAAATGGACGTATCATCCACCGGCGACGGACAAGGCGTAGACTTCTTCGAGTATGAATAGGCCACGGGAGGCGGCTGGGCCTGGTGTCCCATGTGGGCCGGTCCGTCTCCCGTGTTCTAATCTTCCTCGCCGGAGACCACACCTTCACTTTATCGGTATTATCACCGGTGCTCATGGAGATGGCAAAAGGAGGATGACACGGGCTTGGACGCTGGGCACCACCGCCGTAGGATAGGTTTAGTGGCGGGTCTTCTTTTGTTCTAGATGTTTGAACTGTAGTCATGTTTGTATGAAATCCGGCCATGTTTGCATGAATTCTATCTGGCTTGTCAAAAAAAAGTTTGAAATGTATGCGACAAGCATTGGATGTCGACCTCCCTGATCCATGTTCGCGGACTGGTCCCCCTTTACGGGTTGCCATTGCATATGCCCTAGAAAGCAGAATCCCCTACGGGCGCGATGATGACCAACAACGATGCAAATTTCATCAGTGAGTCCAGGACAGGATGATGGGGATATATTGGCCGGGATACAGATGGTCAAGTCCTATTTGCAACAGTGGGTAATTTATCAGGCATCTCTGAAGCATTGTTGAAAAAGGCTTTTGCTCCACTTTATATATAAAGCTATAAAGCAATGATCAACAACAAACCGGTGTAAACACACGTCATCACAACACACGCAAACCCAAGGCGGGATACGTCGGCGCTGAACGCAACAACACCACCCCTAGCACTGCAAGAGCAACTAGGAGCTTCAACCGTGAACACACCACCACGAAGAGATGAAACCGCATACAACAAACTGTGGACTCCAAGGCGGCGCCTTCAGGAAGGTTACGACACGCCACCGTCCGATCCGAGGATCAGAGTTTCCCCTGAAATAACACGACGGACAATGAGAGCCGCGACGACACCTTAAAGAAGGGAACGAGCTTCGCCGCCGCCGGTCCGTCCGAAGATAGAACGGGTTTTTACCCCGGCCAACACTCATCGCCACCAAATGCCTCACCCCCCCTACCACGCCGCCCACACGGCCATGGCCATCGGGCAGCACCGAGCCATAGGCTCGGCCCATGAGCACCGCGTTACCACCACCAGGGCCACCGTCCCGACATCCAACACTTTGAAACCACCTCACCCGAGACCCGCTGCTACCCAAATCAAAGAGAGCGGAAAGGCCCCGCCTTTCACACCTCTTGGGGGGGGCAAGCGCCGAGACCCAAAAGGCCGGCCAAAACCGGCCTCCATTGACCCGTCCTGCTGCCGGGCATGAGATGAGTTCGGTCCTGCTATAGGCGAGATGAGCTCGGTCGTACAACACCGGGCGCAAGACGAGCGATGGTGACCACATCTAGAAGTGGGACAACCCTTCGACGAATGTAGCGCCCGGACCACAAGAAGAGGGATCGAAGGCCGACACAAGCTACTAGACCTTGGAACATGCCAGTCGCCGCGACAGCCGGCCTGCTAAGCTGCCGTGGAGCCACCCACGGCCGGAGCAGTAGCCCGCCGAGCCACTGCCCAACCCATGCCGCCTGGCGAGCTCCAAGCGTCAGAGCCGCCGGGCACGCACTTGGCGACCAGCCGCCGTTGCCAGCCCTCAGGACAGAGGAAGGGGAGGGACGCCGTCGACGCCTCCAAACCTGGCCGATCCAGATCGGGGAAGGAGAGGTCCAAACTCCCCACAAGCACCAGTCGTCGCAGGGCCACCACCATGCCGCACCTGCACCAGATCCGCGGCACAAGCCCGCACAGCCACCGTGCCACCACCAGCCATCCCGCCTCTGCGCAACCACCACCATGAGTGCGCGCCGCCAAGCCCGCGCAAACTTGGCGCCCCTGCCCAATCCAGCCACCCCGCTCTGGTCGTCCACGCAGGAGGGGGAGAGATGCACTGCCCCCCAGCCATAACGAGGGGGTTTGGCCCGGCGGCGACTGCGAGGGAGAGAGAGAGAGGACGGAGGAGTGAGAGGAAGAGGTGGTGCTGCCACCCGTGTCGCCCGCCAAGGCTAGGGTTGTTTTGAGAGGTTTCATCAGCACTGCTCTATCTCTGAAGCATTTCAAGCGGAGGTAGAGAGTTTTGGGATGAGCCTAGCCTCTCCCCAAGCATGCGCCGGTGCCGCTGCTGCTCCCCCAACCTCCAGCACGCCCTCTACCGCTCGACACCGCCTCCAACACTATGCCACGTCTAGGTGATGCTGCTCTAAGGCCCGAGGAGGACTTTGTGGTCAGCCTCGCCACGCCGGAGATGCAGGATGAAGCTGCCCTGCTCTCCACCAACGCCGCAGTTGCTTGGTTCAAGGGAGCACGGGAGGATGTCCCCTGTAACATGGTGGCTACCGCGTTCGCCGCCACCTTCGGTTTTAGGCAGGAGGATGTGAGTGTCGTCCGGCACTACCTCGAGTAGTACCTGGTGCGGTTCATGTACCAGCACAACTGCGCCGACGCCGTCAACCGCGGTGACTTCCTCGTCGATAACTCTAGGCTCTTCGTCCATGGGTGGCGGCTTGAGGCGCACGCGGACAATGAGGACCAGCTATACCATGTCCATCTCTACCTTGAAGGGATCCCGGTGCACGGCTGGAACAACTACATCGCCTCTTTCGTCATCGGTCGTGGCTGCTCGCTGGACTACATCGAGCAACGGCCTGTGCGTCCGGACGACACGCGCGACCTCTCGCTCTGGGCATGGACGTCTGACCCCAACCCGCATCCCCAAGGTGAAGTGGCTCACCTTGCTGGCTCGTGGCCATCGGCGTCGAGACCGCCGTGGCCTCCGACACCGTGTGCTGGTGCACCTTGATCTGCTAGAAGACCACGCCAAGGCCAAGGATGACGACGACAACCCGCCACCTATGGAAATCCATGAGTACACTTGGTACTGGTGCTGTGTTGATGGCACGACGGAACACGGTGAGCGTCGTGCTGCCTAGGGCAGAGATGAGCGGAGGCCACCACGCCGGGATGACGACGACCGTGACGGCCGGCGGGGCCGTGGTGCTCCACGTCCACGCGAGGGTTGGGGTGCTCATATCCGGCGCTCCCTTTCCAGGGGAGCTACTGATCGCTAGCAGCCGGAGGGTCAAGACCGCAGCCGCGACCGTTCTGGTGCGTGGCATCGATGCGACGCCCCTACGTTGGCGCCTGCTCCTGCTGTCGACGCTCCCGCTCCGGTCCTACTGGGCTCCGGGTCCACCAGCGCCGGGGAGGCCCGTGCCCTGGAGCAGCTGCCGGTGCGTGGGCATAGCCCGACATGCCAGGTCTCACAACGGGCTGTGCTCCGGCGCTCCCAGGAGGCCCTCACGCTGCCGGCCTCGCCACCTCTCTCCCCCATGTCGGTGCTGCCACGCCAGCTCCTCTCCAAGAGAGACGATCCTAGGGCATCGGCCATCTCTCTGGCGGCTCAAAATCTGGCAGTGATGCACCTCTGCTCGCCCGAAGTGCTCCTTCTGCCTCTGTCGCCGGCCAGGCCGCCGGGCTTCGAGTCATCGCCCACCCCTCCCTCCCATGGTCTCCAGCGGCCCTGTGCGACGCACCCCCTCCCCTGGTGCATGGGCACAGAGCTGCTGTGGATATCCAGCCGGCCAGTGTTAGCCTGGCTATGCTCTTCAACGAGAGGCAGGAGCCGATCCTACCTTCCCCGGCCTCCACACCACCGCGTCGTCCGGCTGCTCGTCGCAAGACCCTTGCGGGTGTCACCATCTCCAGGTCCGCTGCGGGTCTCTCCCTGCACATGACATGTGTGAAGAACAAAACCCCTTGGCGTGCCAAGGAGGCGCCTGCTACTAAGGCGTCAGAGTGCTGGTTTGCCGCAACCTTGGAATTGTAAGAATGGCGAAGATGTTACAGCGGAGGCCTTGGACGCTTTTGCAAAGAAGTTTAAAGCCACTCTACACCCGGAGGTGATCAGCTCCATGCATGAGCTTTTCAAGCTCAATGGTGTGCAGGCTGCTGGAGTGGAGGACGCGCTCATCCAGCATGCGGGGCTGGCGCCACCGACCTGGATGGACCCGAGGATGCGGCTGGAGCTCTGTTTAGAAATTCTCAATGTTAGATCAACTTCTACTGTCTGTAGTGTGGTGCCTGCACAATGTACCGTGTCATGCCTTCTTTTGGTGTATTTGTAGCTCCAGGATCTTGGCTAAGCTTGCTGTTGGGTTCTGGCAGCTCAGCTTGCTGCTTTTGCGTGTATGTGTGGCTGATGGATGTTCATCATGCCTCTATGTGTACTCCTTGTTAGTTGTTACCATGTTAGAGCAAGCTATTAATGTCTTGTGTTGGAAAGTCCGAGGCCTCAATTGTCCGGATCGACGGTCCATCACCTCCACCTCCTATCATATTGCATGCCTTCAGGAGATGAAACTGGACAATGTTGACGTGTTCATGGCCTCTTTCCTTGGGGGAAACAGGCTATGCAACTTTGCGCAGAGGCCGGCCAAAGGGGGGAGCTTCTGCTTTGGGATGGCCAGTTGGTGGACCTAGTTGACATCAACTACACCGCCTTTTGTTTATCCGCAATGGTCCGGGTCTGGAACTCCGACGTGCAATACAAGATCACCACAATTTACGGCCCCACCGACTCTTCTTGCAAAGACGCTTTCTTCGCGGAGCTCATCGACCAAAAGCCACCTGCTAGTGTCCTATGGCCCGTGACAGGAGATTTCAACCAAATATATCACGCGCGTGACAAGAGCAATAGAAACAGTAACCGGAGTCGCATTAACCGTTTTCGAACGGCTCTCCAGATTTGCGAGTTGAAAGAAATTCATCTTCAAAATAGGAGGTTCACCTGGAGCAACGAAAGGGCAAACCCGACCTTGTGCAAACTTGATTCGTTCTTGTGTAATGCTGAATGGGATGCCACCTTCGGCACCCACGTGCTCCATACCCTATCTTCCTTGTTGAGTATGTATTTTGTACTGCACGTGTATTCGAGTTGTGGCCCACCTCCTAGTCCTGTATAGTTGAGGTAGAGGCCTTCCCTTGTATTATATATGCGTGCACCAGCAATACATGGTATTGCAAATCATTTGTCTACATGCTATCATCTTTTTCGATCTAACCCTAGGGTATCCCCGCGCCGCTGCCACCGCCGCTGCCGCACCCCACCACCGCACTCGTCGCTGCAACGCTTCTCTTCCTACCCCCCTGCGCCGTCGCCGCTAGTGCCTGCTTCCGCCCGCGCGTCCCACGCTGCAGCAGCCCACGTGCGTTCCGAGCCGCCGCACGACGCTCCGCGTCCCGCGTATCGCTGTGACGCGTACCACTGCCCCGCGCTTCCTGCCGCGCGTCCCGCGTACGGCATCCCGTGCCGCTCTTCTCAGCCATTGTGCCCCGCCTCCTTCCTTCCCAGCCGCGCGCCGTTCTTCTCAGCCGCCGTGCTCGCCTCTCGCTGCAGCCGCCCCGCTGCTGCTGCCATCTCCTCCCCAAAACCCAACCCTAGCCGCTACCCCGCACTCGCACGACGTCGCCATGTCGTGGCCATCCTCCCCCGGCTCCTCCATGTAGGATCGAAAGTATGTCTAGAGGGGGGGGGGTGATTAGACTACTTGACCAAATAAAAACTTAACCTTTTCCCAATTTTAGTTCTTGGCAGATTTTAGCTATTGTAGGACAAGTCAAGCAATCATCACACAATTCAAGCAAGCATGCAAAGAGTATATTGGCAGCGGAAAGTAAAGCATGCAACTTGCAAGAATGTAAAGGGAAGGGTTTGGAGAATTCAAACGCAATTGGAGACACGGATGTTTTTCCCGTGGTTCGGATAGGTGGTGCTATCCTACATCCAAGTTGATGGAGACTTCAACCCACAAAGGGTAACGGTTGCGCGAGTCCACGGAGGGCTCCACCCACAAAGGGTAATGGTTGCGCGAGTCCACGGAGGGCTCCACCCACGAAGGGTCCACGAAGAAGCAACCATCCACGAAGGGTCCACAAAGAAGCAACCTTGTCTATCCCACCATGGCCATCGCCCATGAAGGACTTGCCTCACTAGCGGTAGATCTTCACGAAGTAGGCGATCTCCTTGCCCTTACAAACTCCTTGGTTCAACTCCACAATCTTGTCGGAGGCTCCCAAGTAACACCTAGCCAATCTAGGAGACACCACTCTCCAAGAAGTAACAAATGGTGTGTAGGTAATGAACTCCTTGCTCTTGTGCTTCAAATGATAGTCTCCCCAACACTCAACTCTCTCTCATAGGATTTGGATTTTGTGGAAAGAATATTTGAGTGGAAAGCAACTTGGGGAAGGCTAGAGATCAAGATTCATATGGTAGGAATGGAATATCTTGGTCTCAACACATGAGTAGGTGGTTCTCTCTCAGAACATATGAGTTGGAATTGTGTATGTGTTCTGATGGCTCTCTCCACGAATGAAGAGGAGGTAGAGGGGTATATATAGCCTCCACACAAAATCCAATCGTTACACACAGTTTTCAAATCTTGTGGGACCGAATCAACAAACTCGGTCGGACCGAAAAGGTAAACCTAGTGACCGTTAGAGATTTTCGGTGGGACTGACATGCAACTCGGTAGGACCGATATGGTTAGGGTTTGGGCATAACGTAATCTTGGTGAGACCGATTACACAAACTCGGTGAGACCGATTTTGGTAATTAGCTAACCAGAGAGTTGGCCAGGCAAACTCGGTGGGACCGATTTGCTCTTTCGGTGAGACCGAAAAGTCACAAAAAGGAAACATTGAATTTACATTGCAATCTCGGTGGGACCGATCCGCTCTTTCGGTGAGACCGAAAAGTTACGAAAGGGAAACAGAGAGTTTGCAATCCCATCTCGGTGAGACCGAGATCCCTATCGGTAGAACCGAATTGCTAGGGTTTGGCAGTGGCTTATGACAAGTGAAACTCGGTGGCGCCGGATAGAAAGAATCGGTAGGACCGAGTTTGGCTTAGGGTTTAGGTCATATGTGGATATGGGAAAGTAGTTGAGGGTTTTGGAGCATATCACTAAGCACATGAAGCAAGAGGCTCATTAAGCAACACCTCATCCCTCCTTGATAGTATTGGCTTTTCCTAAAGACTCAATGTGATCTTGGATCACTAAAATATAAAATGAAGAGTCTTGAGCTTTTGAGCTTGAGCCAATCCTTTGTCCTTAGCATTTTGAGGGTTCCACTTTCACATCCATGCCATGCCAATCATTGAGCTTTCCTGAAATAGTCATCTTGGAATAGCATTAGCTCAATGAGCTATATGTTGTTATGAATTACCAAAACCACCTAGGGATAGTTGCACTTTCAATCTCCCCCTTTTTGGTAATTGATGACAACATATAGATCAAAGCTTCGACAAATGATAATAAGCATGAAATATATCGTCGCTTTGAGAAGTATGTGACAAGTAAGAGCTCCCCCTAAATTTGTACATATTTAAAATTTGCTTTGGACTGCAAATGCACAAAGAGTTAGAGTCATGGGTTACTCTTCCATATCACATACATCTTGGTGGAGCGCTTAAAATGATAAGAATGAAATACATGCACTCATCACCAAGAAAAGTGAATGATCACATAAGATAGATAAGATAATAGCATTCACCAAGCATTAAGTGTAGCTTATGATCAAACACATGATCATCAATGTCTCACAGATAACGGCATAGTATCTCAAGCACTCAAAAGCAAACAAAGTTTGAAAAACCACCAAATAAAACAAGAGAGAAAAAACAACACTCTCTCTAGAAGCCTATGATCTATACATTTTCTCCCCCTTTGGCAACAAGTTACCAAAAAGTTCCTAGAAAATGCATAGTGCTAAGTCGACACTCAGGCTTGATCTTCAGGTGGTGGTGGAGTCCGGAGCACTCCAAGGACGAAGCCTTCTATAGACGTGGTCGGAGTTGAGGCTGAAGTAGATGCTGGAGCTGGTGGAACTGAGGCTGTAGTTGGTGCAGAAGTGGTGGCTCTGGGGTCAGCAACTGTAACTGCAGACGACCTCGGACCTCGTGGCACTCTGGCAAAGGCATCAGTTGTAGTCCTGCCTCTCCTCTCCTGCATGTCATCTTGGAGCTGCTCCACTGCAGTCTGAATCTCTGTCACTTTGACATCCAAGTCATAGAACTTTTGTTCCATGATCCTCTCTAAGCTTGCCTGGTTCTGAGTTAGGGTGGCTAGTCCTTGCTCAATCCGCAGGGTGGATGCAATCAAGTCACCAAGTTGCTCTTGTTTGGTTTTCAAGAAATACTCAGATGCCTCCTCTTGAGTTGGCATCTTGGCAGCTTTCTCCTTCCTTGCCTTCTCCTTCTTGGCTTGTGCTTGGGCAGATGATGGTTCATTCTCAGTCATGACAACTTGATTATCTTCAAAATCTGGACGGATGGGCAGGTGTTCCTTGTCCAATAAGTATATGCCCGTGCCCATCTTGGAGTTGATTAATTCCTGAATTTGTGGGGCATATCCACAGCTCCTCTTCTGATCAGCTGTTGTCCTCTTAATGGTCTCTACCATGAGGCTCATCACTTTGAACTTCTGTGGCACATCAAATATATGAAGCAAATTGATCGCATGGCCTCTGATCATCTTGTGATCACCTGACTTGGGCAAGAGAGTGTGCCTCAAAATCCAATTAATAGTTGGCAGCCTGACAGAAGATAATGCACTGAGCCAAATTTGAAAGTTTTAAGAGTTTCATTTGGAATTTCCTTGTACATGTTTGACATTGAGTTATGATCCATCTTCTTCTTGGAATAGACATCCAAGTCATCTTCCTGCTCCTCTGGGGCATTGATAAGCTGTGCCCATTCAGCAACTGTAGACTGGTACCTCGTACCTTCTGACATCCAAATTATCCTACCATCTGGATAAAAATGTGCTGTGGAGTAGAACTGCATGATAAGCTCCTCGTTCCACTTTGTGAGCTTCTGCCCAACAAAGTCCTCTACTCCACATGCCTTGAAGCTGTCCTGCACTCCAGGGTAGTACTCTTTGTTGTCCTTGATGTATTGCCAATCAACCCATCTCATATCACATACAATTGGCTTCTTGTCCAATAAGACTGTCTCATAGAAGTCCTGCTGTTCCTTAGTGTGGAACCTGTAGTCAACAGCAGTCCTTCTCCTTGAAGCATACGGGTCTGCTTCTCTCCACTTCCGGAGCCCCGAGTCTCTCCTGAGCTTCATGTCCTCAGCCACAGGATGAGCATCATTGTGGTCTGGGATCTTGGGCTTGAGCTTTCTAAGAACTTGCTCTTCATCATCTTCTTCAGCAGCTTCAGGCACTGGGGCCTTGTTCTTCTCAGCAGCTGGGATGCTTCTTGTATTCCTCTTTGGTTTTGGCTTTGGAGCTGGCTTGGCCTTGGAAGCAGCTGCCCCTGATCTTATGGCATCACCCATCAGCTTGGGTGCCTTAGGTGCTGGTGCAGCAACCTCTTCTTCTTCCTCTTCTTCCATGATGGAAGCCTTTCCAAGCACTCTGGCTACGGTTTTCTTCACCCTTTCCTTCCTTTTCTTGCCTTCAGCGGCAACTGGCTCTATGGGAGTGGACTTCTCAGGAATCTTGGTTGAAGCTCTGGCCTTTGGCATAGGCTGCCTACCTGCTGGCCTTTTGATCTTTAACCCTGGCTTTGTGCCCTGTGCTGGCTCAACTCTCTTGGAAGTTGCTTCCTCTTCTGCCACATAGTCCTCATCCTCTGATTCTGAGGTTCTCTTCTTCCTTTGTCTTGTGGCAGCTTTTGGCAGATTGCTAGGGGTGCTCCTGCTGCCTTCATCTGAAGAACTTGAGGGACTAGTGCCCTCACTCATCTGCACTGGCTGTTCTGACATGTTCTGGCTATCACTTTGGTCTGACATGATGAACAAGCTGACTGCTGACCCTGTGAATAGTTTATAGATGAGGTAGAGTGGATGAGCATCACAAAATGCAGAGATTTTTGCAAAAGAATGATCCAAAAACTTAGTTTTAGTTTCCCACTGAAATCATCTCGGATCTACCGATTTTTAAACTCGGTGATACCGAAGCAGTTTTGGAACCTAAACTAGTGAACTCGGTCAGACCGAGTCACAGTTCGGTGGCACCGAGACTGCTAGGGTTTCACAAAGTTCCAAAATCGGTCACACCGATAAGTAATTCTCGGTCAGACCGAGTCTCACTTGTGCAATGGCATAAGCCAAATCGATGGGACCGAGTTTTTCAACTCGGTGGGTCCGAGATGGTTTCGGCGGAAACCTAACCCTAAAATTTTCGAATCAAACCTAATCTACGAGCGCATTGACTGGATAGGAGTGTTTCAATCATGGCAAGAATCATGATGATCATAATGTGCTAAGAATCGGATTGGAGAATAGCACAAAGATCGAGTCCATACCCTAGTTCGGCGGAGACTCGCTACGGCGGCAACGGCGGGGTAGAATTCCCGTTGACGGCGACGGAGACCAGCGACTGGAGGCGGCTGGCGGCGAGGAGACGATCCGGAGACCACGTTGGCAGAGCGAGCTATCGCGCGGGCGAAGGGGTTCAGAGAAATTTCCAAATTTTTGCCCGTGACTATATATAGCCCGACCCTGTCGGTGTGACCGAGTGGAACAACTCGGTGGCACCGAGATGCAAAACTGTATACAGTTGTTGCAACTCGGTGTGACCGAATGGTTCAAATCGGTTGCACCGAGATCGAAAACCTAGATCAACTTAATGATCTCGGTAGGACCGAAAGTGGGGTATCGGTCAGACCGAGAATCATAAAGAGGTTTTGGAAGTTTAAGTCTATGATGAATCGGGGACTCCAAGCGCTCCTCACACAGAGTGGTTCGAATCTGACTTGATCAAATTTTGTGATGTAGCATGAATAGAGTTTGAGACGAGAAAAGCATAGATAGCTAGAGGAGGTTCTTAGGCATTCTTGTCCATCCACTTGGCAAAAGGAAATAAAACCAAACAATCAAAACAACAAGTGGATGTCCTCGAATGAGTAAAATATGCAACCAGAATGCTCACACAATAAGATGGCAAATGAAATATGTGACAAGGCATGCACAACCAATTCTAGCATCTATCAAGCAATTTGCGATGACAAGGTCATCTATATATGAGTATATTGACTTAGGAGTCAAGTGAGAACACTTGATCATAGGTCATACTCATCGTTTAAGCTCAAGTGGGGTTACCACTTTTACATAAAGCATTGTTGTGTTCACATCTTTAGAGTTGCTTTAGCTCAAGTCTTAGAGTAAAGCTCCCCCTAGATGTGATATCCCCCCTTAGAGGGATGAACTAACCTCGGGTTTTGTCAATGATGACTTCATGTAGATGTTGAAGATGTGGATGCTCAATGTTGATGTAGATCACTTGGAGCTATCCATTTGAGTGAATTGCACTTTCAATACCTACATGGGTTAGTCCCACAAGGAACAAACAAGGATATCCATAGACATAGAGTGATGCACACACAAGATGATGTCCATGAAAACTTTTAGGTTACCTTGTCCCTTGTCTTACCAACAAGAGGGTCTGTGACTCCTTGAACTAGTGCAAGATGTGGAAGTTGATTGCACTTGTTCTTGCCAAAATGATAAGAGTGAAGTATGTTGGCGGAGTCACCCTCAAGAACTCTCTAGTTCTTCTTCTTTTGGATCCACACCATCTTGATGGGAATCCTTGGATTTGTAGTCCTACTTGATGAAGTGGAACTTGAAGTAGTCTTGGGAATCCACTTGACTAAGGTCTTAGGAGCTTCTTCAAATGCATCAATTTCCTCTTGAAGCTTGTCCTTGCCTTTTTGCTTGTAGTCTTGTGGTGGAAGATCATCTTGAGCTTGTGTCCCCTTGAAAGAAGTATCATACTTCTCTTGTTGAGGAACAAACTTTGTCTTGGGATATTGATCTTATTCCCACTCAACTCCATTGGCATTTAACTTTTGTTCAAAACCAACACCTTGATTCTTCCGGTGCATTCCTTGCTTGCGCACAATTTCCTCGAATTGCTTACTCCCGGCAAGGCTTTTGTACACTCCTTTCTCTATAATTCCCTTCAATAAGCTATTTTCTTGCTCAAGTGTAACTTGGCTAAGAGAATCATTAGTGGAATCAAGAGAACTACTAGAAGCAACAATATTGGATTTAGCATGATCATTGTTACTCCTAGAGGAAGAATCTTTCTTGTTCTTGTTACTAGACTTGACTTGAGGCATGTAAGTGGATAAGAGTAAACGCTTGTCAATGTAAGAAGAACTTTTCTTGCGGAGATCATCATTGATTGCTTTTAAGAACTCATGCTCTTGCTCAAGATTGAGCTTTTCAAAGCGTAATTTCTCATGAGCTCTTAAAAGTTCTCGATGATCTTCGAAGATAGTTTCATGAGCTAACTTAAGAGTGTTTAGTTCTTTAGTTAGAGCCTCAATATTCTCCTTATCATTGTCATTCGTTTTATCTTGATTAGCATGATTAATTGACGTTTCATCATAGTATTCATCACTAGAGTTGTCAACAAGCAAATCATCACCTAACAAGTCATCTTCATCACTATTGAAATCAACATACTCGGGGTGTGTTACCTTAGGACCTTTGGCCATGAAGCATCTTCCAATTCCTTCATTTGGTGAGTCAAATATGTCGTAGGAGTTGGTTGACACAAGTGCTAGACCGGCAACACCTTCATCTTGAGTATCTACGGAGTCGGAGTGATAACTTCTCTCGGAGTGGCTGTCGAAGTCGGAGCCGGATACCCATTCACCAACATGAGCTTGATGTCTTCTTTTGTGTAGCTCCTTGATGATTTTTCCTTCCTTTTCGAATCCTTGCTTCTCCGTGAGTATCTTCGTTCATAACGATCATCTCTACTCCTTCTCTCTCTTGGTGGTGATTCTTTGCTTCTTCTTTTTGGAGAATCTTCTCTTCTCTTGTAGGGAGCCGTACACTCATTGGAATAGTGTCCGGGTCTTCCACAACTATAAGTAGTTTCGCTCTCGACTAGAAGATCTTTTGTCATTGTAGGACCTTGACTTGAAGCTTCTATCTTTGCTTCTACTCTTGTAGAACTTGTTGAAGTTCTTCACCATTAAGCTCAATTCTTCATTGAAGTTTTGTTTCTCACATGATGATGTAGGGGCTTCACATGAGGCTTTGTAGGCACCACTTGATTTGTTGTGAAGTTCCTCTTTATCCTTAAGTGACATCTCATGAGCAACAATTCTTCCAATCACCTCCGTTGGCTTGAGATCTTTGTAATTGGGCATCATTTGGATCAATGTGCACACGGTATCATATTTTCCATCCAAGGCTCTTAGAATCTTCTTGATGATGAATCTATCGGTCATCTCTTCACTTCCTAAGCCGGCAATCTCATTTGTGATGAGAGCAAGCCTAGAGTACATTTCAGCGACACCTTCACCATCCTTCATTTTGAACTTGTCAAGTTGACTTTGAAGCACATCCAACTTGGATTCCTTGACGGAGTCGGTACCTTCGTGCATATCAATCAAAGTGTCCGAAATTTCCTTTGCATTCTCAAGACGGCTGATTTTGTTGAATTCTTCGGGGCACAATCCGTTGAAGAGAATATCACAAGCTTGAGCATTGTATTGCAACATCTTCAACTCATCCGCGGTAGCTTCACGGTTTGGTTCTTTCCCATCAAAGAAGTCACCTTGCAAACCAACACACACAATAGCCCAAACGGCGGGGTTATGTCCAAGAATATGCATTTTCATTTTATGCTTCCAACTAGCAAAATTAGTACCATCAAAGTAAGGACCTCTACGGTGATAATTTCCCTCGCTAGACGCCATACTCTCCTAGGTTGTGAAACCAAGGCTATGACCACCAAAAGCTATGGAGATCAAAGCAAATGGAGACCAAAGCTCTGATACCACTTGTAGGATCGGATGTATGTCTAGAGGGGGGGTGATTAGACTACTTGACCAAATAAAAACTTAACCTTTTCCCAATTTTAGTTCTTGGCAGATTTTAGCTATTGTAGGACAAGTCAAGCAATCATCACACAATTCAAGCAAGCATGCAAAGAGTATATTTGCAGCGGAAAGTAAAGCATGCAACTTGCAAGAATGTAAAGGGAAGTGTTTGGAGAATTCAAACGCAATTGGAGACACGGATGTTTTTCCCGTGGTTCGGATAGGTGGTGCTATCCTACATCCACGTTGATGGAGACTTCAACCCACAAAGGGTAACGGTTGCGCGAGTCCACGGAGGGCTCCACCCACAAAGGGTAATGGTTGCGCGAGTCCACGGAGGGCTCCACCCACGAAGGGTCCACGAAGAAGCAACCACCCACGAAGGGTCCACAAAGAAGCAACCTTGTCTATCCCACCATGGCCATCGCCCACGAAGGACTTGCCTCACTAGCGGTAGATCTTCACGAAGTAGGCGATCTCCTTGCCCTTACAAACTCCTTGGTTCAACTCCACAATCTTGTCGGAGGCTCCCAAGTAACACCTAGCCAATCTAGGAGACACCACTCTCCAAGAAGTAACAAATGGTGTGTAGGTAATGAACTCCTTGCTCTTGTGCTTCAAATGATAGTCTCCCCAACACTCAACTCTCTCTCATAGGATTTGGATTTTGTGGAAAGAAGATTTGAGTGGAAAGCAACTTGGGGAAGGCTAGAGATCAAGATTCATATGGTAGGAATGGAATATCTTGGTCTCAACACATGAGTAGGTGGTTCTCTCTCAGAACATATGAGTTGGAATTGTGTATGTGTTCTGATGGCTCTCTCCATGAATGAAGAGGAGGTGGAGGGGTATATATAGCCTCCACACAAAATCCAACTGTTACACGCAGTTTTCCAATCTCGGTGGGACCGAATCAACAAACTCGGTCGGACCGAAAAGGTAAACCTAGTGACCGTTAGAGATTTTCGGTGGGACTGACATGCAACTCGGTAGGACCGATATGGTTAGGGTTTGGGCATAACGTAATCTCGGTGAGACCGATTACAAAAACTCGGTGAGACCGATTTTGGTAATTAGCTAACCAGAGAGTTGGCCAGGCAAACTCGGTGGGACCGATTTGCTCTTTTGGTGAGACCGAAAAGTTACAAAAAGGAAACACTGAATTTACATTGCAATCTCGGTGGGACCGATCCGCTCTTTCGGTGAGACCGAAAAGTTACGAAAGGGAAACAAAGAGTTTGCAATCCCATCTCGGTGAGACCGAGATCCCTATCGGTAGAACCGAATTGCTAGGGTTTGGCAGTGGCTTATGACAAGTGAAACTCAGTGGCGCCGGATAGAAAGAATCGGTAGGACCGAGTTTGGCTTAGGGTTTAGGTCATATGTGGATATGGGAAAGTAGTTGAGGGTTTTGGAGCATATCACTAAGCACATGAAGCAAGAGGCTCATTAAGCAACACCTCATCCCTCCTTGATAGTATTGGCTTTTCCTAAAGACTCAATGTGATCTTGGATCACTAAAATATAAAATGAAGAGTCTTGAGCTTTTGAGCTTGAGCCAATCCTTTGTCCTTAGCATTTTGAGGGTTCCACTTTCACATCCATGCCATGCCAATCATTGAGCTTTCCTAAAATAGTCATCTTGGAATAGCATTAGCTCAATGAGCTATATGTTGTTATGAATTACCAACACCACCTAGGGATAGTTGCACTTTCACTCCACCACCCACTCATCCAACCCATTCGCTGGTCCCGAGCCCTCCGCCGCCGCCATCCATGACCTCAATATTGAGGCTCGGGTCCCCATCTGTCTCGACAGCTCCAGCACGTCGTACTACGCATGGAGGACCTACTTCAACCCCGTCTTCCACGAGTACTATCTCACCGAGCATATTGATGGTTCCGTGGACAGCGCGTACATGCGCGGCGACCCGGAGTGGTCCGCCATCAAGGCCACGCTCATCCGTTGGTTCTACCAGACGATCTTGAAGGACATCTTCCACACGGTTGTCACCGAGGACGATGACGCTTGTACCGTGCCGGCCAAGATCAACGTGCTCTTCACCGACAACAAACTCCAGCGCCTTGTTTTCTTGCAGCAGGAGTTCTTCGGCTGTCACCAGGACAAATCCACCATCGACGAGTACTGCATGAGGCTCAAGATGCTCGCCGACGAGCTTCGCGACATCGGCGCTAAGGTCTCTGACGACCTCATGCTGAGCACCCTCACCGCCGGTCTTAATGAGGACTTCGGCAATGCGGCGTCCAACCTCACCCTGCTGCCGCAACCCACTTTCCAGTGTGTCGTCGCGTACCTCAAACTTTAGGAGCGCCGGATGACGAAGCTGAAGCAGCGGGTCCAGCACACCGCCCTTGCCGCCGGTACCATCCGCGGCGGCCCTGCTCCTCCGGCCGCCCCACGCTAGTCCGTGCCACCAGCACCCAGCGGCTACTACCCGCTGCCACCCGCTCCGCCCGCGCCCCTAGCGCCTCCCTAGCAGCCGCAAGGTGGCGGGGGCTAGTGCAACCGGTGGGGTGGTGGGGGCCGCCGCCAGCAGCAGCAGGCGCAGGGCGTAGGAGGGTGCCCCACTTCTAGCAGCCGCCTCCTCCGCAGGCCGCCGGGCAGAACCCGTGGACGGGCGTCATCCATGCCTATCACATGCCCGTCCCGCAGGCTCCTGCACCAGGTCTCCTTGGCCCCCGTCCAGTGGGCCACCAGGCGTTCGTCACCACCCCCTACCAGCCCTATGGCGCCCCGCTCGCGCCACCACCCCTCAGTGGTTACGGCGCGCCCGCCTAGGCGCCGCCCTATGGAGGTCAGCTGCCGCCGCCGGCACCTGCATCGTGGGACCCTACCCTCCTGGCCGCCCTACACTCGGCGCCATCACCGATAAACTATGGCAGTGGAGGCGACTGGTACATGGACTCGGGTGCTACTACGCACATGACAACTCATCCCGGTAACCTTTCCTCCTCCACTCCAATTCACTCTCCCACCCGCATCACCGTTGGCAACGGTTCCTCTTTACCCATCACCCATGTCGGTAGCACTAGTTTTTCTTCCAGTTCCACACCTATCACTACGTCTAACGTTCTTGTTTCACCTGACTTAGTCACTAGCTTAGTCTCTGTTCGTCGTCTTACTCATGAGAATCCTCTTACTGTTGAATTTGACAGTGTTGGTTTTTCTGTGAAGGACGCCGTACCCGGATGGTGCTTCATCGATGTGATATACCTAATGAGCTTTATCCCGTGCACGCCGGCGCCTCCACTTCCACACCCATCGCTCTCTCCACTGGCGTCGACCTTTGACATGCTCGCTTGGGCCACCCCAACCCCACCGTTTTGTGTCAGATCCTTAGGAATTTTTCTTTCTCATGTAATAAGCTCGACGAGCATACTTGTGAGGCTTGTCGTTTGGGAAAGCACGTGTGTTTTCCCTTTAGTGCGTCTACTTCAGTTTCCACTTTTCCGTTTCAGTTGATTCATAGTGATGTTTGGACGTCTCCCGTTGCGAGTAACACGGGCTATCTATACTATTTGGTGATTTTAGATGATTATTCTCATTATGTGTGGACTTTTCCTCTTCATCATAAATCCGATGCTTTAGCCACACTCACCGCCTTTTATTCCTACGTCACCACTCAGTTCGGTCGCCCCATGCTTGCACTCCAAACTGATAACGGAAAAGAGTTTGACAACGTCACTCTTCGATCACTTCTCGCCACTCATGGCACCACCTTCCGTCTAACTTGCCCCTACACCTCACAGCAGAACGGCCGCGCCGAGCGCATTCTCCACACTCTTAATGACTGCGTTCGCACGTTGCTCTTTCACGCTAACGTGCCTGCTCGGTACTGGCCCGATGCCCTCGCCACCACCTCTCTCTTAGTCAACATTCGTCTGTGTCGTCCCCGGTGGAACTATGCCCCTCACCACCTTCTTTTCGGTACACCACCGTCCTATGATGGTCTTCGCATATTTGGGTGTCTTTGTTATCCTAGCACCGCGTCCACCACGCCACACAAGCTTGCACCCCGCTCCATCCCATGCATCTTCCTTGTCTATCCTCCCAACACCAAAGGTTACCGGTGCTATGATCTTGTCACTCATCGTGTGTACACCTCGAGGCACGTGTACTTCGTCGAGATGGTGTTTCCTTTTTTCAGGTTCCTCCGGCCGCGGCTCCTTCGGCTCCGGCCCCCGCACCCCTACCTGGTGCGATGTGCGGCGGCACCCCCCGGAGGCCCCCCGGCCCGACGCCTTCTTCCGCCCCCTCCCGGGTTCTCGACTCCCTCACCCGAGGTTGAGTCCGACCGGGCCCTCAGGTCCCCGGCTCCCTCGCACGAGGTCGAGCCAGCGGGTACCCCACCCGCCACCCCGGCTGGCGCCGCCACTCCTGCGACGGGCTCGACCTCGACCTCGCCCATCGCCTCCTCCGCGACTGGCTCGGCTGGCGTCGTCGCGGCTCCTGACACCGCGGCCACCGCCTCTGATGTCGCGGGCCCCGCCCCCGCTGCCGCGGGCACCCTTGTTGTGGCCGCGGCCCCCGCCGCCGCAATGGCCCCCGCTGTCGCAACACCCACCGCCCTCGCCAGCCCGGTCACCCGTGCCCGTGCAGGAGTGCATCGGCCGAGCACGCGCTACTCCTTCGACGAGTATGTGTGCGCTGCCTTGACATCGACGCCCTCAACCATCCCCACCTCCGCTCGTGCCGCACTTCGGGATCCCCATTGGCTGGCTGCGATGCAGGAGGACTTCGACGCCCTACAGCACAACCGCACGTGGCAGCTTGTTCCGTGACCCCTTCATGCCAACATCATCTCTTGCAAGTGGGTGTTTCACCACAAGACTCGCCCGGACGGTTCTCTCGAGCGCTACAAAGCTCTATGTGTGGTTCGCGGCTTTCGGCAGCACGCTGTAGGATCGAAAGTATGTCTAGAGGGGGGGGTGATTAGACTACTTGACCAAATAAAAATCTAGCCTTTTCCCAATTTTAGTTCTTGGCAGATTTTAGCTATCTTAGCACAAGTCAAGCAATCTCCACACAATTCAAGCAAGCATGCAAAAGAGTATATGAGCAGCGGAAAGTAAAGCATGCAACTTGCAAGAATGTAAAGGGAAGGGTTTGGAGGATTCAAACGCAATTGGAGACATGGATGTTTTTATCGTGGTTCCGATAGGTGGTGCTATCATACATCCACGTTGATGGAGACTTCAACCCACGGAGGGTAACGGTTGCGTGATTCCACGGAGGGCTCCACCCACGAAGGGTCCACGAAGAAGCAACCTTGTCTATTCCATCACGGCCATCGCCCACGAAGGACTTGCCTCACTAGCGGTAGATCTTCACGAAGTAGGCGATCTCCTTGCCCTTACAAACTCCTTGGTTCAACTCCACAATCGTGTCGGAGGCTCCCAAGTGACACCTAGCCAATCTAGGAGACACCACTCTCCAAGAAGTAACAAATAGTGTGTTGATGATGAACTCCTTGCTCTTGTGCTTCAAATGATAGTCTCCCCAACACTCAACTCTCTCTCACAGGATTTGGATTTGGTGGAAATAAGATTTGAGTGGAAAGCAACTTGGGGAAGGCTAGAGATCAAGATTCATATGGTTGGAATGGAATATCTTGACCTCAACACAAGCGTAGGTGGTTCTCTCTCAGAAAATGTGTATTGGAAGTGTAGGTATGTTCTGATGGCTCTCTCCACAAATGAAGAGTGGGTGGATGGGTATATATAGCCTCCACACAGAATCTAACCATTACACACAATTTGCCAAACTCGGTGGGACCGAATGGTTAAACTCGGTCGGACCGATTCAGCAAACCTAGTGACCATTAGGATTTTCGGTGGGACTGAGATGCAACTCGGTAGGACCGATATTGTTAGGGTTAGGGCATAACGTAATCTCGGTGTGACCGATTACACAAACTCGGTGGGACCGATTTTGGTAATAAGCTAACCAGAGAGTTGGTCAGGTAAACTCGGTGAGACCGATTCGCTCATCTCGGTGAGACCGAAATGTTACAAAAGGGAAACAGAGAGTTTACATTGCAATCTCGGTGGGACCGATCGCTCATCTCGGTAAGACCGAAATGTTACGAAGGGAAACAGAGAGATTACAATCCCATCTCGGTGAGACCGAGATCCCTATCAGTGAGACCGATTTGCCTAGGGTTTGTGGCAGTGGCTATGACATTTGAAACTCGGTGGTGCCGGATAGAAAGAATCGGTGGGGCGAGTTTGACTTTTGGTTTAGGTCATATGTGGATGTGGGAAGGCAGTTGACGATTTTGGAGCATATCACTAAGCATTTTGAGCAAGCAAGCCATTAAGCAACACCTCATCCCTCCTTGATAGTATTGGCTTTTCCTATAGACTCAATGTGATCTTGGATCACTAAAATATAAAATGTAGAATCTTGATCTTGAAGCTTGAGCCAAACTTTTTGTCCTTAGAATTTTGAGGGGTCCACTTTCCTCATCCATGCCATGCCATTCATTGAGCTTTTCCTGAAATATTAATCTTGGAATAATGTTAGCTCAATGAGCTATATGTTGTTAGGAATTACCAAAACCACCCAGGGATAGTTGCACTTTCAATATCCCCCTTTTTGGTAATTGATGACAACATATAGATCAAAGCTTCGACAAATGATAATAAGAGTGAAAGATATTGTCGCTTTGAGAAGTATGTGAAAAGCAAGAGCTCCCCCTAAATTTGTGCATATCTTAAGATTTGCTTTGGACAGCAAATGCACAATGAGTTAGGATCATGGGTTACTCTTCCATGTCACATAAATCTTGGTGGAGCGCTCAAAATGATAAGAATTAAATACACGCACTCATCACCAAGCAAAGTGAATGATCATATAAGGATAAGTAAGATAATATCATCTAACAAGCATAAGTGTAGCTTATGATCAATCACATGATCATCAATGTCTCACAGATAATAGCATAGTATCTCAAGCAATCAAAAGCAACCAAAGTTCAACCAAGAAGACAAGAGAGAACAAAAGCAAACTCTCTCTCTCTCTCTCTCGAAGCCTATGATCTATACATTTTTCTCCCCCTTTGGCAACAAGTTACCAAAAAGTTCATAGAAAATGCATAGCACTAAAATGTCTCTCGGGCTTGGTCTTCAGGTGGTGGTGTCCGGAGAATACCAAGGACGAAGGCTTCAGTCGAAGTAGATGGAGCTGCTGGGGTAGGTGCTGGAGCTGGTGGCACTGAAGCTCCATGATTCTTTCCAAGCTCTCCTGGTTTTGAGTCAGGGTGGCCAGTCCCTTCTCAATCCTCAGAGTGGATGCAATCAGGTAGCCAAGCTGATCTTGCTTGCTTTTCAAAAAGTACTCAGATGCCTCCTCTTGAGTTGGCATCTTGGCAGCCTTCTCTTTCTTTGCTTTCTCCTTCTTCTCTTGAGCTTGTACTGATGATGGTTCATTCTCATTCATCACAACTTGATTGTCCTCAAAGTCAGGATAGATAGGCAAGTGTTCCTTATCCAACAAGTATGTGCCTATGCCCATCTTTGAGTTTATCAACTCCTGGATCTTTGGGGCATATCCACAACTTCTTTTCTGGTCAGCTGCAGTCCTCTTGATAGTCTCAACTATAAGTCTCATGACCTTGAACTTCTGTGGCACATCAAATATATGTAGCAAGTTAATTGCATGGCCTCTGATCATTCTGTGATCACCAGACTTGGGCAAGAGAGTGTGCCTAAGGATCCAATTGATTGTAGGCAGCCCTGACAGCAAGTGTTTTACTGACCCAAACTGGTGACTCTCAAGATCATCTTCAGGAATCTCCTTGTACATGTTTGCCATAGAGTTGTGATCCATCTTCTTCTTGGCATAGACATCCAAGTCATCTTCTTCTTCCTTAGGAGCATTGATCCGATTTTCCCATTCCTCAATAGTTGAGTGGTACCTTGTACCTTCAGACATCCATACTATCCCGCCATCTGGATAGAAGTGTGCTGTGGAGTAGAATTGCATTATGAGCTCCTCATTCCACTTTGTGAGCTTCTGCCCAAAAAAGTCTGCAACTCCACAAGCACTGAAGTTGTCAAACACACCAGGATAGTGTTCCTCATTTTCCTTGATATACTTCCAGTCGACCCACCTCATTTCACATACTATAGGCTTCTTGTCCAACAACACTGTCTCATAGAAGTCCTGTTGTTCCTTTGTGTGGAACGTGTAATCAACAACAGTCCTTCTCCTGGTAGCATATGGATCTGTCTCTCTCCATAGCCTCAACCCTGAGTCTCTCCTGATCTTCATGTTCTCAGCCACAGGATGAGCATCATTGTGGTCTGGAATCTTGGTTTTGAGATTTCTCAGGACTTGTCCTTCATCATCTTCATCAGCAGCAACTTCAGGCACTGGGGCCTTGTTCTTCTCAGCAGATGGTATACTCCTGGTATTCCTCTTAGGTGCACTCTTGGGCCTGGAGGCTACTTTGGGTGCTTCTTTGGGCTTTGATGAAGCAGCCCCTGTCCTTATAGCATCACCCATAAGCTTCTGGGCCTTAGGTGCTGGTGCAACAACCTCTTCTTCCTCTTCCTCTTCAGAATCTCTCATGATTGAGGATCTCCCAAGCACTCTAGGAGTGGTCTTTTTGATTCTCTCCTTCCTCTTCTTCCCTTCTGCAGCAGCCTCTTTGGGTTCAGATCCCAAAGGGACTTGAGTAGATGCTCTGGCCTTAGACATTGGAATTCTCTTTGCAGGAACCTTTTGCTTCATGCCTGGCTTGGTGGCAGCAGCAGTGCTATATTCCTTCTTAACGACTTTCTTCTTGGAAGTGGCCTCATCCTCAACTGCCACATAGTCTTCATCCTCAGACTCTGAAGTTTTCTTCTTCCTTGTTCTGGTGGCAGCTTTGGGCAAGTTGCTGGGAGTGCTCCTGCTACCATCATCTGAACTGCTAGAGGGACTAGTGCCCTCACTCAGGTGAACCTGCTCCTCTGACCTGTTCTGGTTGTCACTCTGATCAGACATATTGCAAACACTAACAGCAGACCCTGTGAATAGATATAGATGAGATAGAGTGGATGAGCATCACAAAATGCAGAGGTTTTTGCAAGAGAATGAGTCAAAAACTTAGTTTTAGTTTTCCACAGAAAGCATTTCGGATCAACCGATTTGTAAACTCGGTGATACCGAAGCAGCTGTTGGAACCTAAACTAGTGAACTCGGTCAGACCGAGTCACAGTTCGGTGGCACCGAGACTGCTAGGGTTTCACAAAGTCCCGAACTCGGTCACACCGATTTGCAATTCTCGGTCAGACCGAAAATTACATGTGCAATGGCCTGAGCCGAATCGGTGGTACCGAGTTTCACAACTCGGATGGTCCGAGATGGTTCCGGCGGAAACCTAACCCTAAATTTTCAATTCAACTCTAATCTACAGAGTGTTTTGACTGGATAGAAGCGTTTCAAACGTGGTAAGAATCATAATGAACACAATGTGCTAGGAATCGGACGGGGATAGCACTGTGATCGAGTCCATACCCTAGTTCGGCGATGAACTCGCTACGACGGCAACGACGGGGAAGAATTCCATTGACGGCGGCGGAGACCAGCGTCAGGAGGCGGCTGGCGACGAGGAGGACGATCCGGAGACCCAGGAGGCAGAGCGAGCTATGCGCGGGCGAAGGGGTTTCGGAGAAATTTCCAAAATTTTGCCCGTGAGTATATATAGCCCGACCCTGTCGGTGTGACCGAGTGGAACAACTCGGTGGCACCGAGATTCATAACTGCAAGCAGTTACTGAAACTCGGTGTGACCGAAAGGTTCAAATCGGTTGCACCGAGATTGAAAACCTAGATCGACTTAGTGATCTCGGTATGATCGAAATGGAGGAATCGGTCAGACCGAAAAGCACAAAGAAGTTTTGGAAGTTTAAGTCTATGCCGAATCGGGGACTCTGAGTGCTCCTCACACAGAGTGGTTCGAATCCGACTTGATCAAATTTTGTGATGTAGCATGAATAGAGTTTGAGACGAGAAAAGCATAAATAGCTAGAGAGGGTTCTTAGGCATTCTTGTCCATCCACTTGGCAAAAGAAAAGAAAACCAATCAATCAAAACAACAAGTGGATGTCCTCGAATGAGTAAAATATGCAATCAACATGCTCACACAATAAAATGGCAATTGAAATATGTGGCAAAGCATGCACAACCAATTCTAGCATCTATCAAACAATTTGCGATGAGTAGGTCATCTATATATGAGTATATTGACTTAGGAGTCAAATGAGAACATTTGATCATAGGTCATACTCATCGTTTAAGCAAAAGTGGGGTTACCACTTTTACATAAAGCATTGTTGTGTTCACACCATTAGAGTTGCTTTAGCTCAATTCTTAGAGTAAAGCTCCCCCTAGATGTGAGACCCCCCCCTAAGAGGGATGAACTAACCTTGGGTTTTGTCGATGATGACTTCATGTAGATGTTGAAGATGTGGATGCTCAGTGTTGATGTAGATCATTTGAAGCTATCCATTGGAGTGAGTTGCACTTTCAATACCTACACGGGTTAGTCCCACAAGGAACAAACAAGGATATCCATAGACATAAAGTGATGCACACACAAGATGACGTCTATGAAAGCTTTTAGGTTACCTTGTCCCTTGTCTTACCAACAAGAGGGTTTGTGACTCCTTGAACTAGTGCAAGATGTGGAAGTTGATTGCACTTGTTCTTGCCAAGATGATAAGAGTGAAGTATGTTGGCGGAGTCACCCTCAAGAACTCTCTAGTTCTTCTTCTTCGGGATCCACACCATCTTGATGGGAATCCTCGGTGTTGTAGTTGTACTTGATGAAGTGGAACTTGAAGTAGTCTTGGGAACCCACTTGACCAAGGCCTTAGGAGCTTCTTCAAATGCATCAATTTCCTCTTGAAGCTTGTCCTTGCCTTTTTGCTTGTGGTCTTGTGGTGGAAGATCATCTTGAGCTTGTGTCCCTTTGAAAGAAGTAGGATCATACTTCTCTTGTTGAGGAACAAACTTCGTCTTGGGGTATTGATCTTCTTCCCACTCAACTCCATTGGCATTGAACTTTCGTTCAAAACCAACACCTTGATTCTTCCGGTGCCTTCCTTGCTTGCGTACAATTTCCTCGAATTGCCTACTTCCGGCAAGGCTCTTGTAAACACCTTTCTCTATAATTCCCTTCAATAAGCTATTTTCTTGCTTAAGTGTAACTTGGCTAAGAGAATCATTAGTGGAATCAAGAGAACTACTAGAAGCAATAATATTGGATTTAGCATGATTATTGTTACTACTAGAGGAAGAATCTTTCTTGTTCTTGTTACTAGACTTGACTTGAGGCATGTAAGTGGATAAGAGTAAACGCTTGGCAATGTAAGAATAACTTTTCTTATGAAGATCATCATTGATTGCTTTTAAGAACTCATGCTCTTGCTCAAGGTTGAGCTTTTCAAAGCGCAATTTCTCATGAGTCCTTAAAAGTTCTCGATGATCTACTAAGATAGTTTCATGAGCTAACTTAAGAGTGTTTAGTTCTTCAGTTAGAGACTCAATCTTCTCCTTATCATTGTCATTCGTTTTATCTTGATTAGCATGATTAATTGACGTTTCATCATAGTATTCATCACTAGAGTTGTCAACAAGTAAATCATCATCACCTAACAAGTCATCTTCATCACTATTGAAATCAACATACTCGGGGTGTGATACCTTTGGGCCTTTAGCCATGAAGCATGTTCCAACTCCTTCATTTGGTGAGTCAAATATGTCGTAGGAGTTGGTTGTCACAAGTGCTAGACCGGCAACACCTTCATCTTGAATATATTCGGAGTCGGAGCGATAGCTTCTCTCGGAGTGGTTGTTGGAGTCGGAGCTGGATACCCATTCACCAACATGAGCTTGATGTCTTCGTTTTGTGTAGCTCCTTGATGACTTGTCCTTTCGTTCCGAATCCTTGCTTCTCCGTGAGGGTCTTCGTTCATAACGATCATCTCTACTCCTTTCTCTAGATGGTGATTCTTCTCTTCTACTTCTTCTCTTGGGAGAATCTTCTCTTCTCTTGTAGGGGGCCGTACACTCATTGGAATAGTGTCCGGGCCTTCCACAATTGTAGCAGTTTCGCTCTCTACTAGAAGATCTTTTGTCATTGTAGGACCTTGACTTGGAGCTTCTCTCTTTGCTTCTACTCTTGTAGAACTTGTTGAAGTTCTTCACCATTAAGCTCAATTCTTCATTGAAGGTTTGTTTCTCACTCGATGATGTGGGGACTTCACATGAGGCTTTGTAAGCACCACTTGATTTGTTGTGAAGTTCCTCTTTATCCTTGAGTGACATCTCATGAGCAACAATTCTTCCGATGACTTCCGTTGGCTTGAGATCTTTGTAATTGTGCATCATTTGGATCAATGTGCACACGGTATCATATTTTCCATCCAAGGCTCTTAGGATCTTCTTGATGATGAATCTATCGGTCATCTCTTCACTCCCTAAGCCAGCAATCTCATTTGTGATAAGAGCAAGCCTAGAGTATATTTCAGCGACACCTTCACCATCCTTCATTTTGAACTTGTCAAGTTGACTTTGAAGCACATCCAATTTGGATTCCTTGACGGAGTCGGTACCTTCGTGCATATCAATCAAAGTATCCCAAATTTCCTTTGCATTCTCAAGACGGCTGATTTTGTTGAATTCTTTGGGGCACAATCCATTGAAGAGGATATCACAAGCTTGAGCGTTGTATTGCAACATCTTCAACTCTTCCGCGGTAGCTTCACGGTTCGGTTCTTTCCCATCAAAGAATTCACCTTGCAAGCCAATACACACAATAGCCCAAACGGCGGGGTTATGTCCAAGAATATGCATTTTCATCTTATGCTTCCAACTAGCAAAATTAGTGCCATCAAAGTAAGGACCTCTATGGTGATAATTTCCCTCGCTAGACGCCATACTCTCCTAGGTTGTGAAACCAAGGCTATGACCACCAAAAGCTATGGAAATCAAAGCAAATGGAGACCAAAGCTCTAATACCACTTGTAGGATCTAGAGGGGGGGGGTTATTAGACTACTTGACCAAATAAAAATCTAGCCTTTTCCCAATTTTAGTTCTTGGCAGATTTTCGCTATCTTAGCACAAGTCAAGCAATCTCCACACAATTCAAGCAAGCATGCAAAAGAGTATATGAGCAGCGGAAAGTAAAGCATGCAACTTGCAAGAATGTAAAGGGAAGGGTTTGGAGGATTCAAACGCAATTGGAGACACGGATGTTTTTGTCGTGGTTCCGATAGGTGGTGCTATCGTACATCCACGTTGATGGAGACTTCAACCCACGGAGGGTAACTGTTGCGCGAGTCCACGGAGGGCTCCACCCACGAAGGGTCCACGAAGAAGCAATCTTGTCTATTCCATCACGGCCGTCGCCCACGACGGACTTGCCTCACTAGCGGTAGATCTTCACGAAGTAGGCGATCTCCTTGCCCTTACAAACTCCTTGGTTCAACTCCACAATCGTGTCGGAGGCTCCCAAGTGACACCTAGCCAATCTAGGAGACACCACTCTCCAAGAAGTAACAAATGGTGTGTTGATGATGAACTCCTTGCTCTTGTGCTTCAAATGATAGTCTCCCCAACACTCAACTCTCTCTCACAGGATTTGGATTTGGTGGAAAGAAGATTTGAGTGGAAAGCAACTTGGGGAAGGCTAGAGATCAAGATTCATATGGTTGGAATGGAATATCTTGACCTCAACACAAGCGTAGGTGGTTCTCTCTCAGAAAATGTGTATTGGAAGTGTAGGTATGTTCTGATCGCTCTCTCCACAAATGAAGAGTGGGTGGAGGGGTATATATAGCCTCCACACAGAATCTAACCGTTACACACAATTTGCCAAACTCGGTGGGACCGAATGGTTAAACTCGGTCGGACCGATTCAGCAAACCTAGTGACCGTTAGGATTTTCGGTGGGACTGAGATGCAACTCGGTAGGACCGATATGGTTAGGGTTAGGGAATAACGTAATCTCGGTTGACCGATTACACAAACTCGGTGGGACCGATTTTGGTAATAAGCTAACCAGAAAGTTGGTCAGGTAAACTCGGTGGGACCGATTCGCTCATCTCGGTGAGACCGAAATGTTACAAAAGGGAAACAGAAAGTTTACATTGCAATCTTGGTGGGACCGATCGCTCATCTCAGTAAGACCGAAACGTTACGAAGGGAAACAGAGAGATTACAATCCCATCTCGGTGAGACCGAGATCCCTATCGGTGAGACCGATTTGCCTAGGGTTTGTGGCAGTGGCTATGACATTTGAAACTCGGTGGCGCCGGATAGAAAGAATCGGTGGGGCCGAGTTTGACTTTTGGTTTAGGTCATATGTGGATGTGGGAAGGCAGTTGAGGATTTTGGAGCATATCACTAAGCATTTTGAGCAAGCAAGCCATTAAGCAACACCTCATCCCTCCTTGATAGTATTGGCTTTTCCTATAGACTCAATGTGATCTTGGATCACTAAAATATAAAATGTAGAGTCTTGATCTTGAAGCTTGAGCCAAACTTTTTGTCCTTAGAATTTTGAGGGATCCACTTTCCTCATCCATGCCATGCCATTCATTGAGCTTTTCCTGAAATATTAATCTTGGAATAATGTTAGCTCAATGAGCTATATGTTGTTAGGAATTACCAAAACCACCCAGGGATAGTTGCACTTTCACACGCGGGCGTGGACTTCACCGACACCTTCGCCTCGGTTGTGAAACTGGGCACGATCCGCGTCGTCCTTCAGCTGGCTGTCTGGCGCGCCTGGCTTGTGCATCAGTTGGACATTTCGAACGCCTTCTTGCACGGTCATCTCGCCGAGCAGGTGTTCTGTGAGTAGCCTACTAGTTTCGTCGAAGCCGAGCACCCCGACTTCATGTGCTTTCTCTCCCGCTCTCTTTACGGGTTGAAGCAGGCGCCTCGGGCTTGGTACCAGCGTATTGCAGCCTTCCTGCAGTCTCTGGCCTTTCGGTCCACTCGCTCTGATGCCTCACTATTTGTGTATCATCAGGGAGCTTACACTGCATATCTGCTGCTCTACATTGATGACATCATCCTCACGGCGTCCGCCCCTGATCTCCTTCAGCGGCTGACTGCTCGTCTTCGTGATGAGTTCGCCCTCAAGGACTTGGGGCCCCTGCACTACTTTCTCGGCATCGAGGTGATCCGCTGGGCTGACCGTTTCTTTCTGCATCAGCAAAAGTACGCCCACGAGCTCCTTGAGCATGCCGGTATGCCTAACTGCAAGCCGGCGCCCACCCCCGTCGACACGAAGGCGAAGGTCTCTGCTCTGGAGGGGTCTCTCACGTCCGATGGAGCGTTTTATCACTCTATCGTCGGTGCTTTACAGTACTTGACGCTGACTCGCCCCGACCTGCAGTACGTTGTTCAGCAGGTGTGCCTCCACATGCACACCCCGTGTGACTCTCACTGGACTCTAGTGAAGCGTATCTCCGTTACATACGCAACACCATGTCCTTGGGACTCACCCTAACGGCCTCCGCCTCCACCGACCTCGTGGCCTACTCGGATGCCGACTGGGCTAGCTGTCCTGACACGCGATGCTCTATGTCAGGCTACTGCGTCTACCTTGGACCCTCGTTGATCTCCTGGTCATCGAAGTGGCAGCCCACGGTCTCCCACTCCAACGCCGAGGCAGAGTATCGCGCCGTGGCTAATGCCGTGGCCGAATGCTCTTGGATATGTCAGCTGCTCCAGGAGTTGCTTTGTGATGTTCACAAGGCCACTCTTGTCTACCGCGATAACGTCAGCGTGGTCTACCTCTCTGCCAACCCGGTGCACCATCGACGAACAAAGCATATTGAGCTCGATATTCACTTCGTGCGCGAGCAGGTTGCCCTTGGTCGTGTTCGGGTTCTCCACATGCCGACGGCGCAACAGTTTGCTGATGTGATTACTTAGGGATTGCCTAGTCCCGTCTTCGAGGAGTTTCGGTCCAGTCTCTGTGTCTCCGGCGACACTTCGACTTTAGGGGGCGGGGGCATTGAGTATGTATTTTTTACTGCACGTGTATTGGAGTTGTGGCCCACCTCCTAGTCTTGTATAGTTGAGGTAGAGGCCTTCCCTTGTATTATATATGCGTGCACCAGCACCCCAA
Source organism: Triticum urartu (assembly GCF_056163025.1). Classification (NCBI taxonomy): domain Eukaryota; kingdom Viridiplantae; phylum Streptophyta; class Magnoliopsida; order Poales; family Poaceae; genus Triticum; species Triticum urartu. Next base: position 151,363,612 of record NC_141876.1, read on the forward strand.
TCAATACATGGTATTGCAAATCATCTGTGTACATTCCTCCATGTCCGAACACTGCCCTCTCCTTCTCGCAGATGATAAAGGGCCGAGGAGGCCCAAGACCTTCAAGTTCGAAAACTTCTGGGTCTCCATGCCGGGTTTCATGGAGGTTGTTAGCAAGGCTTGGGATGAGCAGCTTCCACACTCTGAGCCTTATCAGATCTTGTTCCACAAGCTCAGAAAGGTTGGGCAGCACCTTTCTGAATGGAGTAGGGGACTCTTCTCAAAGGAAAAAAAGTCAGCTGCATGCGGCCCTTTTGGTGATCCTGCACCTTGACATCGCGCAAGAAAATAGACATCTTTCCACCGACGAGGTTGATCTAAGGGCCAGGCTAAAGAGGAGGGTTATAAGCCTGGCCGTGCTTGAGAGGGCTTGGAAAAAGCAATGCGCGAGAATAGAAAATCTTAATGAAGGAGACGCAAATACCAAATTCTTCCATCGTCGGGTCAATGCTAGGAGGAGAAAGAACCATATCCATAGACTAAAGCAAGGCCAGGGTTGGGTCACTGACCATGATGCTAAGGAGAAGATAATTCACGACCATTTTTCTGCGGTCATGAGGAGAGGGTCTTTGTCAACAAAAGACTTCAACTGGGATGAGCTCAACCTGGAGTCTCACGAGTTGGAGCTACACGAGCTTGGATCTCCCATCACCAAGGAGGAGGTGCTTGAGGCTTTAAACGAGATGCCTAATGATAAGGCGCCTGGCCCGGACGGATTCACGGGCATTTTCTTCAAGAAATGTTGGGGCATAATCAAACATGATGTGATGAGGGTGATTCTCCAGTTTGACTCCCTCCACACGTCCGATCTTCACTGGCTCCACTCTGCCAATGTTGTGCTTCTGCCAAGAAAAAGTGAGCTAAGGGTATTAGCGATTATAGACCCATTAGCCTTATCCATGCTATCGCCAAAATCCTCGCGAAGGTGCATTCCCTCCGCCTTGCTCCACACATGAACAACCTTGTCTCCAATGCCCAAAGTGCCTTCATCAAGACGAGAAGCATACATGATAACTTAATGTGCATGCACAACTTTTCCCGTCGGCTCCATGATAACCCACAAGTATAGGGGATCGCAACGGTTTTCGAGGGTAGAGTATTCAACCCAAATTTATAGATTCGACACAAGGGGAGCCAAAGAATATTTGAAGGTATTAGCAGCTGAGTTTTCAATTCAACCACACCTGGAGATTAATTATCTATAGCAAAGTGATCAGTAGCAAACTAGTATGATAGTTTTGATAATAGTAGCAGTAGCAATGGCAACAGTAACAGTGATAGCAGTAGTTTTGTAGCAAGTGTAACAGTGATGATAACAGTAGTAACTTAGCAAGAACAATATAGGATAAATTCGTAGGCATTGGATCGGTGACTTGTTGGATAATATTTATCATGAGACAGTTATAACCTAGGCCGATACGGCACTAGCTCCAGTTCATCAATATAATGTAGGCATGTATTTCGTAATTAAATAGTCATACATGCTTATGGAAAGAACTTGCATGACATCTTTTGTCCTACCCTCCCGTGGCAGCGGGGTCCATATTGGAAACTAAGGGATATTAAGGCTTCCTTTTAATAGAGAACCGGAACAAAGCATTAACACATAGTGAATACATGAACTCCTCAAACTACGGTCATCACCGGGAGTGGTCCCGGCTATTGTAACTCCGGGGTTGCCGGATCATAACACGTAGTAGGTGACTATAACTTGCAGGATCAGATCTAGAACATGGATATAATGGTGATAACATAAACGGTACAGATCTGAAATCATGGCACCCCGGCCCAAAGTGACAAGCATTAAGCATGGCAAAGTCATAGCAACATCAATCTTAGAACATAGTGGATACTAGGAATCAAGCCCTAACAAAACTAACTTGATTACATGATGAATCTCATCCAACTCCTCACTGACCAGCGAGCCTACGAAGGAATTACTAACTCCCGGTGGGGAGTATCATGGAATTGGCGATGGAGAAGGGTTGGTGATGATGAAGAACGAAGATCCCCCCCTCTGGAGCCCCAAACAAACTCCAGATTTGGCCTCCTGATGAAGAACAAGAGGTGACGGCGGCTCCGTCTTGTGGATTGCGATAATTCTTTCTCCTTGATTTTTTTTTCTGGAAAAATAGGATTTTATAGCGTCGGTTTCAGGGTCTGCGGGGCCACCAGGTGGGCACAACCCACCTGGGCGCGCCAGGAGAGGGGGGCGTGCCCTAGTGGGTTGTGCTCACCCAGGTGCCCCCCTCTGGTGGGTCTTGGCTCCAGAAATTCTTATTATTGATATAAAAAATCCTCGCAAAGTTTCCTTCCATTCGAGAACTTTTATTTTTGCACAAAAACAACACCATGGTAGTTCTGCTAAAAACAACGTCAGTCCGGGGTTAGTTTCATTCAAATCATGCAAATTAGAGTCCAAAACAAGAGGAAAAGCATTAGGAAAAGTAGATATGTTGGAGACATATCAACTCCCCGAGCTTAAACCCTTGCTTGTCCTCAAGCAATTCAGTTGATAAACTGAAAGTGAAAAAGAAAAACTTTTGTGAACTCTTTTGCTCTTGTTTGCATAAATAAGCTTAAACAGCACCCAGATTTTCAGCCAACATTATAACTAACCATGCCGACAATAACTCTTAAAGATTATATTAACTCATATCAATGACATAATCAGCTAGCGAGCAATAATAAGACATCTCAAATGGCAACACATTGTTAAAACAACCATGATATAATATGACAATAGTGGTATCTCACTAGCCCTTTCCGAGACCGCAAAACATAAATGCAGAGCACCTCCAAAGTCCAAGCAGCGACTAAACATTGTAATTCATGGTAGAAAAGATCCAGTAATGATGCACCCAACATTAGCTACACACAATGCATAAGTCATGATAGCTGTGCTCTCAGATTCTAGCACTTGTTTTAGAAGGTGATGACACAACATAAAAGTAAACAAATAGTCCCTTCGCAGAGGGAAGCAGTGATTTGCAAAGGTGCCAGAGCTCAAGTTTTAAAACAGAGATAAATGATATTTTGAGACATGCACCCTTCTCATTTACTTCACGACTATCAGTTATCAATATCTCCCATGCTAAACAAGCTAGTGGAGGTTCCCAAGCGATAAAAGTAAAGGTTTACTCCCCCTCCACCAACAATCACATTCCACGGCTTGTCCGAAACAACGGGTGCCGTCCAAACCAACAACAGTCCCAAGGGAGTTTTGTTTAATTATTTGCATTTTTGAGTTCGAGACTAGGAATCCCTATTACCGCCCTTTTCTCGTGCGATGGCGAGTGAATAGACACTCGACCTGAGAATAACCTGCTTAGCATGGAAGATACCGACAACCTCCTGTCGTTCCATGAACTATCCAGGCACACAAAATGGATATTTTTAGAAGTGTTTTAGAGGTGGCACATGCAAATTTACTTAGGATGGTAGGGTAATACCGCATATAGGTAGGTATGGTGGACTCATCTGGAATACTTTGGGTTCGAGGGTTTTGATGTATGATACGTCTCCAACGTATCTATAATTTTTTATTGCTCCATGCTATATTACCTACTGTTTTGGACTATATTGGGCTTTATTTTCCACTTTTATATTATTTTTGGGACTAACCTATTAACCGGAGGCCCAGCCCAGAATTGCTGTTTTTTGCCTATTTCAGTGTTTCAAAGAAACGGAATATCAAACGGAGTCCAAACGGAATAAACCTTTCTGGAACGTGATTTTCTTCTAGAATATGACCCAGGAGACTTGGACCCTACGCCAAGGAAGCTTCGAGGTGGGCACGAGGTAGGGGGGCGCGCCCTATACCCCCAAGCGCGCCCCCACCCTCGTGGGCCCACCGAAGCTCCACCGACATACTTCTTCCTCCTATATATACCTACGTACCCCCAAACGAACAGATACGGAGCCAAAAACCTAATTCCACCGCCGCAACTTTTTGTATCCACGAGATCCCATCTTGGGGCCTGTTCCGGAGCTCTGCTGGAGAGGGCCGTCATCACGGAGGGCTTCTACATCATCATAGCCTCTCCGATGAAGTGTGAGTAGTTTACCTCAGACCTTCGGGTCCATAGTTATTAGCTAGATGGCTTCTTCTCTCTTTTTGGATCTCAATACAAAGTTCTCCCCCTCTCTTGTGGAGATCTATTCGATGTAATCTTCTTCTTTTTTGTGGTGTGTTTGTTGAGACCGATGAATTGTGGGTTTATGATCAAGTCTATCTATGAATAATATTTGAATCTTCTCTGAATTGTTTTATGTATGATTAGTTATCTTTGCAAGTCTCTTCGAATTATCAATTTGGTTTGGCCTACTAGATTGGTTTTTCTTGCCATGGGAGAAGTGCTTAGCTTTGGGTTCGATCTTGCGGTGTCCTTTCCCAGTGACAGAAGGGGCAGCAAGGCACGTATTGCATCGTTGCCATCGAGGATAACAAGATGGGGTTTATTTCATATTGCATGAATTTATCTCTCTACATCATGTCATCTTGCTTAAAGCGTTACTCTGTTTTTAACTTAATACTCTAGATGCATGCTGGATAGCGGTCGATGAGTGGAGTAATAGTAGTAGATGCAGAATCGTTTCGGTCTACTTGTCACGGACATGATGCCTATATACATGATCATGCCTAGATATTCTCATAACTATGCTCAATTCTGTCAATTGCTCAACATCAATTTGTTCACCCACCGTAGAATACTTATGCTACTCTGCTGCATCATCCTTTCCTCTTTGGGGAAATCCAACGCAAGCTCAAGAGGTAGCAAGAAGAATTTCTGGCGCCGTTGCCGGGGAGGTTCGCACAAGTCAAGATTTGACTCCCGACAATGAGCCATTTCTGGCGCTGTTGCCAGGGAATCTATGCAAAAAGTCAACATACCAAGTACCCATGACAATCCCTATCTCTCGCATTACATTATTTGCCATTTGCCTCTCGTTTTCCTCTCCCCCCAATTCACCCTTGCCGTTTTATTCGCCCTCTCTCTATCCTCCCTCTCTATTTGCCTCTTTTGCCCGTTTGCTTTTTGTTTGCTCGTATGGTTAGAATAGTTGTTTATTTATTACTAAACAGAGAACCTAAGATCTATGGATCCTCATCCACGTGCTAATCTTTTTAAGAGGTCCAATTATGATAAACCAATTGCTAGTGAGTTTTGTGCACTAGATTATCTTTATGAAGTTTTGCTTGAAATTCGTGAATCTGAAAAGTGTGATGAATTACCTCATGAAGCGATTCACGATAGATCTTTGAATAGAAAGCATGATTGCAATGATTCTATTATAAATTCTATTAATGTCAATTGTGCTAATAATATGCAAAACCCTAAGCTTGGGGATGCTAGTTTTGCTATGTCCTCTACTTGTTGCAATGATCATGATTGGGGTGATTCTTCTTTCGATCTTGAAAATTTATTTAAACCCCATGATGAATATGAGATTGATTATAATGTTTGCAATAATATTGAAAGTGGGTTTGGAATAATGTCAACTTTAGATCCCACATATTTGGAGAATGTTCAATCTTATGAAGTTTTTAATAAAAGTGGGTTTGGAAAGGTCATGACTTTAGTTAATGTTAATCCCACTATTTTGGAAGAGTGTCAACTTTGCATGCATGAGGATCGTGTTGAAAATATTTTATGTGATAGCTATTTTTTTGAATTTGATTATGATCCTACATGTAATTATTATGAGAGAGGAAAATATGGTGGTAGAAATTTTCATGTTACTAAATTACCTCTCGTTATGTTGAGATTGCTATTGTTTCTTTCCGTTTCCTTGCATATGATAGTTTTTGCTTGCCTTGATAATTTGTTTGCCTATAAGATTACTATACATAGGAAGTATGTTAGACTTAGATGTGTTTATCACGTGTTTTATGATGCTCTCTTTGTGCTTCAATTCTTGTCTTTCATGTGAGCATCATTGAAATATTATGCCTAGCTATAAGGCTTTAAAGAAAAGCTTGTTGGGAGCCAACCCAATATTTATCCTTTCTATTATTTAATTAATAAATTTATTTGTACTCTGTTTTGGTTGTGTTTTTTGTGTTTAATTAGTGTTTGTGCCAAGTAGAACCGTTGGGAAGACTTGGGGAAAGTCTTGTTGAACTTGCTATAAAAAAACAGAAACTTCAGCACTCACGAGAACTGCTGTCATTTTTATTTGGAGAGTGATATTTAGTTAATTATTTTTGCATATGATTAATAGATAAATTCCTCACGTCCATAAATTTATTTTAGAATTTTTGGGGTTCCAGATCTTGCGCTAGCTACAGATTACTACAGACTGTTCTGTTTTTGACAGATTCTGTTTTTCGTGTGTTGTTTGCTTATTTTGATGAATCTATGGCTAGTAAAATAGTTTATAATCCATAGAGAAGTTGGAATACAGTAGGTTTAACACCAATATAAATAAAGAATGAGTTCATTACAGTACCTTGAAGTGGTCTTTTGTTTTCTTTCTCTAACGGAGCTCACGAGATTTCTATTGAGTTTTGTGTTGTGAAGTTTTCAAGTTTTGGGTGAATTCTTTTGATGGATTATGGAACAAGGAGTGGCATGAGCCTAAGCTTGGGGATGCCCATGGAACCCCCAAGATAATCCAAGGACACCAAAAAATCAAAGCTTGGGGATGCCCCGGAAGGCATCCCCTCTTTCGTCTACTTCCATCGGTAATTTACTTGGAGCTATATTTTTATTCACCAACATGATATGTGTTTTGCTTGGAGCGTCTTGTATTATTTGTGTCTTTTTTTGCTAGTGTGCCACAATCATACTTGCTGTACACACCTTTTGAGAGAGCCATACATGAATTAGAATTTGATAGAATACTCTATATGCTTCACTTATATCTTTTGAGCTATGTAGTTTTGCTCTATGTGCTTCACTTATATCTTTTGAGCGTTATAATTTTGCTCTGTGTGCTTCACTTAGATCTTTTAGAGCACGGTGGCGGATTTGTTTTAAAGAAACTATTGATCTCTCATGCTTCACTTAAATTATTTTGAGAGTCTTAATAGCATGGTAATTTGCTTAATAATAACATGCTTGGTATTCAAGATTTGTGAAACTTTCTTTTGAGTGTGTTGAATACTAAGAAAAGTTGGATGCTTGATAATTGTTTTGAAATATGGAGGTAGTAATATCAAAGTCATGCTAGTATAGTAATTGTGAATTTGAGAAGTTCTTGAGTTAAAGTTTGCAAGTCCCGTAGCATGCACGTATGGTAAACGTTATGCAATAAATTTGAAACATGAGGTGTTATTTGATTGTCCTCTTTATGAGTGGCGGTCGGGGACGAGCGATGGTATTTTCCTACCAATCTATCCCCCTAGGAGCATGCGCGTAATACTTTGGTTTTTGATGGCTTGTAGATTTTTGCAATAATTATATGAGTTCTTTATGACTAATGTTGAATCCATGGATTATACGCACTCTCACCCTTCCATCATTGCTAGCCTCTACGGTACCGTGCATTGCCCTTTCTCACATCGAGAGTTGGTGCAAACTTCGCCGGTGCATCCAAACCCCGTGATATGATACGCTCTTTCACACATAAACCTCCTTATATCTTCCTCAAAACAGCCACCATACCTACCTATTATGGCATTTCCATAGCCATTCCGAGATATATTGCCATGCAACTTTCCACCATCCAGTTTATCATGACACATTCATCATTGTCATATTGCTTAGCATGATCATGTAGTTGACATAAGTATTTGTGGCAAAGCCACCGTTCATAATTTTTTCATACTTGTCACTCTTGATTCATTGCATATCCCGGTACACCGCCGGAGGCATCCATATAGAGTCATACTTTGTTCTAGTATCGAGTTGTAATCATTGAGTTGTAAATAAATAGAAGTGTGATGATCATCATTCAATAGAGCATTGTCCCAAAAAAAGAAAGGCCAAAGAAAAAAAGAAGGCCCAAAAAAGAGAAAATAAATAAAAAGGGGCAATGCTACTATCCTTTTTTCCACACTTGTGCTTCAAAGTAGCACCATGTTCTTCATATAGAGAGTCTCTTGAGTTATCACTTTCATATACTAGTGGGAATTTTCATTATAGAACTTGGCTTGTATATTCCAACAATGGGCCTCCTCAAGTGCCCTAGGTCTTCGTGAGCAAGCAAGTTGGATGCACACCCACTTAGTTTCTTTTGTTGATCTTTCATACATTTATAGCTCTAGTGCATCCATTGCATGGCAATCCCTACTCCTTGCATTAACATCAATCGATGGGCATCTCCATAGCCCATTGATTAGCCTCGTTGATGTGAGACTTTCTCCTTTTTGTCTTCTCCACATAACCCCCATCATTATATACTATTCCACCCATAGTGCTATATCCATGGCTCACGCTCATGTATTGTGTGAAAGTTTATGAGTTGAAATTATTAAGGTATGAAACAATTGCTTGGCTTGTCATCGGGGTTGTGCATGATGAGAGCATTCTTGTGTGACGAAAATGGAGCATGACTAAACTATATGATTTTGTAGGGATGAACTTTCTTTGGCCATGTTACTTTAAGAAAACAAAATTGCTTTGTTGGTTTGCTTGAAGTATTATTATTCTCTATGTCAATATGAAATTTTGTCTTGAATCTTCCTAATCTTAATATTCATACCACAATTAAGAATATTTGCATTGAAATTATGCCAAGTAGCACTCCGCATCAAAAATTCTCTTTTTATGATTTACCTACTCGAGGACGAGCAGGAATTAAGCTTGGGGATGCCTGATACGTCTCCAATGTATCTATAATTTTTGATTGCTCCATGCTATATTATCTACTATTTTCGACTATATTGGGCTTTATTTTCCACTTTTATATTATTTTTGGGACTAACCTATTATCCGGAGGCCCAGCCCAGAATTGCTGTTTTTTGCCTATTTCAGTGTTTCGAAGAAACGGCATATCAAACGGAGTCCAAACGGAATAAACCTTTCTGGAACGTGCTTTTCTTCCAGAATATGACCCAGGAGACTTGGACCCTACGCCAAGGAAGCTTCGAGGTGGGCACGAGGTAGGGGGGCGCGCCCTATACCCCCAAGCGCGCCCCCACCCTCGTGGGCCCACCGAAGCTCCACCGACGTACTGCTTCCTCCTATATATGCCTACGTACCCCCAGACGAACAGATACGGAGCCAAAAACCTAATTCCACCGCCGCAACTTTCTGTATCCACGAGATCCCATCTTGGGGCCTGTTCCGGAGCTCCGCCGGAGAGGGCCGTCATCATGGAGGGCTTCTACATCATCATAGCCTCTCCGATGAAGTGTGAGTAGTTTACCTCAGACTTTCGGGTCCATAGTTATTAGCTAGATGGCTTCTTCTCTCTTTTTGGATCTCAACACAAAGTTCTCCCCCTCTCTTGTGGAGATCTATTCGATGTAATCTTCTTCTTTTTTGCGGTGTGTTTGTTGAGACCGATGAATTGTGGGTTTATGATCAAGTCTATCTATGAATAATATTTGAATCTTCTCTGAATTCTTTTATGTATGATTAGTTATCTTTGCAAGTCTCTTCGAATTATCACTTTGGTTTGGCCTACTAGATTGGTTTTTCTTGCCATGGGAGAAGTGCTTAGCTTTGGGTTCGATCTTGCGGTGTCCTTTCCCAGTGACAGAAGGGGCAGCAAGGCACGTATGGCAACGTTGCCATCGAGGATAACAAGATGGGGTTTATTTCATATTGCATGAATTTATCTCTCTACATCATGTCATCTTGCTTAAAGCGTTACTCTGTTTTTAACTTAATACTCTAGATGCATGCTGGATAGCGGTCGATGAGTGGACTAATAGTAGTAGATGCAGAATCGTTTCGGTCTACTTGTCACGGACATGATGCCTATATACATGATCATGCCTAGATATTCTCATAACTATGCTCAATTCTGTCAATTGCTCAACAGTAATTTGTTCACCACCGTAGAATACTTATGCTCTTGAGAGAAGCCACTAGTGAAACCTATGGCCCCCGGGTCTATTCTCATCATATCAATCTCCATCACTTCAATCTTGCTTTGCTTTTTTACTTTGCCTTTTACTTTTCACTTTGCATCTCTATACCAAAAATACCAAAAATATTATATCTATCAGATCTCACTCTCGTAAGTGACCGTGAAGGGATTGACAACCCCTAATCGTGTTGGTTGCGAGTAGCTATCATTTTGTGCAGGTACGAGGGACTTGAGCGTGGCCTCCTACTGGCTTGATACCTTGGTTCTCAAAAACTGAGGGAAATACTTACGCTACTCTGCTGCATCATCCTTTCCTCTTCGGGGAAATCCAACGCAAGCTCAAGAGGTAGCAATGTACAAGCAGAATTCCCACTTAGTACAGGTGAAGGCTAGCAATTAGATTGAGAAGCGGCCAGCTAGAGAGCAACAACGATCATGATCATACATTATGCATAAGTAACATTGGACACTAGCATGAGTAGGATATGAACACCATGAACATAAATATCATAGAGCCTATGTTGGTTTTGATTCAACTACATGCATGAACACGTGCCAAGTCAAACCACTTGAACATTCAGAGGAGGGTACCATATCATCATACTACATCACAATCATTTTAACGCAATGTTGACATCCAAGATAAATCATTATTCACTCCCAGCTACTTATGCATGGCATGAGAAACTATAATCCTAATTGTCATTGCAAACATGTTTAATCATAAGGGTTTGCATCATGGGTACTAGGTTAAACATATTTACACAGACAGAACAAGTCGAGTTCATACCAGTTTCTCTCTGTCACAGCCAGTTCATCGAATATCGTCATTATTGCCTTTCACTTGCAGGACCAAACGATGTGAAAATGATAATAGTGAAAGAGTGCCATGGACTAAGCTAGAATCTGCAAACATTTTATTCAACAAGACAAGACAAGGTAAAATTGGCTCTTTATTAGATTAACAATTATTCATATGAGAGCCACTCAACATTTCCATCGTGGTCTTCTCCTTGGTACAATTCGAATAAAAAGAAAAGAAATTCAGAGAAACACACTGAAATATTTTTGGAGTTTTTGTTTTTCTAGAACAAGCAAAATAAAAAGGGAAAAGCAAAAATGAGAAAAACTATTTACACGGGAAAGCTCCCAACAAGCAAAAGAAGAACAAGCAAATCTTTTTGGGTTTTCTTTTCTTTTTAATATTACAACTAAGCATGCCTAGAAAGTAAACTAACTACAACTAATGTTTTTTGCTTTTTCTAAAGTTTTTCAAACACACAAGAAGAAAGCAAGAAAAATAAATCTAAGCATGGATGATACAATGAAAAATTGTGAACACCGACAACTGGAATAAGTGGACACGAATGTAAAGTCGGTGGAAACACGTACTCCCCTAAGCTTAGGCTTTTGTCCTAACTTGGTAGTCGATCAGAAGTCTGGATGGTAGTAGGGGTACTGATACATCCCCAACATATCTATAATTTTTGATTGTTCCATGCTATTATGTTATCTATTTTGGATGTTTAATGGGCTTTAATATTCTCTTTAATATTATTTTTGGGGCCTATTAACTGGAGGCCCAATGCCAGTTTCTATTTTTTTTGCCTATTTTAGTGTTTCAGAGAAAAGGAATACCAAACGGAGTCCAAACGGAATGAAACCTTCGCGATGATCTTTGTTGGACCGAAAGCAAACCAGGAGACTTGGAGTGGAAGTCTGGAACTCTGTGAGGCAGCCACAAGATAGGAGGGTGCACCCACGGGGGTAGGCGTGCCCCCACCCTCGTGGGCCCTACGGAGCTCCACCGATGTACTTCTTTCGCCTATATATACTCTTATACCCTAACAACATCAGGGAGAGCCACGAAACCACTTCTCCACTACCGCAACCTTGTGTACCCGTGAGATCCCATCTTGGGGCCTTTTCCTGTGATTTGCCGGAGGGGGAATCGATCACGGAGGGCTTCTACATCAACACCATAGCCTCTCCGGTGAAGCGTGAGTAGTTTACCACAGACCTTCGGGTCCATAGTTATTAGCTACATGGCTTCTTCTCTCTCTTTGATCTTCAATACAAAGTTCTCCTCGATGTTCTTGGAGATCTATTCGATGTAATACTCTTTTGCGATGTGTTTGCCGAGATCCGATGAATTGTGGGTTTATGAACTTGATTATCTATGAATATTATTTGGTTCTTCTTTGAATTCTTATATGCATGATTTGATATCTTTGCAAGTCTCTTCGAATTATCGGTTTAGTTTGGCCTACTAGATTGATATTTCTTGCAATGGGAGAAGTGCTTAGCTTTGGGTTCAATCTTGTGGTGTCCTTTCCCAGTGACAGTAGGGGCAGCAAGGCACGTATTGTATTGTTGCCATCGAGGATAAAAAGATGGGGTTTATGTCATATTGCTTGAGTTTATCCCTCTACATCATGTCATCTTGCTTAATGCGTTACTCTGTTATTATGAACTTAATACTCTAGACGCATGCTGGATAGCGGTCGATGTGTGGAGTAATAGTAGTAGATGCAGAATCGTTTCGATCTACTTGACACGGATGTTATGCCTATATTCATGATCATTGCCTTAGATATCTTCATAACTATGCACTTTTCTACCAATTTCTCGGCTGTAATTTGTTCACCCATCGTAATACATGCTATCATGAGAGAAGCCACTGGTGAAACCTATGGCCCCCGAGTCTCTTTATTATTATATTGCATCTCTTTTATTATCGCATCTCATTTACTATTTTACAATATTTACTTTCCAATCTATACAACAAAATACCAAAAATATTTATCTTATTATCTCTATCAGATCTCACTTTTGCAAGTGACCGTGAAGGGATTGACAACCCCTTTATCGCGTTGGTTGCGAGGTTCTTGATTGTTTGTGTAGGTACTAGGTGACTTGTGCGTCATCTTCTACTGGATTGATACCTTGGTTCTCAAAAACTGAGGGAAATACTTACGGTACTTTGCTGCATCACCCTTTCCTCTTCAAGGGAAAACCAACGCATGCTCAAGAGGTAGCAAGAAGGATTTCTGGCGCCGTTGCCGGGGAGATCTACGCCAAGTCAAGACATAACAAGTACCCATCATAAACTCTTCTCCCTTGCATTACATTATTTGCCATTTGCCTCTCGTTTTCCTCTCCCCCACCTCACAAAAATTTGCCGTTTATTCGCCCCTCTTTTTTGTTTGCCTTTTTCTCGTCAGATATCATGTTTGCTTGTGTTGACATGTGCCTTCTATTTGCTTGCATCTTCGCTTGCTAAAAATCTATGGATATGGAGCCTCATCCACTTGCTAATCTTTTCAAGAGATCCAATTATGATGAGCCCATTGCTAGTGAATCGAGTTCAATAGATTATCTTTATGAAGTTTTGCTTAAGATTTATGAATCTGAAAATTGTGATGAAGTGTTAAATGAAGAAAATTATAAAGTGACTCATGATAGCTCCTTGAATGAAAAGCATGATTGCAATGATGTTATTATAAATTCTATTAATGTCAATTGTGTTAATACTATGCAAAACTCCAAGCTTGGGGATGCTAATTTTGCTATGTCCACTACTTGTTGTAATGATCATGATTGGGGTGATGATTCTTATGATCTTGAAAATTTATTTAAACCTCATGATGAATATGCTTGCTATAATATTGAAAGTGGGTTTGGAAGAGTGTCAACTTTAGCTAAAAATAATCCCACATATTTGGAGAGTGCTCAATCTTATGAAATTTTTGATAAAAGTGGGCTTGGAGAGGTCATGACTTTATTTGATGATAATCCCACTATTTTGGAAGAGTGTCAACTTTGCATGCATATGGATCATGTAGAGAAAAAAATTATATGATAGCTATATTGTTGAATTTGAATAAGATCCTGTAACACCCACGATGCGGCTATATCTCCCACGTGTCGGAGCACGACTTAGAGGCATAACCGCATGGTAGGCATGTCGCAAGAGGGGTAATCTTTACACATCCCATGTACCGAATAATAAAGGGATAAGAGTTGGCTTACAATCGCCACTTCACACAATACATTAATATAGCATACATCATCCAGAATACAATCAAGGTCCAACTACGGAACCAACATAAATAAGAGACAACCCCAAATGTTAGATCCCCGATCGCCCAACTTGGCTCCTCTACTGATCATCTGGAAAAGACACATAGTAACGGCCCGAATCCTCGTCGAACTCCCACTTGAGTTCGGTAGCGTCCCCTACACTGGTATCATCGGCACCTGCATCTGTTTTGGAAGTATCTGTGAGTCACCGGGACTCAGCAATCTCACACCCTCGCGATCAAAACTATTTAAGATTAAGGTAGGAAAAGGTAGTGAGGTGGAGCTGCAACAAGCACTAGCATATATGGTGGCTAACTTACGCAAAAGAGAACGAGAAGAGAAGCAAAGCACGATCGAGAAACTAATAGCGATCAAGAAGTGATCCTGAAACTACTTACGTTCAAGCATAACACGAGACCGTGTTCTCTTCCCAGACTCCGCCGAAAAGAGACCATCACGGCTACACACGCGGTTGATTCATTTTTAAGTTAAGTTTCAAGTTCTCTACAACCGGACATTAACAAATTCCCATCTGCCCATAACCGCGGGCATGGCTTTCGAAAGTTCAAAACCCTGCAGGGGTGTCCCGACTTATCCCATCACAAGCTCTCACGGTCAACGAAGGATATTCCTTCTCCCGGGAAGACCCGATCAGTCTCAGAATCCCGATTACAAGACATTTCGACAATGGTAAAACAAGACCAGCAAAGCCGCCCGATGTGCCGACAAATCCCGATAGGAGTCGCACGTATCTCGTTCTCAGGGCACACTGGATAGGTCAAGATACGAGTAAACCAACCCTCGAGTTGCCCCGAGGTGGCCACACAGGCTGCCCGTTTCGGACCAACACTCAGAGGAGCACTGGCCCAGGGGGTTTAAAATAAAGATGACCCTTCAGTCTGTAGAACCCAAGGGAAAAAGGCTTAGGTGGCAAATGGTAAAACCACGGTTGGGCCTTGCTGGAGGAGTTTTATTCAAGGCGAACTGCCAAGGGGTTCCCATAACACCCAACCGCGTAAGGAACACAAAATCAAGGAACATAACACCGGTATGATGGAAACTAGGGCGGCAAGAGTGGAACAAAACACCAGGCATAAGGCCGAGCCTTCCACCCTTTACCAAGTATATAGATGCATTAAAGTAAACAAGATATAATAATGATATCCCAACAATAACCATGTTCCAACAAGGAACAAACTCCAACTTCACCTGCAACTAGCAACGCTATAAGAGGGGCTGAGCAAAGTGGTAACATAGCCAAGCAACGGTTTGCTAGGAAAAGGTTGGTTAGAGGCTTGACATGGCAATATGGGAGGCATGATATAGCAAGTGGCAGGTATCGCGGCATAGCAAAAGAGCGAACAACTAGCAAGCAAAGATAGAAGTGATTTCGAGGGTATGGTCATCTTGCCTGCAAAGTTCTCCGAGTTGACGAAAGCTTGATCCTCGTAAGCGTTCTCAACGGGTTCCTCGATCACGTACTCGTCTCCCGGCTCTACCCAAAGCAAGAACACAAGCAAAGGACCAACAATCAATCACGGTGCAATGCATAAACAACATGATGCAAAAGATGGCATGATATGCGAGATGTGATATGCAATGCATATGCATGCTATGGAAGGGAAAGATTGAACCAGGCATCAACTTGGCAAACCAAGTGTGTCGCTGGAAAGATGAGATGATTTTGGTCGAAATCGATATAAAGATCACCGAAATCGGGTGCACGGTTTGCAAATGGCAAGCAAAACAATAATGGCACAATTCTGCGATTAACAACACGGTGCCATATAGAATGCAACAAGAAACTAAGCTACTGCACTCCAACATAACAACAAAGCACATGGAAGTGATCCACTGAAGATGCTTGACAAAAGATGAGCACTGAGCTATGGCTAAATAACACAATAGCAGGTTCAAACAAGCATGGCAAAAGTGCAAAAGATATCAGCATCACAGACTTAGTGAAAATAACAACATGCCAGGAATTAACATCAGGAAGCAATGTTTAGAGCAAGCAAACAACATGCTACAGGAATAGATCATAGAAAAACAAGGCATGGCAAAGCATGGAACAAAAGTCCCTTAGTGACCATAAGCCAAAAAGGACCAGAAGATATGATGGCACCCATGTAAACATAGCAAGTTTTGTTAACAGATTCAGACTTAGTAGAAAACTGGGCATGGCAAAAACAGAATTATGAAGGCATGTTTGCGAGCTTGATTCACTCAACACAAGGCATTGCATGACAAGATAAGCATAGCATCAGCAAGAAGACATGATCATAAAGCTAACCATGGCAAGAACAAGTTCATACCATGCATGGATCAACTACAACAACCTTGGCAAAATTGATTAACATGTAAACAATCTGCCAGGAACATTTTATAGCAAAAGTATAGCAAGATTGAGACATGCCAGGGCACTCCATAATTTCAAACAGGGGCATGGACGGGTAGAGCATAACCATATGTCCAAATCATCCCTACTGAAGCAACTCAAATAAAGCATGGATCTCACTGTAGCAACATGGTTACAAGGCATCAAAATAACAACAGACAAAGACTTAGCCAAAATCCCGAGATCCTGAAATCAGCAATAACACGAAGGCTACTTTGCATGCTTGTGCTAGTGACCACATTTCTCACAAAAATACATGGTAAGCACCCCTGTAAATATGGCATGGCATAGCCCAAAACACATGTAGAGATCATGTTCATATGAAGCACACAACAAATGTGGCAAAAATGACAAATGCTCTTAAACCGCTATGAAACATCACCTAACAATTTATAGCACTCTTGAATCGACGATTTGGGCATCAAGATGGACTCAAACAAGCATGCCAGAATGGAATGAAATGAAGAGCACATCATGATGAACCTTTTGATATATTATGCGCATGAAACGGAGCTACGGTGATGAAGTTATGATGCGTTGAACAGAGCAATAAAGTATGAGGGGGAAATGACTTAGGGAAATTAGACCTCCGAAATTCCCAGATCTAGGGTTCGTCGGCGTGGAAGTCGAGGTTGGACGGAATCCTTGCCGGAGTTGGGGAAGGAGGAGGCCGGAGCGTGGAGGGGGCTCGCCGGAGCTGGATCTGCGGAGGAGGCGGCGACGCGTGGCAGGACCGGGCGGCGCGCGCGGCGACTTGCGGCGGCTGGGCGGCGGAGCGCAGCGGCTGGGCGGTGGAGCGCGGCCGGCGAGGCGGCGGCGTTGTGCGGCGGCAGGGCGGCGAAGGCGTGGGATGGGCGGCGGCCTCGGGCGCGGTCTCCCGCGGGCGGCGGCGGCGGAGAGACGGGCCGCGGGGGCCGGCCTCGGGCTCGGTCGAGCCGGCGGCGCGGGGGTGGCGGAGCGCTAATGTGGTGGGCAGTGATTCGGCGGTGGCGGTGGCGCAGACGCGTCCGACTCAGACGGACGTGTCCGGCGCGCGGAGGAAGGAGGAGACTAGGGTTTGGAGTGCGATTTGGACGGGGAGGACATATTTATACATAGAAGGAGGTGGGAGTGTCCAAATGAGGTGCGGTTTTTGACCAAGCGATCGTGATCGAACGGCCGAGAGGATGGAGGGGGTTTGGATGGGTTATTGGGCCACTTTTGGAGGGGTGTTGGGCTGCAACACACACGAGGCCTTCATGGTTCCCCGATTAACCGTTGGAGTATCAAACGGACTCCAAATGGCACAAAACTTGACAGGCGGTCTACCGGTGGTGTACCAAGGCCGCTTGGCAAATCTCGGTCCATTCCGAGAAAGTTTAACTCCCGCTCACGAAAAGAGACAAAAGGGGGCACTGGAGGACGTAGGAGTGCCAGATTGCAAAACGGACAACGGGGAAAAATCTCGGATGCATGAGACGATCACGTATGCAAATGCGATGCACATGATGACATGGTATGAAATGCATGACATGGACAAAATGCAAAATGAAGACAAAACCCAACCACAAAGGAAAACTCATAACTTAACGCCGGAAAAGTCAAGAGTCGGAGTACAAATATGGTAAGTTACATCTGGGGTGTTACGGATCCTACATATAATTATTATGATAGAGGAAAATATGGTTGTAGAAATTTTCATGTTATTAGATTTCCTCTCGTTATGTTGAGATTGTCAATGTTTTATTCCTCTCCTTTGCGCATGATAGATATTGCTTGTATTGATAATTTGTTTTCTTATATAATGCCTATGCATAGGAATTATGTTAGACTTAGATGTTATTTTCACATGCTTCATGATGCTCACTTCGTGTTTCAGTTACTATCTTTCATGTGAGCATCATTAAAATTATAGATGCCTAGCTTAATGGCTTTAAAGAATAGCGCTTGTTGGGAGGCAACCCAACTATATTTTTGTTCTTTGCCTTTTGTTCCTGTTTAGAAATAAATAATTTATCTAGCATATGTTATTATTGTGTTTTTTATGTTTTAATTAGTGTTTGTGCCAAGTAAAGCCTTTAGGATCTTCTTGGGTAATTATTGTTTGATCTTGCTGATAAAAACAGAAAGTATGTGCTCACGAAAATAATTTACATTTCTTACCAGAGAGCGATAAAATACCAGTTTCAACTGCAGTAGATCAATATACAATTTTTCCTGGTCGTCCTAATTTTTCAGATTTTTTGGAGTTACACAAATATTAGAAACATCCAGATTGCTATAGACTCTTCTGTTTTTGACAGATTTTGTTTCTCGTGTGTTGTTTGCTTATTTTGATGCATCTATGGCTAGTATCGGGGGTATGAACCATAGATAAGTTGTAATACAGTAGGTTTAACACCAATATAAATAAAGAATGAGTTGATTACAGTACCTTAAAGTGGTGGTTTATTTTCTTATACTAACGGAGCTCACGAGATTTTCTATTGAGTTTTGTGTTGTGAAGTTTTCAAGTTTTTGGGTAAAGATTAGATGGATTTTGGAAAAAGGAGTGGCAAGAGCCTAAGCTTGGGGATTCCCAAGGCACCCCAAGGTAAAATTCAAGGACAACCAAAAGCCTAAGCTTGGGGATGCCCCGGAAGGCATCCCCTCTTTCGTCTTCATGTATCGGTAACTTTACTTGAGGCTATATTTTTATTCACCACATGATATGTGTTTTGCTTGGAGTGTCTTGTATGATTTGATTCTTTGCTTTTTAGTTTACACAATCATCCTTGTTGTACACACCTTTTGGGATAGACACGCATGAATCGGAATTTATTAGAATACTCTATGTGCTTCACTTATATCTTTTGAGCTATACAATTTTGCAGCTTCACTTATATCTTTTTAGAGCACGGTGGTGGTTTTATTTTATAGAAATTATTGATCTCTCATGCTTCACTTATATTATTTTGAGAGTCTTTTAGAACAGAATGGTAATTTTCTTTGGTTATAAAACTAGTCCTAATATGATGGGCATCCAAAATGGGTATAATAAAAACTTTCATATAAAGTACGTTGAATAGTAGGAGAAGTTTGATACTTGATGATTGTTCTGAGACATGAGGATGGTGATATTAGAGTCATGCTAGTTGAGTAATTGTGAATTTGAGAAATACTTGTGTTGAGGTTTGCAAGTCCCGTAGCATGCATGTATGGTGGCCGTTGTGTAAAAAATTTGAGGCATGAGGTATTTCTTTGATTGTCTTCCTTATGAGTGGCGGTTGGGGACGAGCGATGGTCTTTTCCTACCAATCTATCCCCCTAGGAGCATGCACGTGGTGCTTGGTATTTAATGACTTGTATATTTTTGCAATAAGTATGTGAGTTCTTTATGACTAATGTTAAGTCCATGGATTATACACACTCTCACCCTTCCACCATTGCTAGCCTCTCTAGTACCGCGCAACTTTCGCCGGTACCATAAACCCACCATTTACCTTCCTCAAAACAGCCACCATACCTACCTATTATGGCATTTCCATAGCCATTCCGAGATATATTGCCATGCAACTTTCCACCGTTCCGTTTATTATGACACGATCCATCATTGTCATATTGCCTTGCATGATCATGTAGTTGACACCATATTTGTGGCAAAGCCACCGTTCATAATTTTTCATACATGTCACTCTTGATTCATTGCACATCCCGGTACACCACCGGAGGCATGCATATAGAATCATATTTTTGTTCTAAGTATCGAGTTGTAATCTTTGAGTTGTAAATAAATAAAAGTGTGATGATCATCATTATTAGAGCATTGTCCCATGTGAGGAAATAAAAAATAGAAAGCAAAATAAAAAAGGAAGGCCCGAAAAAAGAGAAAAGAAAAAAAAGAAAAAAAATGAGAGAAAAAGAGAGAAGGGACAATGCTACTATCCTTTTTCCACACTTGTGCTTCAAAGTAGCACCATGATCTTCATGATAGAGAGTCTCTTATTTTGTCACTTTCATATACTAGTGGGAAATTTTCATTATAGAACTTGGCTTGTATATTACAATGATGGGCTTCCTCAAATGCCCTAGGTCTTCATGAGTAAGCAAGTTGGATGCACACCCACTTAGTTTCTTTTGTTGAGCTTTCATACATTTATAGCTCTAGTGCATCCATTGCATGGCAATCCCTACTCACTCACATTGATATCTATTGATGGGCATCTCCATAGCCCATTGATACGCCTAGTTGATGTGAGACCATCTTCCTCCTTTTTGTCCTCTCCACAACCACCACTCTATTCCACCTATAGTGCTATGTACATGGCTCGCGCTCATGTATTGCGTGAAAGTTGAAAAGGTTTGAGATTACTAAAGTATGAAACAATTGCTTGGCTTGTCATCGGGGTTGTGCATGATTTGAGTATTTTGTGTGACAAATATGGAGCATGACCAAACTATATGATTTTGTAGGGATGAACTTTCTTTGGCCATGTTATTTTGAGAGGACATAATTACTTTGTTAGTATGCTTGAAGTATTATTATTTTTATGTCAATAAACTTTTGTCTTGAATCTTTCGGATCTGAACATTCATGTCACAATAAATAAAATTACATTGATAAATATGTTAGGTAGCATTCCACATCAAAAATTCTGTTTTTATCATTTACCTACTCGAGGACGAGCAGGAATTAAGCTTGGGGATGCTTGATACGTCTCCAACGTATCTATAATTTTTTATTGTTCCATGCTATTATGTTATCTATTTTGGATGTTTAATAGGCTTTAATATGCTCTTTTATATTATTTTTGGGACTAACCTATTAACCGGAGGCCCAGTGCCAGTTTCTATTTTTTTGCCTATTTCAGTGTTTCGTAGAAAAGGAATACCAAACGGAATCCAAACGGAATGAAACCTTCGCGATGATCTTTCTTGGACCTAAAGCAAACTAGGAGACTTGGAGTGGAAGTCTGGAACTCCATGAGGCGGCCGCGAGATAGGAGAGCGCACCCGGGGGGTAGGCGCGCCCACCCTCATGGGCCCCACGGAGCTCCACCGACGTACTTCTTTCGCCTATATATACTCTTATACCCTGAAAACACCAGGGAGAGCCACGAAACCACTCTTCCACCGCCGCAACCTTATGTACCCGTGAGATCACAATCTTGGGGCCTTTTCCGGTGATTTTCCGGAGGGGGAATCGATCACGGAGGGCTTCTACATCAACACCATAACCTCTCCGATGAAGCATGAGTAGTTTACCACAGACCTTCAGGTCCATAGTTATTAGCTAGATGGCTTCTTCTCTCTCTTTGATCTTGAATACAAAGTTCTCCTTGATGTTCTTGGAGATCTATTCGATGTAATACTATTTTGCGATGTGTTCGCCGAGATCCAATGAATTGTGGGTTTATGAACTTGATTATCTATGAATAGTATTTGGTTCTTCTCTGAATTCTTATATGCATGATTTGATATCTTTGCAAGTCTCTTCGAATTATCGGTTTAGTTTGGCCTACTAGATTGATCTTTCTTGCAATGGAAGAAGTGTTTAGCTTTGGGTTCAATTTTGTGGTGTCCTTTCCCAGTGATAGTAGGGGCAGCAAGGCACGTATTGTATTATTGTCGTCGACGATAAAAAGATGGGGTTTATTGCTTGAGTTTATCCCTCTACATCATGTCATCCTGCTTAATGTGTTACTCTGTTCTTATGAACTTAATACTCTAGATGCATGTTGGATAGCGGTCGATGTGTGGAGTAATAGTAGTAGATGCAGAATTGTTTCGATCTACTTGACACGGACGTGATACCTATATTCATGATCATTGCATTAGATATCTTCATAACTATGCACTTTTCTATCAATTGCTCGGCAGTAATTTGTTCACCCACCGTAATATAGGCTATCATGAGAGAAGCCACTGGTGAAACCTATGGCCCCGGGTCTCTTTCTTATTATATTGCATCTCTTTTATTATCGCATCTTGTTTACTATTTTGCAATCTTTACTTTCCAATCTGTACAACAAAATACCAAAAATATTTATCTTATTATCGCTATCAGATCACACTTTCGCAAGTGACCGTGAAGGGGTTGACAACCCATTTATCGCGTTGGTTCCGAGGTTCTTGATTGTTTGTGCAGGTACTAGGTGACTTGTGCGTTGTCTCCTACTGGATTGATACCTTCTCAAAAACTGAGGGAAATACTTATGCTACTTTGCTGCATAACCCTTTCCTCCTCAAGGGAAAACCAAGCATGCTCAAGAGGTAGAGGTACTGAGGAGCACGCATCTGCTACCTCTTGAGCACAGCATTGGTTTTCCCTTGAAGAGGAAAGGGTGATGCAACAAAGTAGCGTAAGTATTTCCCTTAGTTTTTGAGAACCAAGGTATCAATCCAGTAGGAGATCACGCTCAAGTCCCACGCACCTACACAAACAAATAAGAACCTTGCAACCAACACGATAAAGGGGTTGTCAAGCCCTTCACGATCACTTGTGAGAGTGAGATCTGATAGATATGATAAGACAATATTTTTGGTATTTTTATGATAAAGAGAAATAAATATGCAAGGTAAAATAAACGGCAAAGGAAATAACTAAGTGTTGGCAGATTAATATGATGAAAGATAGACCCGGGGGGCCATAGGTTTCACTAGTGGCTTCTCTCAAGAGCATAAGTATTACGGTGGGTAAACGAATTATTGTCGAGCAATTGATAGAATTGAGCATAGTTATGAGAATATCTAGGTATGATCATGTATATAGGCATCACGTCCCAGACAAGTAGACCGAAACGATTCTGCATCTACTACTATTACTCCACACATCGACCGCTATCCAGCATGCATCTAGAGTATTAAGTTCATAAGAACACAGTAATGCTTTAAGGAAGATGGCATGATGTAGAGGGATAAACTCATGCAATATGATATAAACCCCATCTTTTTATCCTCGATGGCAACAATACAATACGTGTCGGTTCCCTTTCTGTCACTGGGATCGAGCGCCGCAAGATTGAGCCCAAAGCTAAGCACTTCTCCCATTGCAAGAAAGATCAATCTAGTAGGCCAAACCAAACTGATAATTAGAAGAGACTTGCAGAGATAAACCAATCATACATAAAAGAATTCAGAGGAGAATCAAATATTGTTCATAGATAATCTGGATCATAAACCCACAATTCATCGGATCTCGACAAACACACCGCAAAAGAAGATTACATCGAATAGATTTCCAAGAAGATCGAGGAGAACTTTGTATTGAGATCCAAAGAGAGAGAATAAGCCATCTAGCTAATAACTATGGACCCATAGGTCTGAAGTAAACTACTCACACATCACCGGAGAGGCCATGGAGTTGATGTAGAGGCCCTCCGTGATCAATGCCCCCTCCGGCGGAGCTCCGGAGAAGGCCCTGAGATGGGATCGCTCGAGTACAGAAGGTTGCGGCAGTGGAATTAGGTTTTCGTGGTGTTCCTAGATGTTTGGGGGGTACGTGGATATATATAGGACGAAGAAGTACGTCGGTGGAGCAACAGAGGGCCCACGAGGGTGGAGGGCGCCCCCCTGCCTCGTGCCTTCCTCCCTTGTTTCTTGACGGCCACACCAAGTCTCCTGGATCACGTTTGTTGAGAAAATCACATTCCCGAAGGTTTCATTCCGTTTGGACTCCATTTGATATTCCTTTTCTTCGAAACCCTAAAATAGGCAAAAAAAACAGCAATTTGGGTTGGGCCTCCGGTTAGTAGGTTAGTCCCAAAAATGATATAAAAGTGTAAAATAAATCCCATTGACATCCAAAATAGATAATATAATAGCATGGAGGAATCAAAAATTATAGATACGTTGGAGACGTATCAAGCATCCCCAAGCTTAATTCCTACTCGTCCTCGAGTATGTAAATGATAAAAGAAGAATTTTTGATGTGGAATGCTTTCTAACATATTTCTCAATGTAATTTTTCTTTATTGTGGCATGAATGTTCAGATCTGAAAGATTCAAGATAAAAGTTTAATATTGACATAAAAATAATAATACTTCAAGAACACTAACTAAGCAATTATGTCTTCTCAAAATAACATGGCCAAAGAAAGTTATCCCTACAAAATCATATAGTCTGGCTATGCTCTATCTTCACCACACAAAATATTTAAATCGTGGACAACCCCAGTGACAAGCCAAGCAATTGTTTCATACTTTTGATGTTCTCAAACTTTTTCAATTTTCATGCAATATATGAGCGTGAGCCATGTATATAGCACTATGGTGGAATAGAATGGTGGTTGTGGAGAAGAAAAAAAGGAGAAGATAGTCTCAACGGGCTATGGAGATGCCCATCAAAAGATATCAATGTGAGTGAGTAGGGATTGCCATGCAACGGATGCACTAGAGCTATAAGTATATGAAAGCTCAACAAAAGAAACTAAGTGGGTGTGCATCCAACTTGCTTGCTCACGAAGACCTAGGGCATTTTGAGGAAGCCCATCATTTGAATATACAAGCCAAGTTCTTTAATGAAAAATTCCCACTAGTATATGAAAGTGATATCATAGAGACTCTCTATATGAAGAAAATGGTGCTACTTTGAAGCACAAGTGTGGAAAAAGGATAGTAGCATGGTCCCTTCTCTCTTTTTCTCTTAGTTTTTTGTCCGGAGTCTCATCCCGACTTATGGGGGAATCATAGTCTCCATCATCTTTTCCTCACTTGGTACAATGCTCTAACAATGATGATCATCACACTTTATTTACTTACAACTCAAGAATTACAACTCAATACTTAGAACAAAATATGACTCTATGTGAATGCCTCCGGCGGTGTACCAGGATGTGCAATGATGCATGAGTGACATGTATGAAGAATTATGAATGGTGGCTTTGCCACAAGTACGATGTCAACTACATGATCATGCAAGCAATATGACAATGATGAAGCGTGTCATAATAACGGAACGGTGGAAAGTTGCATGGCAATATATCTCGGAATGGCTACGGGAATGCCATAATAGGTAGGTACGGTGGCTGTTTTGAGGAAGGTATATGGTGGGTTTATGGTACCAGAGAAAAGCGCGATACTAGAGAGGCTAGCAATGGTGGACGGGTGAGAGTGCGTATTATCCATGGACTCAACATTAGTCATAAAGAACTCACATACTTATTGCAAAAATCTATTAGTTATCAAAACAAAGTATTATGCGCATGCTCCTAGGGGGATAGATTAGTAGGAATAGACCATCACTCGTCCCCGGCCGCCACTGATAAGGAAGACAATCAATAAATAAATCATGCTCTGACTTCATCACATAACGAATCACCATACGTGCATGCTATAGGAATCACAAACTTCAACACAAGTATTTCTCAAATTCACAACTACTCAACTAGCGTGACTCTAATATCACCATCTCCATACCTCAAAACAATTATCAAGTATCAAACTTCTCATAGTATTCAGTGCACTTATATGAAAGTTTTTATTATTGCCATGTTATCCTAAAGGACTCTCAAAATAATATAAGTGAAGCATGAGAGAACAATAGTTTCTATAAAACAAATCCACCACCGTGCTCTAAAAGATATAAGTGAAGCACTAGAGCAAAAACCATATAGCTCAAAAGATATAAGTGAAGCACATAGAGCAAAAAATATATAGCTCAAAAGATATAAGTGAAGCACATAGAGTATTCTAATAAATTTCAAATCATGTGAGTCCATCTCAAAAGGTGTGTACAGCAAGGATGATTGTGGTAAACTAAAAAGCAAAGACTCAAATCACACAAGACGCTCCAAGCAAAACACATATCATGTGGTGAATAAAAATATAGCTCCAAGTAAAGTTACTGATAGACGAAGACGAAAGAGGGGATGCCTTCCGGGGCATACCCAAGCTTAGGATTTTTGGTGTCCTTGAATTTTACATTGGGGTGCCATGGGAATCCCAAAGCTTAGGCTCTTTCCACTATTTGTTCCATAATCCATCAAATCCTTACCTAAAACTTGAAAACTTCACAACACAAAACTCAACAGAAAATCTCGTGAGCTCTGTTAGTATAAGAAAACAAAATACCACTTCAAGGTACTGTAATGAACTCATTATTTATTTATATTGGTTTTAAATCTAATGTATTCCAACTTCTCTATGGTTTATAAACTCTTTTACTAGCCATAAATTCATCAAAATAAGCAAACATCACAAGAAAAACAGAATCTGTCAAAAACAGAACAGTCTGTAGTAATCTGTAGCTAACGCAAGTTATAGAACCCCAAAAAATCTAAAATAAATTGCTGGACGTGAGGAATTTATCTATTAATCATGTTAAAAAAGAATTAACTAAATATCACCTTCCAAATAAATATGGCAGCAATTCTCGTCAGCGCTAAAGTTTCTATTTTTTACAGCAAGATCAAAAAGACTTTCCCCAAGTCTTCCCAACGGTTCTACTTGGCACAAACACTAATTAAACACAAAAACACAACAAAAACACAGGCTAGATAAATTATTTATTACTAAACAGGAGCAAAAATCAAGGAATAAAAATAAAATTGGGTTGCCTCCCAACAAGCGCTATCGTTTAACGCCCCTGGCTAGGCATAAAAGCAAAGATAGATCTAGGTATTGCCATCTTTGGTAGTCAATCCATAAGTGGCTCTCATAATAGATTCATATGGTAATTTAATTTTCTTTCTAGGGAAGTGTTCCATGCCTTTCCTTAACGGAAATTGGAATCTAATATTCCCTTCCTTCATATCAATAATTGCACCAATCGTTCTAAGGAAAGGTCTACCAAGAATAATAGGACATGAAAGATTGCAATCTATATCAAGAATAATGAAATCTATGGGCACATAGTTCCTATTAGTGGAATCCGCAAGGTGCAAGTTTAAAGAACAATCATCAAAATCACGGAAACCTAGCAAATCACACAAAGTTTTCGGAATCATGGAAACACCAGCACCCAAATCAAACAAAGCATAGCACTCGTGATCTTTAATTTTAATTTTTATTTCAGGTTACCACTCATCATAAAGTTTTCTAGGGATAGAAACTCCCAACTCAAGTTTTTCTTCATAAGATTGCATCAATGCATCAACGATATATTTAGTAAAAGCTTTATTTTGACTATAAGCATGAGGAGAATTTAGCATG
Organism: Triticum urartu; assembly: GCF_056163025.1. Taxonomy (NCBI): domain Eukaryota; kingdom Viridiplantae; phylum Streptophyta; class Magnoliopsida; order Poales; family Poaceae; genus Triticum; species Triticum urartu. Next base: position 151,391,225 of record NC_141876.1, read on the forward strand.
GATTGCAACAAGGAAATACAACCTATCAAAGAGCAATTATCATAATTAAATTCCTTGAAATCCAAAATAGTGGGTTCATTGATATTTAAAGTTTTAACCTCTTCAATCCCACTTTTAACAATTTTAGCATCAAAATCTAAAGACTCCAAATTTTTGGAATGCCTTCTAGGTAAAGGTGGCTCATCTTCAGCCCCATCATTATCAAGATTCATATTGCAAAACAAAGATTTAATAGGAGACACATCAATAACTTTTAGATCTTCATCTTTATTATCATGAAAACTAGAAGAACATGCTTTTATAAAGAAATCTTTCTTAGCACGCATCCTAGCGGTTCTTTCTTTGCACTCATCAATGGAAATTCTCATGGCTTTGAGAGACTCATTGATATCATGCTGAGGTGGAATAGATCTAAGTTTCAAAGAATCAACATCAAGAGAAATTCTATCAACGTTCCTAGCCAACTCATCAATCTTAAGTAATTTTTCTTCAATCAAAGCATTGAAACTCTTTTGCGAAGTAATAAATTCTTTAATATGAGATTCAAAATAAGAGGGAATCTTATTATAATTTCCATAGGAATTGTTGTAGGAATTACTAGGAAACGGCCTAGAATTAAAATTACCTCTATATGCATTATTACCAAAATTGTTCCTACCAACAAAGTTCACATCCATAGATTCATTATTATTCGCAATCAAGGTAGACAAAGGCATATCATTAGGATCAGTAGGAGCACTCTTATTAGCAAACAATTTCATAAGTCCATCCATCTTTCCACTCAAAACATTAATCTCTTCAATTGCATGCACTTTTTTATTAGTAGATCTTTCGGTGTGCCATTGAGAATAATTAACCATAATATTATCTAGGAGTTTAGTAGCTTCTCTTAAAGTGATTTCTATAAAAGTGCCTCCCACGGCCAAATCTAAAAGATTTCTAGAAGCAAAATTCAATCCGGCATAAAAGTTTTGTATAATCATCCAAAGTTTCAAACCATGTGTAGGGCAATTACGTATCATTAATTTCATCCTCTCCCAAGATTGTGCAACATGTTCATGATCAAGTTGCTTAAAATTCATAATATCGTTTCTAGGAGAGATGATCTTAGCGGGAGGAAAATACTTAGAGATAAAAGCATCTTTGCACTTATTCCATGAATCAATACTATTTTTAGGCAAAGACGAAAACCAAGCTCTAGCACGATCTCTAAGAGAAAACGGAAATAGTTTCAATTTAACAATATCATTATCCACATCTTTCTTCTTTTGCATATCACACAAATCAACAAAGTTGTTTACATGGGTAGCGGCATCTTCACTACGAAGGCCGGCAAATTGATCTTTCATGACAAGATTCAACAAAGCAACATTAATTTCACAAATTCAGCATCGGTAAGAGGAGCAATCGGAGTGCTAAGAAAATCATTGTTGTTGGTATTGGCAAAGTCACACAATTTAGTATTATCTTGAGCCATCGTGACAAGCAAGCAATCCAACACACAAACAAACAAGAAACAGGCAAAAAGAGGCAAATAGGGAAAGATAAGGGGGACGGAGAGAGAGAGGGAAAATAAAACGGCAAGGGTGAAGTGGGGGAGAGGAAAACGAGAGGCAAATGGCAAATAATGTAATGCGAGGGATAAGAGTTTGTGATGGGTACTTGGTATATTTTGACTTGGTAATGGCGCCAAAAATGACTCATTGTGGCAGTCAAATATTGACTTGACTTGGCGTGAATCTCCCCGGCAACATCGCCAGAAATCCTTCTTGTTACCTCTTGAGCACTGCGTTGGTTTTCCCTTGAAGAGGAAAGGGTGATGCAGCAAAGTAGCGTAAGTATTTCCCTCAGTTTTTGAGAACCAAGGTATCAATCCAGTAGGAGATCACGCTCAAGTCCCACGCACCTACACAAACAAATAAGAACCTCGCAACCAACGCGATAAAGGGGTTGTCAAGCCCTTCACGGTCACTTACGAGAGTGAGATCTGATAGATATGATAAGATAATATTTTTTTGGTATTTTTATGATAAAGAGAAATAAAGATGTAAGGTAAAATAAACGACAAAGGAAATAACTAAGTGTTGGAAGATTAATATGATGAAAGATAGACCCGGGGGCCATAGGTTACACTAGTGGCTTCTCTCAAGAGCATAAGTATTACGGTGGGTAAATGAATTATTGTCGAGCAATTGATAGAATTGAGCATAGTTATGAGAATATCTAGGTATGATCATGTATATAGGCATCACGTCCGAGACAAGTAGATCGAAACGATTCTGCATCTACTACTATTACTCCACACATCGACCGCTATCCAGCATGCATCTAGAGTATTAAGTTCATAAGAACAGAGTAATGCTTTAAGGAAGATGACATGATGTAGAGGGATAAACTCATGCAATATGATATAAACCCCATCTTTTTATCCTCGATGGCAACAATACAATACGTGTCGGTTCCCTTTCTGTCACTGGGGTTGAGCACCGCAAGATTGAACCCAAAGCTAAGCACTTCTCCCATTGCAAGAAAGATCAATCTAGTAGGCCAATCCAAACTGGTAATTCGAAGAGACTTGCAGAGATAAACCAATCATACATAAAATAATTCAGAGGAGAATCAAATATTGTTCATAGATAATCTAGATCATAAACCCACAATTCATCGGACCTCTACAAACACACCACAAAAGAAGATTACATCGAATAGATATCCAAGAAGATCGAGGAGAACTTTGTATTGAGATCCAAAGAGAGAGAAGAAGCCATCTAGCTAATAACTATGGACCCATAGGTCTGAAGTAAACTACTCACACATCACCGGAGAGGCCATGGAGTTGATGTAGGGGCCCTCCGTGATCAATGCCCCTTCTGGCGGAGCTCCGGAGAAGGCCCCAAGATGGGATCTCCTGAGTACAGAAGGTTGCGGCGGTGGAATTAGGTTTTCGTGGTGCTCTTGGATGTTTGGTGGGTACGTGGATATATATAGGACGAAGAAGTACGTCGGTGGAGCAACGGAGGGCCCACGAGGGTGGAGGGCGCCCCCCTGCCTCGTGCCTTCCTTCCTTGTTTGTTGACAGCCACTCCAAGTCTCCTGGATCACGTTTGTTGAGAAAATCACATTCCCGAAGGTTTCATTCCGTTTGGACTCCGTTTGATATTACTTTTCTTCGAAACCCTAAAATAGGCAAAAAACAACAATTTGGGCTGGGCCTCCGGTTAGTAGGTTAGTGCCAAAAATGATATAAAAGTGTAAAATAAAGCCCATTGACATCCAAAATAGATAATTTAATAGCATGGAGCAATCAAAAATTATAGATACGTTGGAGACGTATCAGCACCCACTGATCCCACTGCGGAGGTTCCTCCACTGCCTCTGCAGCAGCTTGAGCGTTCCGGTAGGCGATGATGTTCACAGGCATGATCCTATATCCGCCCATGGCAACAAAATCAAACAATGCAGGAGCAGGCAACGGAATAATATCATGAGTTTCAATGCTAAAAACCAGGTTATAAGGAATAGGAATGTCAGGAGACCTATCAGCAGTAAAATGGTGGTGATCCATGGCAGCACGGTCTAGGTAAACCTTGGTCAGAGGGTAATCATGAGGGCGTATCTCAACCTAAAAGTGAGCCGCCAAACTAGCAGCATAAATCCCACCATGAATTTTACCCTTGGATTTATTAAGGTGGAGGCAACAAGCCACAATAGCTCCCAAGATATAAGTGTTGTCGCCTTCTAATGCACGATGCAAAACAACAAGGTCTGGTGAGCTGAGCGCTGATACATCTCCAACCTATCTACAATTTTTGATTTCTCCATGCTATTATATATTCTGTTTTGGATGTTTAATGGGCTTATTTATACACTTCTATATTATTTTTGGGACTAACCTATTAATCGGAGGCCCGGCCCAAATTGCTGTTTTTTGCCTATTTCAATGTTTCGCAGAAAAAGAATATCAAACGGAGTCCAAACAGAATGAAACCTTCGGGAGCGTGATTTTTGGAACAAACGTGATCCATAGGACTTGGAGTGGACGTCAAGCAATCAACAAGGAGGCCACGAGGCAGGGGGTGCGCCTACCCCCCTAGGCGCGCCCTCCACCCTCGTGGGCCCCTCATGGCTCCACCGACCTACTTCTTCCTCCTATATATACCTACATACCCTGAAAACATCGGGAGCACCACGAAAACCTAATTCCACCGCCACAACCTTCTGTACCCAAGAGATCCCATCTTGAGGCCTTTTCCGGAGCTCCGCCGGAGGGGGCATTGATCACGGAGGGCCTCTACATCAACTCCATGGCCCCTCCGATGATGTGTGAGTAGTTTACCTCAGACCTTCGGGTCCATAGTTATTAGCTAGATGGCTTCTTCTCTCAATTTGGATCTCAATACAAAGTTCTCCTCGATTCTCTTGGAGATCTATTCGATGTAATCTTCTTTTGTAGTGCGTTTATCGAGATCCGATGAATTGTGGGTTTATGATCAAGATTATCTATGAACAATATTTGAATCTTCTCTAAATTCTTTTATGTATGATTGGTTATCTTTGCAAGTCTCTTCGAATTTTTAGTTTGGTTTGGCCTACTAGATTGATCTTTCTTGCAATGGGAGAAGTGCTTAGCTTTGGGTTCAATCTTGCGGTGCTCGATCCCAGTGACAGAAAGGGAAATGACACGTATTGTATTGTTGCCATCGAGGATAAAAAGATGTGGTTTATATCATATTGCATGAGTGTATCCCTCTACATCATGTCATCTTACTTAAGGCGTTACTCCGTTCTTATGAACTTAATACTCTAGATGCATGCTGGATAGCGGTCGATGTGTGGAGTAATAGTAGTAGATCCAGGCAGGAGTCGGTCTACTTGTCACGGACATGATGCCTATATACATGATCATACCTAGATATTCTCATAACTATGCTCAATTCTATCAATTGCTCGACAGTAATTTGTTCACCCACTGTAATACTTATGCTATCTTTAGAGAAGCCACTAGTGAAACCTATGGCCCCCGGGTCTATTTCCCATCATACAAGTTCCCAATCTATTTTATTTTGCAATCTTTACTTTCAATCTATATCATAAAAATACCAAAAATATTTATCTTATTATTATTATCTCTATCAGATCTCACTCTTGCAAGTGGCCGTGAAGGGATTTACAACCCCTTTATCGCGTTGGTTGCGAGGTTCATATTTGTTTGTGTAGGTACGAGGTGACCAGCGCGTGGTCTCCTACTGGATTGATACATTGGTTCTCAAAACTGAGGGAAATACTTATGCTGCTTTGCTGCATCACCCTTTCCTCTTCAAGGGAAAACCAACGCATGCTCAAGAGGTAGCAAGAAGGATTTCTGGCGCCGTTGCCGGGGAGATCTACGCCAAGTCAAGACATACCAAGTACTCATCACAACTCTTATCCTTCGCATTAACTTATTTTCCATTTACCTCTCATTTTCCTCTCCCCCACTTCATCCTTGCCGTTTTATTCGCTCTCTTTTCCTTTCTCCCTCTCTTTCCGTTCGCTTTTTCTTCTTTTCACTTGTTTGCTTGTATGTTGGATTGCTTGCTTGTCACGATGGCTCAAGATAATACTAAATTGTGTGACTTTGCCAATACCAACAATAATGATTTTATTAGCACTCCAATTGCTCCTCTTACCGATGCTGAATCTCGTGAAATTAATACTGCTTTGCTGAATCTTGTCATGAAAGATCCGTTTTCTGGCCTTCCTAGTGAAGGTGTCGCTACCCATCTAAACAACTTTGTTGATTTGCGTGATATGCAAAAGAAGAAAGATGTGGATAATGATATTGTTAAACTTAAGCTATTTCCGTTTTTGCTTAGAGATCATGCTAAAGCTTGGTTTTCGTCTTTGCCTAAAAATAGTATTGATTCATGGAATAAGTGCAAAGATGCTTTTATTTCTAAGTATTTTCCTCCCGCCAAGATCATCTCTCTTAGAAACGATATTATGAATTTTAAGCAACTTGATCATGAACATGTTGCACAATCTTGGGAGAAGATGAAATTAATGATACGTAATTGCCCTACACATGGTTTGAATTTATGGATGATTATACAAAAAATTTATGCCGGATTGAATTTTGCTTCTAGAAATCTTTTAGATTCGGCCGCGGGAGGCACTTTTATGGCTATCACTTTAGGAGAAGCTACCGAACTCCTAGACAATATTACGGTTAATTATTCTCAATGGCACACTGAAAGATCTACTAGTAAAAAGGTGCATGCAATTGAAGAGATTAATGTTTTGAGTGGAAAGATGGATGAACTTATGAAATTGTTTGCTAATAAGAGTGCGCCTACTGATGCTAATGATATGCCTTTGTCTACTTTGATTGAGAATAATAATGAATCTATGGATGTGAATTTTGTTGGTAGGAACATTTTGGTAACAACGCGTATAGAGGTAATTTTAATTCCAGTCCGTTTCCTAGTAATTCCTATAATAATTATGGTAATTCCTACAACAATTCTTATGGAAATTATAATAAGATGCCCTCTGATTTTGAATCTAGTATTAAAGAATTTATTAGTTCGCAAAAGAGTTTCAATGCTTTGATTGAAGAAAAATTACTTAAGATTGATGAGTTGGCTAGGAACATGGATAGAATTTCTCTTGATGTTGATTCTTTGAAACTTAGATCTATTCCACCTAAGCATGATATCAATGAGTCTCTCAAAGCCATGAGAATTTCCATTGATGAGTGCAAAGAAAGAACTGCTAGGATGCATGCTAAGAAAGATTGCTTTGTGAAGGCGTGCTCTTCTAGTTTTTATGAGAATAAAGATGAAGATCTAAAGTAATTGATGCGTCCCCTATTAAATCCTTGTGAGATGAGTCAACTTTAGTTAGAAGGCTTCCCAAAAATTCGGAGTTTTTAGATTTTGATGCTAAAATTGTTAAAAGTGGGATTGAAGAGGTTAAAACTTTAGATAGCAACGAACCCACTATCTTGGATTTCAAGCAATTTAATTATGAAAATTGCTCTTTTATAGATTGTATTTCCTTGTTGCAATCCGTGCTAAATTCTCCTCATTCTTATAGTCAAAATAAAGCTTTTACTAAACATATCGTTGATGCTTTGATGCAATCTTATGAAGAAAAACTTGAGTTGGAAGTTTCTATCCCTAGAAAACTTTATTATAAGTGGGAACCTACAATTAAAATTAAATATCATGTATGCTATGCTTTGTGTGATTTGGGTGCTAGTGTTTCAACGATCCCAAAAATTTGTGTGATTTGCTAGGTTTCCGTGAATTTGATGATTGTTCTTTAAACTTGCACCTTGCGGATTCCACTATTAAGAAACCTATGGGAAGAATTAATGATGTTCTTATTGTTGCAAATAGAAATTATGTGCCCGTATATTTCATCATTCTTGATATGGATTGCAATCCTTCATGTCCTATTATTCTGGGTAGACCTTTCCTTAGAACGATAGGTGCAATTATTGATATGAAGGAAGGGAATATTATATTCCAATTTCCGTTAAAGAAGGGCATGGAACACTTTCCTAGAAAGAAAATTAAATTACCATATGAATCTATTATGAGAGCCACTTATGGATTGCCTACCAAAGATGGCGATACCTAGATCTATCTTCGCTTTTATGCCTAGCTAGGGGCGTTAAACGATAGCGCTTGTTTGGAGGCAACCCAATTTTATTTTTATTCCTTGCTTTTTTTCATGTTTAGTAATAAATAATTTATCTAGCCTCTGTTTTTGTTGTGTTTTTGTGTTTAATTAGTGTTTGTGCCAAGTAGAACCGTTGGGAAGACTTGGGGACAGTCTTTTTGATCTTGCTGTAAAAAACAGAAACTTCAACGCTCGCGAGAATTGCTGCCATTTTTTATTGGAGAGTGATATTCAGTTAATTATTTTTGAATATGATTAATAGATAAATTACTCACGTCCATAAATTTATTTTAGAATTTTTTGGGTTCCAGAAGTTTGCATTAGTTACAGATTACTACAGACTGTTCTGATTTTGACAGATTCTGCTTCTCGTGTGTTGTTTGCTTATTTTGATGAATCTATGGCCAGTAATTGAGTTTATAAACCATAGAGAAGTTGGAATACAGTAGGTTTAATACCGATATAAATAAACAATGATTTCATTACAGTACCTTGAAGTGGTGTTTTGTTTTCTTTCGCTAACGGAGCTCTCGAGATTTTCTGTTAAGTTTTGTGTTGTGAAGTTTTCAAGTTTTGGGTAAGGACTTGATGGATTATGGAACAATGAGTGGCAAGAGCCTAAGATTGGGTATGCCCAAGGAATCCCAAGGTAAATCCAATGACACCAAAAAGCCTAAGCTTGGGGATGCCCCGGAAGGCATCCCCTCTTTTGTCTTCGTTCATCGGTAACTTTACTTGGAGCTATATTTTTATTCACCACATGATATGTGTTTTGCTTGGAGCGTCTTGTATGATTTGAGTCTTTCCTTTTTAGTTTACCACAATCATCCTTTCTTTACACACCTTTTGAGAGAGACACACATGAATTGCAATTTATTACAATACTCTATGTGCTTCACTTATATCTTTTGAGCTATATAGTTTTTGCTCTAGTACTTCACTTATATCGTTTAGAGCAAGGTGGTGGTTTAATTTTATAGAAATAATTGATCTCTCATGCTTCACTTATATTATTTTGAGAGTCCTTTAGAACAGCATGGTAATTTTCTTTTGATATTATAAAAAACTTTCATATAAGTGCATTGAATACTAAGAGAAGTTTGATACTTGATGATTGTTTTGAGATATGGAGATAGTGATATTAAAGTTGTGCTAGTTGAGTAGCTATGAATTTTAGAAATACTTGTGTTGAAGTTTGCAAGTCCCATAGCATGCACGTATGGTAAACATTGTATAACAAATTTGAAACATGAGGTGTTATTTGATTGTCTTCCTTATGAGTGGCGGTTGGGGACGAGCGATGGTCTTTTCCTACCAATCTATCCCCCTAGGAGCATGCGTGTAGTACTTGGTTTTTGATGACTTGTAGATTTTTGCAATAAGTATGTGAGTTCTTTATGACAAATGTTGAGTCCATGGATTATACGTACTCTCACCCTTCCATCATTGCTAGCCTCTTCAGTCCCGTGCATTGCCCTTTCTCACCTTGAGAGTTGGTGCAAACTTCGCCGGTGCATCCAAACCCCGTGATACGATACACTCTTTCACACATAAACCTCCTTATATCTTCCTCAAAACAGCCACCATACCTACCTATTATGGCATTTCCATAGCCATTCCGAGATATATTTCCGTGCAACTTTCCACCGTTCCGTTTATTATGACATGCATCATCATTGTCATATTGCCTTGCATGATCATGTAGTTGACATCGTATTTGTGGCAAAGCCACCGTTCATAATTCTTTCATACATGTCACTCATGAGTCATTGCACATCCCGGTACACCGCCGGAGGCATTCATATAGAGTCATATCTTGTTCTAGTATCGAGTTGTAATCATTGAGTTGTAAATAAATAGAAGTGTGATGATCATCATTAATAGAGCATTGTCCCACCAAAAATAAATAAAAAAAGAAAGGCCTAAAAAAAGAAGGCCCAAAAAATATAAAAATAAAAATAAAAGGGGGCAATGCTACTATCCTTTTTCCACACTTGTGCTTCAAAGTAGCACCATGATCTTTATGATAGAGAGTCTCTTGATTTTTCATTTTCATATACTAGTGGGAATTTTTCATTATAGAACTTGGCTTGTATATTCCAACAATGGGCCTCCTCAAGTGCCCTAGGTCTTCGTGAGCGAGCAACTTGGATGCACACCCACTTAGTTTCTTTGGTTGAGCTTTCATACATTTATAGCTCTAGTGCATCCGTTGCATGGCAATCCCTACTCCTTGCATTGACATCAACTGATGGGCATCTCCCTAGCCCATTGATTAGCCGCGTCGATGTGAGACTTTCTCCTTTTTGTCTTCTCCACATAACCCCCTTCATTATATTCTATGCCACCCATAGTGCTATATCCATGGCTCACGCTCATGTATTGCATGAAAGTTGAAAAAAATTGAGATTACTAAAGTATGAAACAATTTCTTGGCTTGTCATCGGGTTTGTGCATGATGAGAGCATTCTTGTGTGACAAAAATGGAGCATGACCAAACTATATGATTTTGTAGGGATGAAATTTCTTTGGCCATGTTATTTTGAGAAGACATGATTGCTTAGTTAGTATGCTTGAAGTATTATTATTTTTATGTCAATATTAAACTTTTATTTTGAATCTTTTGGATCTGAACATTCATGCCACAATAAAGAAAAATTACATTGAGAAATATGTTAGGAAGCATTCCACATCAAAATTCTGTTTTTATCATTTACCTACGCGAGGACGAGCAGGAATTAAGCTTGGGGATGCTTGATACGTCTCCAACGTATCTATGATTTTTGATTGCTCCATGCTATTATATATTATGTTTTGGATGTTTAATGGGCTTATTTATACACTTTTATATTATTTTTGGGACTAACCTATTAACCTGAGTCCCAACCCAAATTGTTGTTTTTTTTGCCAATTTCAGTGTTCCGCAGAAAAAGAATATCAAACGGAGTCCAAACGGAATGAAACCTTCAGGAGCGTGATTTTTGGAAAAAACGTGATCCAGAGGACTTGGAGTGGACGTCAAGCAATCAACGAGGAGGCCACGAGGCAGGGCGCGTGCCCTCCACCCTCGTGGGCCCCTCGTGGCTCCACCGACCTACTTCTTCCTCCTATATATACCTACGTACCCTGAAAACATCGGGAGCACCACGAAAACCTAATTCCACCGCCACAACCTTCTGTACCCAAGAGATCCCATCTTGAGGCCTTTTCCGGAGCTCCGCCGGAGGGGGCATTGATCACGGAGGGCCTCTACATCAACTCCATGGCCCCTCCGATGATGTGTGAGTAGTTTACCTCAGACCTTCGGGTCCATAGTTATTAGCTAGATGGCTTCTTCTCTCAATTTGGATCTCAATACAAAGTTCTCCTTGATTCTCTTGGAGATCTATTCGATGTAATCTGCTTTTGTAGTGCGTTTGTCGAGATCCGATGTAATCTATGAAGTGCTTAGCTTTGGGTTCAGTCTTGCGGTGCTCGATCCCAGTGACAGAAAGGGAAATGACACGTATTGTATTGTTGCCATCGAGGATAAAAAGATGTGGTTTATATCATATTGCATGAGTTTATCCCTCTACATCATGTCATCTTACTTAAGGCGTTACTCCGTTCTTATGAACTTAATACTCTAGATGCATGCTGGATAGCGGTCGATGTGTGGAGTAATAGTAGTAGATCCAGGCAGGAGTCGGTCTACTTGTCACGGACATGATGCCTATATACATGATCATACCTAGATATTCTCATAACTATGCTCAATTCTATCAATTGCTCGACAGTAATTTGTTCACCCACTGTAATACTTATGCTATCTTTAGAGAAGCCACTAGTGAAACCGATGGCCCCCGGGTCTATTTCCCATCATACAAGTTTCCAATCTATTTTATTTTTCAATCTTTACTTTCAATCTATATCATAAAAATACCAAAAATATTTATCTTATTATTATTATCTATATCATATCTCACTCTTGCAAGTGGCCGTGAAGGGATTGATAACCCCTTTATCGCGTTGGTTGTGAGGTTCTTATTTGTTTGTGTAGGTACGAGGTGAATCACGCGTGGTCTCCTACTGGATTGATACCTTGGTTCTCAAAACCGAGGGAAATACTTACGCTGCTTTGTTGCATCACCCTTTCCTCTTCAAGGGAAAAACCAACGCATGCTCAAGAGGTAGCAAGCGCTCCCACTTTCTCCCTAGCAAGCAAGCATTTTGCAATGAAAAGAGCAAAGTAATGAACAGCAGGAAAATGCAAGCCAATGGCGGTGATAGCTGACACCCCTCTCTCATCTCCCACTGTCAAAGTGCGATAAAAATCCTCAAACTCGGCCGGCCTAGGCTCAGCCAAGCTCTCATCAGAAGGGATCATGCATATGTTACAAAATTCAGTAAGTGGTATCTGATGGTTTTCAGCATATAAATCAAAGCTCACTTTAAGAGGATTATTCCTAGGCAGGAAAGTAAAGCTTTGAACAAAGATTTTTGTGAGGATTTGGTGCTGTTCACACTCATCTGCGATGAAGTCGGTGAGGCCGGCATTAGCAGCATATTGCATGAACTCCTGAAGGATTCCAACCTCTTCCAGGAACGGGGTGTGCGGCCATTCGCACAACCATACCTCCGCCAACCGCCGAGGATGGAGATCACTATCAGATGACTCCCAAATAACACCCTTGGAGTTCTTCTTAGAGCCAAACTTCCTAAAGATACTCATGGTTTTCCTATGAACAAAATTCTGAAATTTATTAGCCCACAAAATTTTCTCAACAAAACTTCACAAAAATGATACCAACTACTCATAGGGATACATAGAGGCCATAACAAGCATTCAAACTACTTAGAACACTAAGAATTCAACATGCAAGCTCATCTACAACATCACCAAGAGTAGATAATTGTTCAAAATATAAACCACTAAAACAAAAACTAATTGGACAAACGGTGGAGTCACATACCAAGCAACAATCCCTCGAAACAGTTTCGGAAACGGAGCTTCGAGCAAAGAGATCGAAATCCGCGGGTTTGAGAGCAAGAACACGGGAGAGAGAGCAATGGAGATTTTTTCCAGAGGTAGGTGATGATGTGGTAAGAAGAGATAAGTGAGGGGGCCCACGTGGGGACCACAACCCACCAGGGCGCGCCTGGGGATCCTGGCGCATCCAGGTGGGTTGTGCCCACCTGGTGCACCTCCCTCTGATGTTATTTGCACCAAAAATTCTTAAATATTCATAAAAAATCGTATTAAATTTTCAGGGCATTATGAGAACTCTTGTTTTTGGGTCATTTTTTTATAGCACGGTAAAATCAGAAAACAGACAAAACATGGCATTTTATTTTATTTAACTAATGGAAACAGAGAATAAAAAGTAGGGACAGAAGGTAGTGCTTACTAAATTCATCAACTTCATACTACTCAAAAATGATCCATTAATAAGGTTGATCAGGTCTTATTAACAACCACTTTCGATTAGCATGAAACCGAAGAACTTCCGTAAATCACTAAGTTACCTCAATGGGGATATGCATTCCCCAACAATGAGCATTTCATATTTCTTTTTGACAGTAGGTAGAGGTATTTGAGAACTTCCAATAGTGATTGTCGAAGATTTTTCAATAACATTAATACCAGTCACTTGGAATTGTTTCTTCGGAAAGTGCACCATATGCTCATTACCATTGATATGAAAAGTGACCTTGCTTTTATTGCAATCAATAACAGCCCCTGCAGTATTCAAAAAGTGTCTACCAAGGATAATCGACATGTTGTCGTCCTCGGGCATCTCAAGTATAACAAAGTCAGTCAAAATAGTAACATTAGCAACAACAACGGGCACATCCTCACAGATACCGATAGGTATGGCAGTTGATTTTTCAGCCATTTGCAAAGATATTTCAGTAGGTGTGAGTTTATTCAAATCAAATCTTTTATATAAAGAGAAAGGCATAACACTAACACCAGCTCCTAAATCACACAAAGCAGTTTTCACATAATTCTTTTTGATAGAACAAGGTATAGTTGGTATTCCCGGATCTCCAAGTTTTTTAGGTACTCCATCTTTAAAAGTATAATTAGCAAGCATAGTGGAGATTTCAGCTTCCGGTATTTTTCTCTTATTTGTGATGATGTCTTTCATATACTTTGCATAAGGAGGCATTTTCAAGATATCAGTCAACTGAGTACGCAAAAAGACTGGCCTCGACATTTCAGCAAAGCGTTCAAATTCTTCATCATCATTCTTTTTAGTTGGCTTAGGTGGAAAAGGCATAGGTTTTTTAACCCATGGTTCTCTTTCTTTACTGTGTTTTCTAGAAATGAAGTCTATTTTATCATATCTTTTATTCTTGGGTTGTGGGTTATCAAGATCAACAGGTGGTTTTATCTCAACATCATTGTCTAGTTCTTTATTATTTGGTCGAGAGTCTTCATGAACATCAACATTGTCTTTTTCATTATCACTAGGTGAATGTTCATTACCAAACTGAGTTTCAGCATCAGAGATAGAAACTTTATTATCTATGTCAGGAGGTTTCTCTATTTCAGGTTCACTAGGAGCATGTGAAGTCCTATCATTTTTCTTTTTATTTCTAGACAGACTAGGTGCACTAGTGTTGGCTCTTTGTGAATCTGGTTCAATTCTTTTTGGGTGTCCCTCAGGATAAAGTTGTTCCTGAGTCATTTTACCTCCTCTAGTTGCAACTCTAACATCAAAGTCATGCATATTATTATTCATTTCATCAAGCAACTCTCTTTGAGATTTAGCAACTTGTTCTAGCTGGGTTTGAACCATAGAAGCATGCTTTCCAACACCTCTAACATCATTTGATATTCTAAATAACAAGTCACTCAAATGAGCAATCATATCAGAATTGTATTTCAATTGTTTCATAACATTTGCATTGAAGTGATCTTGTTTTCTAATATAATTTTCAAACTCATGAAGGCATTGACTAGGACACATATTGAGAGGATTGTCATTATCACTGAATTTCATAAGCGAATTTACCTCTACCACCTTAGGCAGTGGTGGTGTATTAAGCCCATGTATTTCTTCAATAGAAGGTAAATTTTTAACATCCTTAGCTTTAATACCTTTTTCCTTCACTGATTTCTTTGCCTCTTGCATATCTTCAGGACTGAGATATAATATACCCCTCTTCTTCGGAGTGGGTTTAGCCAGTGGTTTAGGAAGAGTCCAATCATCAGAATTTTTCAATATGTTATTCAATAATTCTTCAGCTTGCCCAACAGTTCATTTCGTGAAAACACAATCAGCACAACTATCTAGGAAGTACCTAGAAGCATCGTTTAGTCCATTATAGAAGATATCAAGTATTTCATTTTTCTTAAGAGGGTGATCAGGCAAAGCATTAAGTAATTGGCAAAGCCTCCCCCAATCTTGTGGGAGGCTCTCTTCTTTAATTTTAACAAAGTTAAATATTTCCTGTAAGGCAACCTGTTTCTTATGAGCAGGAAAATATTTTTCAGAGAAGTAATAAATCATATCCTGGGGACTACGCACACAACCAGGAACAAGAGTATTGTATCAAGATTTAGCATCACCCTTTAATGAGAAAGGAAATAATTTGAGAATAAAGTAATAGCGAGTTTTCTCATCATGAGTAAAAAGGGTGGCTATGTCATTCAACTTAGTAAGATGTGCCACAACAGTTTTAGTTTCATAACCATGGAAAGGATTAGATTCAACCAAAGTAATTAACTCTGGGTCGACAGAGAATTCATAACCCTTATCATCAATAAATATAGGTGAAGTATCAAACTTAGGATCACATTTCATTCTAGCATTCAGAGATTTTTCTTTATACTTGCATGATAATTTCTCTAGATCATCTCTATCTCTGCAAGCAAGAATATCTCTAGTTGTTTCTTCACTCATAACATAACCTTCTGGTACCTTAGGCAATTCATATCTAGGAAGACTAGTTCTAGAAGGTGTTTCAGGAGTTTCAGTTTCAAGCTCATCATCAGATTCAACAACATCATGTTGTATTACTCTAGCAATTTGTTTATCAAGAAAGTCACCAAGTTGCACATCATCATTAAGCAAGGTACTAGCATCATCATAAGCATTATCCATAGCATAAGTAGCATCATCAATAACTTGTGACATATCTGAATTAATAGCATGTGGTGGTGGTGCAAGTTTTCTTATAACAGAAGGTGAATCTAAAGCAGAACTGCTGTTGGGGAACATAGTAATTTCAAAAAAATTCCTACGCACATGCAAGATCATGGTGATGCATAGCAACGAGAGGGAAGAGTATCGTCCACGTACCCTCATAGACCGTAAGCGGAAGCATTATGAGAACGCGGTTGATGTAGTCGAACGTCTTCACGATCCAACCGATCCAAGTACCGAAAGCATGACACCTCCGAGTTCAGCACACGTTCAGCTCGATGACATCCCACGAACTCCGATCCAGCAGAGCTTCACGAGAGAGTTCCATCAGCACGACGGCGTGTTGACGATGATGATGTTGCTACCGACGCAGGGCTTCGCCTAAGCACCGCTACGATATGATCGAGGTGGATTATGGTGGAGGGGGGCACCGCACACGACTAAGGGATCAATGATCAAATTGTGTGTTCTAGGGTGCCCCCTGCCCCCGTATATAAAGGAGCAAGGGGGAGGCTGGCCGACCCCTGTAGGGCGCGCCAGGAGGAGGAGTCCTCCTCCTGGTAGGAGTAGGACTCCCGTTTCCTACTCCTACTAGGAGGAGGAAAGGAAGGGGGGAGGGGAGAAGGAAGGAGAGGGAGGAAAGGAGGAAAGGGGGGCTGGCCCCCTAGTCCAATTCGGTTTGGGCTAGGGGGGTCGTGCGCCCTGCCTCCTGTCTTCCACCAGTTGGCCCATGAGTCCCAATACTTCTTCCATGTATTCCCGTAACTCCCCGGTACTCCGAGAAATACTTGAATCACTCGAAACCTTTCTGATGTCCGAATATAGTCGTCCAATATATCGATCTTTGCGTCTCGACCATTTCGAGGCTCCTCGTCATGTCTCCGATCTCATTCGAGAATCAGAACTACCTTCGGTACATCAAATCACATAAACTCATAATACCGAGTTTAATTTTTTCCTGAGCATCTTGCTTCCCTGCTGGGGATGATTCCCCTCAAGAATGTATTGCTCTCCTCAATGCAACTCCTGTCCATTTGCATTTTATTGAGCGTGTCCTCATAGATGAGGTTCAGCCTACTGCCATTGTCCATTAGCACTTTAGTGAGCCGAAAGTCGTCCACGATTGGGTTTAGGACCAAAGCGGCTAGTGCCCGGACTGAGCGGGACCTTGGTTCGTCCTCGGCATTGAAAGTGGTCGTTGTATCGTTCCAAGGGTTTATTGCTGCTATTTGGCAGACTTCGGCGAGGTTGCGGAGCACCCTTTTGCGCCGATTATTTGATGAGAAGGTCTCGAAGACCGTGAATACTTTGAGATCGGTGTCTCCAAAGATTACTTCTCTGGGGTATTGTTGGTGAGGATACCCTCCCTGCTCATGGCCACCTGCCGGAGTATCCAACATGCCCGTAGGCTGTGTGTTGGTTTAGTATTCAGCGTAATGTGTATTTGACAGGGCCTATCGAGCCATTCCTCGAAGATAGTTCTATGTCCTGTAAAGGGCTTGGTTTTCTTGTCCACGGGATGATGATCAGGTGCCCCGCGAGGGTGCATCCTTTTTACCTGCCCGGGATATGGCTTAAAGGTCTGCGGTTCCCAACGGGTTGTCTGACTTTTCCAGGCGCTTGAGGGCATTAAGGATTCCCTCGTCCGTACTATGTGTGCCAAATCTACAAAGTGTAGTACGTGACGGCGATTGAGGGCATTAAGGATTCCCTCATCCGTACAGTTTTTGCGAAATACTGAAATTGCAACATCATTGCAACAGTCTTTTATCTTGTTTTTAACAAGAAGGAATCTGGCCCAAAAGTGATGAACTGTCTCCCGAGGCTGCTGCCGCACATACATTAGGTCGCATATGTCCGAGGGCCGGAATTGCTTGGAGAGTATTGCTTGTGGTGGGTGGGCGGGCTTAACGTTAAGCGTGCGGACCCTACGGGTTTGAGAACTATGTAGACATGACCGAGACACGTCTTCGGTCAATAACCAATAGCAGAACCTAGATGCTCATATTGGTTCCTACATATTCTACGAAGATCTTTATCGGTCAAACCGCATAACAACATATGTTGTTCCCTTTGTCATCGGTATGTTACTTGCCCGAGATTCGATCGTTGGTATCTCAATACCTAGTTCAATCTCATTACCGGCAAGTCTCTTTACTCGTTCTGTAATGCACTATCCCGCAACTAACTCATTAGTTGCATTGCTTGCAAGGCTTATAGTGATGTGCATTACCGAGAGGCCCAGAGATACCTCTCCGACAATCGGAGTGACAAATCCTAATCTCGATTCATACCAACTCAACAAGTACCATCAAAGACACCTGTAGAGCACCTTTATAATCACCCAGTTACGTTGTGATGTTTGGTAGAACACAAAGTGTTCCTCCGGTAATCGGGAGTTGCATAATCTCATAGTCATAGGAACATGTATAAGTCATGAAGAAAGCAATAGCAGTAAACTAAACGATCAAGTGCTAAGCTAACGGAATGGGTCAAGTCAATCACATCATTCTCCTAAATGATGTGATCCCGTTTATCAAATGACAACTCATGTCTATGGTTAGGAAACACAACCATCTTTGATTAACGAGCTAGTCAAGTAGAGGCATACTAGTGACACTCTGTTTGTCTATGTATTCACACATGTATTATGTTTCCGGTTAATACAATTCTAGCATGAATAATAAACATTTATCATGATATAAGGAAATAAATAATAACTTTATTGTTGCCTCTAGGGCATATTTCCTCCAGTCTCCCACTTGCACTAGAGTCAATAATCTAGTTCACATCTTTATGTGATTAGTACATCTCCATGTGACTAATACCCAAAGGGTTTACTAGAGTCAATAATCTAGTTCACATCGCTATGTGATTAACACCCAAGGAGTGATCATGTTTTGCTTGTGAGAGAAGTTTAGTCTACGGGTCTGCAACATTCAGATTCGTATGTATTTCACAAATTTCTATGTCTACAATGCTCTGCACGGAGCTACTCTAGCTAATTGCTCCCACTTTCAATATGTATCCAGATCGAGACTTAGAGTCATCTAGATCGATGTAAAAGCTTGCATCAACGTAAATCTTTACGACCAACTCTTTTATCACCTCCATAACCGAGAAATATTTCCTTAGTCCTCTAAGGATAATTTTGATCGCTGTCTAGTGATCTACTCTTAGATCACTATTGTACTCCCTTGCCAGAATGATGCTAAGGTATACAATAGGACTGGTAAACAGCATAGCATACTTTATAGAACCTATGATTAGGGCATAGGGAATGACTTTTCATTCTCTTTCTATTTTCTGCTGTGGTCGGGTTTTGAGTCTTTACTCAACTTCACACCTTGCAACACAGGCAAGAACTCCTTCTTTGACTGTTCCATTTTGAACTACTTCAAAATCTTGTCAAGGTATGTACTCATTGAAAAAACTTATCAAGCGTCTTGATCTATCTCTATAGATCTTGATGCTCAATGTGTAAGCAGCTTCATCGAGGTCTTTCTTTGAAAAACTCTTTTCAAACACTCCTTTATGCTTTCCAGAAAATTCTACATTATTTCCGATCAACAATATGTCATTCACATATACTTATCAGAAAAATGTTGTAGTGCTCCCACTCACTTTCTTGTAAATACAGGCTTCACCGCAAGTCTATATAAAACCATATGCTTTGATCACTTTATCAAAGCATATATTCCAACTCCGAGATGCTTGCACCAGTCCATAGATGGATCGCTGGAGCTTGCTCACTTTGTTAGCACCTTTTAGGATCGACAAAACCTTCTGGTTGCATCATATACAACTCTTCTTTAAGAAATCCATGAAAGAATACAGTTTTGACATCCATTTGCCAGATTTCATAAAATGCGGCAACTGCTAACATGATTTAGACAGACTTTTAAGCATCGATACGAGTGAGAAAATCTCATCGTAGTCAACACTTTGAACTTGTCGAAAACATTTTGCGACAATTTGAGCTTTTAAGATAGTAACACTATTATCATCGTCCGTCTTCCTCTTGAAGATCCATTTATTCTTAATGACTCACCGATCATCGGGCAAGTCAATCAAAGTCCATACTTTGTTCTCATACATGGATCCCATCTCAGATTTCATGGCCTCAAGCCATTTCGTGGAATCTGGGCTCATCATTGCTTCCTCATAGTTCGTAGGTTCGTCATGGTCAAGTAACATGACATCTAGAACAGGATTACCATACCACTCTGGTGCGGATCTCACTCTGGTTGACCTACGAGGTTCGGTAGTAACTTGATCTGAAGTTTCATTATCATCATCATTAGCTTCCTCATTAATTGGTGTAGGTGTCACATGAACCAGTTACTGTGATGAACTACTCTCCAATAAGGGAGCAGGTACAGTTATCTCATCAAGTTCTACTTTCCTCCCACTCACTTCTTTCGAGAGAAACCCCTTCTCTAGAAAGGATCCATTCTTAGCAACGAATGTCTTGCCTTAGGATCTGTGATAGAAGGTGTACCCAAATGTCTCCCTTGGGTATCCTATGAAGACACATTTCTCCGATTTGGGTTTGAGCTTATCAGGATGAAACTTTTTCACATAAGCATCGCAACCCCAAACTTTAAGAAACGACAACTTTGGTTTCTTGCCAAACCACAGTTCATATGGCGTCATCTCAATGGATTTAGATGGTTCCCTATTTAACGTGAATGCAGTTGTCTCTAATGCATAACCCCAAAATGATAGTGGTAAATCGATAAGAGACATCATAGATTGCACCATATCTAATAAAGTACGGTTACGATGTTCGGACACACCATTACATTGTGGTGTTCCAGGTGGTGTGAGTTGCGAAACTATTCCGCATTGTTTCAAATAAAGACCAAACTCGTAACTCAAATATTCTCCTCCATGATCAGAGCGTAGAAACTTTATATTCTTGTTACGATGATTTTCCACTTCACTCTGAAATTATTTGAATTTTTCAAATGTTTCAGATTTATGTTTCATCAAGAAGATATACCCATATCTTACTCAAATCATCTGTGAAGATCAGAAAATAACTATACCTGCCGCGAGCCTCAACACTCATCGGACTGTATACATCAGTATGTATTGTTTCCAACAAGTCTATTGCTCGCTCCGTTGTTCCGGAGAACGGAGTCTTAGTCATCTTGCCCATGAGGCATGGTTCACAAGCATCAAATGATTCATAATCAAGTGATTCCAAAAGCCCATCAACATGGATTTTCTTCATGTGCTTTACACCAATATGACCTAAATGGCAGTGCCACAAATAAGTCGCACTATCATTATTAACTTTGCATCTTTTGGCTTCAATATTATGAATATGTGTATCACTACGATCGAGATTCAATAAACCATTCACCTTGGGTATAAGACCATTGAAGGTTTTATTCATGTAAACAGAACAACAATTATTCTCTGACTTTAATTGAATAACTGTATTGCAATAAACATGATCAAATCATATTCATGCTTAACGCAAACACCAAATAACATTTATTTAGGTTCAACACTAATCCCGAAAGTATAGGGAGTGTGCGATGATGATCATATCAATCTTAGAACCACTTCCAACACACATCGTCACTTCTCCCTTAACTAGTCTTTGTTCATTCTGCAACTCCCATTTCGAGTTACTAATCTCAGCAACTGAACTAGTATAAAATACTGAGGGGTTGCTATAAACACTAGTAAAGTACACATCAATAACATGTATATCAAATATACCTATGTTCACTTTGCCATCCTTCTTATCCGCCAAATACTTGGGGCAGTTCCGCTTCTAGTGACCAGTCCCTTTGCAGTAGAAGTACTTAGTCTCAGGCTTAGGTCTAGACTTGGGCTTCTTCACTTGAGCAGCAACTTGCTTGCCATTCTTATAGAAGTTCCCCTTCTTACCTTTTCCCTTTTCTTGAAACTAGTGGTCTTGTCAACCATCAACACTTGATGCTTTTCTTGATTTCTACCTTCGTCGATTTCAGCATTACAAAGAGCTTGGGAATCGTTTCCGCTATCCCTTGCATATTATAGTTCATCACGAAGTTCTAGTAACTTGGTGATAGTGACTAGAGAACTCTGTCAATCACTATCTTATCTGGAAGATTAACTCCCACTTGATTCAAGTGATTGTAGTACCCAGACAATCTGAGCACATGCTCACTGGTTGAGCTATTCTCCTCCATCTTGTAGGCAAAGTATTTTCAGAGGTCTCATACCTCTTGACACGAGCATGAGTCTGAAATACTAGTTTCAACTCTTGGAACATCTTATATGTTCTGTGGCGTTCAAAACGTTTTTGAAGTCCCGGTTCTGAGCCGTAAAGCATGCTGACTAAACTATCAAGTAGTCATCATATCGAGCTTTGTCAAACGTTCATAATCTCTGCATCTGCTCCTGCAATAGGTCCGTCACCTAGCGGTGCATCAAGGACATAATTCTTCTGTGCAGCAATGAGGACAATCCTCAGATCACGGACCTAGTCCGCATCATTGCTACTATCATCTTTCAACTTATTTTTCTCTAGGAACATAATAAAACACGGAAGCTATACGCGAGCAATTGATCTACAACATAGATATGCAAATACTATCAGGACTAAGTTCATGATAAATTTAAGTTCAATTAATCATATTACTTAAGAACTCCCACTTAGATAGACATCCCTCTAGTCATCTAAATGACCACGTGATCCAAATCAACTAAACCATGTCCGATCATCACGTGAGATGGAGTAGTTTTCAATGGTGAACATCACTATGTTGATCATATCTACTATATGATTCACGCTCGACCTTTTGGTCTCTAGTGTTCCGAGGCCATATCTGCATATGCTAGGCTCGTCAAGTTTAACCTGAGTATTCTGCGTGTGCAAAACTGTCTTACACCCATTGTAGATGAAGGTTGAGCTTATCACACCCGATCATCATGTGGTGTCTCGGCACGACGAACTTTGGCAACGGTGCATACTCAGGGAGAAGACTTTTACCTTGAAATTTAGTGAGAGATCATCTCATAATGCTACCGTCAAACAAAGCAAAATAAGATGCATAAAGGATAAACATCACATGCAATCAAAATATGTGACATGATATGGCCATCATCATCTTGTGCATTTGATCTCCATCTCCAAGGTACCGTCATGATCTCTATGATCACCGGCATGACACCATGATCTCCATCAGCTTGATCTCTATCAACGTGTCGTCATATGGTCGTCTCGCCAACTATTGCTTTTGCAACTATTGCTATCGCATAGCGATAAAGTAAAGCAATTGTATGACGCTTGCATCGTATGCAATAAAGAGACAACCATAAGGCTTAAGCCAGTTGCCGATAACTTTAACAAAACATGATCATCTCATACAAAAATTTATATCTCATCACGTCTTGACCATATCACATCACAACATGCCCTACAAAAACAAGTTAGACGTCCTCTACTTTATTGTTGCAAGTTTTACGTGGCTACTACGAGCTGAGCAAGAACCGTTCTTACCTACGCATCAAAATCACAACGATATTTCGTCAAGTTAGTGTTGTTTTAACCTTCAACAAGGACCGGGCGTAGTCACACTCGGTTCAACTGAAGTTGGAGAAACTGACACCCGCCAGCCACTTGTGTGCGAAGCATGTCGGTAGAACCAGTCTTGCGTAAGCGTACGCGTAATGTCGGTCCGGGCCGCTTCATCCAACAATACCGCCGAACCAAAGTATGACATGCTAGTAAGCAGTATGACTTGTATCGCCCACAACTCACTTGTGTTCTACTCATGCATATAACATCTACGCATAAACCTGGCTCGGATGCCACTGTTGGGGAACGTAGTAATTTCAAAAAATTCCTACGCACACGCAAGATCATGGTGATGCATAGCAACGAGAGCGAAGGGTATCGTCCACGTACCCTCGTAGACCATAAGCGGAAGCGTTATGAGAACGCGGTTGATGTAGTCGAACGTCTTCACGATCCGACCGATCCAAGTACCGAACGCATGGCACCTTCAAGTTCAGCACACGTTTAGCTCGATGATGTCCCACGAACTCCGATCCAGCAGAGCTTCACGGGAGAGTTCCGTCAGCACAATGGCGTGATGACGGTGATGATGTTGCTACCGACGCAGGGCTTCGCCTAAGCACCGCTACGATATGATCGAGGTGGATTATGGTGGAGGGAGGCACCGCACACGGCTAAGGGATCAATGATCAACTTGTGTGTTCTAGGGTGTCCCCCTGCCCCTGTATATAAAGGAGCAAGGGGGAGGCCGGCCGGCCCCTGTAGGGCGCGCCAGGACGAGGAGTCCTCCTCCTAGTAGGAGTAGGACTCCCCTTTCCTACTCCTACTAGGAGGAGGAAAGGAAGGGGGAAGGGAAGAAGGAAAGAGAGGGAGGAAAGGAGGAAGGGGGGCCGGCCCCCTAGTCCAATTCGGTTTGGGCTAGGGGGTCGCGCGCCCTGCCTCCTCTCTTCCACCACTTTGCCTATGAGGCCCAATACTTCTTCCCTGTATTCCCGTAACTCCCTGATACTCCGAAAAATACCTGAATCACTCGGAACCTTTCCGATGTCCGAATATAGTCGCCCAATATATCGATATTTACGTCTCGACCATTTCGAGACTCCTCGTCATGTCTCCGATCTCATCCGGGACTCCGAACTACCTTCGGTACATCAAATCACATAAACTCATAATACTGATCGTCACCGAACATTAAGCGTGCGGACCCTACGGGTTCGAGAACTATGTAGACATGACAGAGACACATCTCCGGACAATAACCAATAGCGGAACCTGGATGCTCATATTGGTTCCTACATATTCTACGAAGATCTTTATCGGTCAAACCGCATAACAACATACGTTGTTCCCTTTGTCACGGTATGTTACTTGCCCGAGATTCGATCGTCGATATCTCAATACCTAGTTCAATCTCGTTACGGTCAAGTCTCTTTACTCGTTCCGTAATGCACTATCTCGCAACTAACTCATTAGTTGCATTGCTTGCAAGGCTTATAGTGATGTGCATTATCGAGAGGGCCCAGAGATACCTCTCCGACAATCGGAGTGACAAATCCTAATCTTGATTCATGCCAACTCAACAAGTACCATCGGAGACACCTGTAGAGCACCTTTATAATCACCCAGTTACGTTTGTGATGTTTGGTAGCACACAAAGTGTTCCTCCGGTAATCGGGAGTTGCATAATCTCATAGTCATAGGAACATGTATAAGTCATGAAGAAAACAATAGCAGTAAACTAAACGATCAAGTGCTAAGCTAACGAAATGGGTCAAGTCAATCACATCATTCTCCTAATGATGTGATCCCGTTTATCAAATGACAACTCATGTCTTTGGTTAGGAAACACAACCATCTTTGATTAACGAGCTAGTCAAGTAGAGGCATACTAGTGACACTCTGTCTGTCTATGTATTCACACATGTATTATGTTTCCGGTTAATACAATTCTAGCATGAATAATAAACATTTATCATGATATAAGGAAATAAATAATAACTTTGTTATTGCCTCTAGGGCATATTTCCTTCAACTGGATGGCAGTTCCTTACCTCCCCTCGTCTTTGAGGGAAATATCTTAGTCTTAGCATCCTTCAGATTCTTCATAGTGATAATATGGTAATAATCCCAAGTGACTCAACAAATATAGCTATGCTCCCCAGCAACGGTTCCAGAAAAAGGTCTTGATAACCCATAAGTATAGGGGATCGCAACAGTTTTTTAGGATAGAGTATTCAACCCAAATTTATAGATTCGACACAAGGGGAGCCAAAGAATATTTGAAGGTATTAGCAGCTGAATTGTCAATTCAACCACACCAGGAGATTAATTATATGTAGCAAAGTGATCGGTAGCAAAGTAGCATGATAGTTTTGATAATAGTAGCAGTAGCAATGGTAACAATAATAGTGATAACAGTAGTTTTGTAGCAAGTGTAAGAGTGATGATAGTAGTAGTAACTTAGCAAGAACAATATAGGATAAATTCGTAGGCATTGGATCGGTGACTTATTGGATGATATTCATCATGAGACAGTTATAACCTAGGGTGATACGGCACTAGCTCTAGTTCATCAATATAATGTAGGCATGTATTCCGTAAATAGTCATACATGCTTATGGAAAGAACTTGCATGACATCTTTTGTCCTACCCTCCCGTGGCAGCGGGGTCCATATTGGAAACTAAAGGATATTAAGGCCTCCTTTTAATAGAGAACCAGAACAAAGTATTAACACATAGTGAATACATGAACTCCTCAAACTATGGTCATCACCGGGAGTGGTCCCGGCTATTGTCACTCCGGGGTTGCCGGATCATAACACGTAGTAGGTGACTATAACTTGCAAGATCGGATCTAGAATATGGATATAATGGTGATAACGTAAACGGTTCAGATCTGAAATCATGGCACCCTGGCCCAAAGTGACAAGCATTAAGCATGGCAAAGTCATAGCAACATCAATCTTAGAACATAGTGGATACTAGGGATCAAACCCTAACAAAACTAACTCGATTACATGATGAATCTCATCCAACTCCTCACTGACCAGCGAGCCTACAAAGGAATTACTCACTCCCGGTGGGGAGCAACATGGAATTGGCGATGGAGAAGGGTTGGTGATGACGAAGAACGAAGATCCCCCTCTCTGGAGCCCCAAACAGACTCCAGATATGGCCTCCCGATGAAGAACAGGAGGTGACGGCGGCTCCGTCTCGTGGATCGTGATAAGTCTTTCTCCCTGATTTTTTTTCTGGAAAAAATAGGATTTTATAGCGTCGGTTTCAGGGTCTGCGGGGCCACCAGGTGGGCACAACCCACCTGGGCGCGCCAGGAGAGGGGGGCGCGCCCTGGTGGGTTGTGCTCACCCAGGTGCCCCCCTCTGGTGGGTCTTGGCTCCAGAAATTCTTATTATTGATATAAAAAATCCTTGCAAAGTTTTGTTCCATTCCGAGAACTTTTATTTCTGCATAAAAACAACACCATGGTAGTTCTGCTGAAAATAGCGTCAGTCCGGGGTTAGTTTCATTCAAATCATGCAAATTAGAGTCCGAAACAAGAGGAAAAGCATTAGGAAAAGTAGATACGTTGGAGACGTATCACTCCATAAGTGCAAGACTCCGTCGCTCTTGTTCAAGCCCGGCATCCAAAAGGCTTTTGATTCAGTCAGATGAGAGTATGTACTTGACCTCCTCCGGCGTGGTGGATTCTCTTGCAAATTTCGTAACTGGATTGCAGCTCTCCTTTGCACCTCTTCCTCGAGGATCATCCTAAATGGTGTGCCCGGCCCGCCCATCAACCATGGGCAGAGCCTTCGCCAGGGGGACCTAGTTTCACCATTGCTATTCGTCATCGCCATTGATCCACTACAATGACTCCTTGACTTGGCTACCCGCAAGAAATTGCTCCACCGTATCCGTGGAAGGGATGTTAGGGTGCGTACCTCGCTTTATGCGGATGATGTCGCGGTGTTCATGGCCCCCATAAAGAAAGGCATTGACAACTTGTTGACAATTTTACGTGGCTTTGGGGAGGTCACCGGGCTATGCACCAACTTTCACAAGAGCTCCGTTGTGCCTATCCGGTGCAATAACCTTAACTTGGGACATATTCTGCAAAGCATGCCGGCCACTACGACGTCCTTCCCTCTACGGTACTTAATTAGGCCTCCCGCTACCCGTCTGGCAGCTGAAGAAGGCAGATTTCCAATTCCTTGAAGACAAGGTGGCGAGCAAATTGGTTGCATATGAGGGGCAGAACATTACTATCATCGGGCGCACGACTTTAGTAAAATCTGTCATCTCCTCACTTGTGTTCTACTTCATCACCTCCTTGGTTGTCCCTCCGTCCATCCTGCAAAATGTGAACAAGCTGGAGCGTGCTTTCCTGTGGTTCGAGTCGGATAAGACCACGGGAGCAAAGTGCAAGGTAAATTGCAATATAGTGTGCCGCCCTACGGAGTACGGTTGCCTTGGAGTCCTTAGCACCGCCAAGTTTGCTCACGCCTTGCGGCTGAGATGGCCTTGGTTTGAATGGACGGAGTCAAATAAGATGTGGGTCGGTTTGGGCAACCCTTGCGACGAGGCGGACATGTCTTTCTTCTATGCCTCAACCACCATCCCTGTGGGGAATGGGGCCAAAACGCCCTTTTGGGAATTCCCGTGGCTGCATGGAGCCAAACCAAAAGATGTTGCTCCCCTAATTTTCGAGGCATCCATGAGGAAAAATTGGAAGGTGTGTGAGGCCCTAAAAAATGCTTGGATTCTCAAGATCAACCCCTCCACGACCGTCTCCATCGAGCACATCTGGCAATTCTTCACCCTTTGGATGCTCTTGCACAACTTCCATCTTGATGAGCTTTCCGAGGATTCCATAATGAAGCACACGACCGATGGCCGCTACTCCGCCCCCTCCGCATATCAAGCACAATTCCTCGGGCTGGTTCTCTCCCCTTGGAGCACATGATTTGGAAGGCTTGGGCGCCTTCAAAGGCAAGGTTCTTCGCATTGTTGGTGACCCAAGATAGAATCTGGACGGCGGATAGGTTCGCCAAGCGGGGTTGGCCGAACTGTGGTCTTTGCCCTCTTTGCAAAAGAGGGCAAGAGAGCGGCTCTCATCTTTTCTTCAAGTGTCGTTACACCATCCGCCTTTGGAAGATGGTCATTGAGAAATTTCAGCTTACGCATTTGGACACCTCTTCATGGCATTTGGAGGCTTCCATCAAGAGTTGGTGGGAAAATTTGACCGACACAGAAGTTCCTGACAGAAAGGCGATGGCTTCGATGACTATGCTCGTCTCGTGGACCACCTGGAACGAAAGGAATGCACGAGTCTTCCGACACAAGTGTGCTCCGCCGGCTATTTTGCTCGCTTCCATTGTCAATGAGGCAAAACTTTGGGTCACTGTTAGGACAAAGAAAATAGGGGCCATTATTTTGCGCGAGTAATCCCTCCTGCCATGTAAGAGTGCCTATTGTAACAAAACCTCTTCTCTGCTTAATTAATATATGAGACAAATCTTTTGCTTCGGTTTAAAAAAAAAAAAAATCTGCCAGCCACTCATGCACGCCGTGTGCTCGAACAATGCTGATCGTGTAAAACTTGCACCCTCTTCCGTGAGATAAAATTCCTACTCCAACTGCATCAACGTTGAGTTCAGTCCCCGTGAATGCAATGTGCCTGCACATTTATTAACTAGGCATGGTGCGAGGATTGAATCAGGAAGTCAGTGCCCTCTGAGAGTAATTGATGCCGTGGCCGGCGATTTAGCCGCGTCCACTAGTTAAATGGAATGCACGGTGTTCCTTGTCAAATAAATAAATAAATAAAATCAAAGGACAAAACTGGTAAATAGGAGGATAACTCCAGCCTTTGCATCGATTGATGCAGCTAGGCAACTGATGAGTATACAATCAAATCCATTGCCACGAAATTCCAGCATTGATCCAAACATGTCGCTAGATGATCATGCATGCTCAATTCATACTAGGAAACGTAGAACACTAGATCTTTGAGGCCGGTATACATCAGCGATCCATCCACACCCAACTCAGCTCAACGTTGTTCAACTCAAACATGTTCATTATTAATTCTACGACCCGATGGACACTTGCAATTCAGAAACATCTTATCACGTTCTTCCATCAGATGAATAACACAAAGCGACCGAAGAGCGCCGGCGCAAAATATCACGTGCAGCTGCTCGATCTCACACATGTCCTGGCGATCCGTTCATTCCCATGATCTTTTCCTGTGGAATGTCCACTCGGATGGGTTGATGGTGGATTTGCCGCTAGAGGCGACAAGGTCGTAGGGCGAGTCCTCCCCGAACTCGGTCGGCATCGCCTTCCAGTGTAGGCATGGATCCCACTCCGCCTCCTTGAGGATCCTCAGGATCTCTTCCACAACTATATTGCTCCCCTCTTCTGACAAATGCAGCCCGTCCCTACAAATTCAGAGTCATTGCTTACTTGATTCTTCTCTTCAGATAATTGTAAACAAGAGAGAAGGAACAAGCTAGAAAAATGGATTCTAAACTCACGTAAAGCATGCTGTGGCCCAGTCCTCTCGTTTCTGCATGGCGTTCCAAAGATCGACCACCTTGATGCCCATCTCTTTCGATACAGATATACATGCTTCAGAGTAGAGACGGCAGGTTTCATTGGTCCGCACAATCTCGCTCAGTGCAGTGCTTGTTGATTTCTTGAGCAGCTCCTCGTTGAGCGGCGGGCAGCTCAGAAAGATCACACGAGTCTTGTCGGACAGGCTCTTGAGGTGCTCTCCTATCTTCCTCATGTTGTCCATGTACTCCTCAAGTGGCACATGAGGTCCAAGCCCGGAAGGGTGCGGAGCAATCGAATCATTGCCACCAAAGTAAACTACCACCAAGCTAGGCTGCACTGCTGAATCCTAATTAAAACAAACAAGAGTTGCGGCCAATCAACAGTTATGTTATATCAGAAAAAAAAAGAGTACTCCTCACGTTAGAATTATCTAGTCAGCAGAGATGATATAAAATGGCTGTGTGCATCATATGATGCAGAGGCCAGGGTTATCCCCTTTTTGGAAAAAAAGCAGAGATGATATAAACAAAAAATGTAGGATTAACTAGCTGGTCTGAAGAGAGCATCGGACCTTGGGGAAAATTTTGGTAATGACTTGAAGTGCTCGCCTTGAGTTCCATGCAATATATCCTCTGAGAACAATATCAGCCTGAACGAGTTGAATACATGGACATTAGTCAACACGATTAGCACTGGTTCATGATAGTGTCCAAATTAAAGAGCTGACATACTTTGACTTGGTCTATGATCCGGCTTCTGCTCTGTTTTCAGAAGTGTTTCTTAAAAATGCCTCATTGACACGAGTATTTGATTTTCCGTAAAAAAATACTAGTTAATTATCATATATTTCTTGCATTTTCATAAATCTAAGCGTTTTAAATATTTGACAATACTAGACACAATCTGTAAAAATAGCCCGAGGTGTTTTGCAAAACATTGGAACGGTCTATTTTTCTTGGACGCTGATTCAGCGTGAGCTTTCGCGCCTTGGCATGGAGGCACGACGCATTCAGGGCCGTCAATCAATCCAAGCATTCAGACCGTCGCATGGATGAACTCAGCCTATTGTCGGATCTGACGGGCAGCTGCATGTTGCGCCCGGAAAAAAATCGCTGTCATTTGCTCTATACATTTCCCATTTTTATTTTGCGTCAGTTTCATATACATTCTAAATGTTCTGACTAACGGGTTTGCTGAACAAGAAAAATAAAATGTAGGTTAAAATTGTAGGCCTACAGCAAGTCACAACAACAAAAATATAGCAGGGATATTGTATTCCAGTGGTGTGCACTTTTCAAAAGATGTCATGCCATGCCTTAAAAGTATCCAGCTTAGTGTGTTGTGTAAAAAGGAACGATGGAAATATTCTACTCCATCGATGCACTCTGAGCTATACATCTACTCTCAGGAGTATTGAAAAGAGACAAAGCAACAGATGCACAAAATAAGAGTACTTGTTTGGTCTATCCAAAATTATACTATGCATTTTGGACGCTGCCACTAGCGTGTCACTAGTTATTTTGTTTGTTAGTACAAATTTATGAAATATAATCGATCTACGTATCCCTGAATAACAAGTGATATTCAAGGAACACATTAATCAAGAAATCCTGTAAATCTCACATTAATCGAGAGGAAAAAAAGATCAACAAGAACAACAGATATCCGCGCAAATGGTAGGGGGGACACTCTGCTAGAATTTTACACTAATGTGGTGAATCGAAAATCAAAAGTTTTGGTTGTCAGAGTTAAGGGAATTCTTTTTTTTTACTGGCAGTGCGTGATTGATAAGTTAGATCATCCATGATGATGATACAAAAATAGAGAATGTTAATTTGGACGGAAGGATGTAGTTGCAGATGCATATGACGAGTGATCTAGGTTAGGTCGATCGGTAGTGAATGAGTGAGTCTGAGTGCGATGTGATGTGAGCCGCAATCACACCCGGAAGTACATCACAGGGCAACAGGAGGGTAAAGAGAAATTAAGGGGAAGGAGAATTAATTAATGTTAGGGCGGGGGCGGGGCGGTGGTACCTTGCGGGCGTAGACGTCGGCGAGGGTGGCTCCCCATCCGCCGTTGCTGAAGCTGTACTGCACGATGGAGGAGCCGAAGAGCACGAACACCGGGCGACCCATCATCTTGTCCGGCGGCCGGCGCGCGTCTGTTGATTCGATCTGCCCTAGCTTCGCTGCCTGCCGGCGCTGGACGGCCGGAAAGAAACAATGAGAGGGGTCGTCGAGGCCTCCCGCCCTGTCCCTCTCACAGTCTCGCCCTATCTCCTGTCTTTTGGCCACCGCCCTCACTCGTGGTGTTGGTGGTGGTAGTGGAGCACACTAGTACTACCACCGTTCTAGTAGCGCCGGTGGAGTAACAGTACGGGCCTATTAAAGGGACAAAGGAAAGGAGGAGCAGCGTGCTGAGATTTGTAGGTGGATTGTACCAAACTCACGGCCCACCATGCCTGAACCAAAAACTGCGATTGGCGTCCTCCCTAATAACCCCGTCCCATAAAGACTCTGACCACTGCAGTGCGTGCATAACTCCTGCTACTAATAACGCACCTCTCTAACGTGATGGCCATGCGTGCTTGCGATCAGTTGCCGCCGCGGACAAAGAAAGAAAGAAAGAAAAAATGCACGTAGGACGTACTGTACGTACGTGGGCAGACCATTGAATTCGTCGCCTCCACCTCTCCAACCACTTTGCTCCAATGCATCTCATGTCAGCTCATACCGGCCCGTCGCTTCACCGCCATTCAATTGCAAAACACACCAGCAGTTGCAGCTGCAGGATCATTTACTTGCCTGCCTCCTCCCACCATCCTCTGCATGCTCACTCTCCCGTAATTCATTGATTCCATCATTTATGGCGCCTATCAGAGGATGGCGTCCGCATCTGGCGACTACAGCTTTGAGTGTTTTGCTACACCACCGCAATTTAGTATATTACTCGAAATGGCACCACACTCATTGGAAAAAAAGCCGAGTTCGTTGGGGGTTGTACAAATACCTACTTTCTCACTCTGGGGTTATTGGCTCCTCTGGTATTTTGGGTTAAGCATTCACCATATGTATAACTAACAACAAATGATTTGTAAAATACATTATATGTTAGAAATGATTTATACAGTAGTCTTGGCCAGTGGCCCCTTTCCTCCATCTTGGTCATCTTGCTCCAGGTTGGCTTGGCTGACGCCTGCCCCATGGATCCATGTGGCGATGATGCTGGCACAAGTCAGAAATCCGTACTGATGGTGCAATGAGGTCGGCTCAGTGCCATACCGGTGTGACAATGAGAGTATCTCAAAAAAAGCTCAAAATCTACGAGTGTGTATCAGTGGCGACCGCCGCGACGTGTACGGTTGTTTGCACGCAGGGAGGAGGTGTCGTTGGGCGCCGTGGTGGCGTCGACGATAGCTAGACCGAGTAAGGTTGATGCATCAGTACAGTTTTGAAGATGGAGCAGTGGCAGTTGGCGGCGGCGGCCTCTGAGAGCACGCCGGACCAGTATGTGCCCCAGACCCGGCAAGTGGCTAGGTTGAGGGCTCAGGTCTTAGATGTTAGGCTTGGCCGCGATGTCTGTTTGGTATTAGGCCCACGCTATCTGCGCCCCTTCATCAACTGGATAGGTGTAGCGGCAGTTTGTTGCTTATACGACGGCTTTAGTCTTACTGTTGTATGACTTTATAAGGTCTTGTGAGAATAATTAATAAAGTGGTCGTATACATCGTCCAGATGCAGAGGCCGGGAGTCATCCTCCTTTTCTAAAAAAAATCTACAAGCGTGTGTTTGCTCAAACACACGACCCCACAAAAAATCTCCTCAATCACAGGTCGTTTGTTAGCCTATACATGAAGAAAGATGAACTCGAAAAGGGAAAAAAGAGAAACACCTCCTCCCCAAAAAAAGTTTAGGATTCCTTTGCCTCCCGTAATTCATTGATTCCATAATTATGGCGCCTATCAGAGGATGCATTCGCATCTGGCGACTACAGCTTTGAATGTTTGCTACACCATCGCGATTTAGTATTAGTACTAGAAATGGCACCACACTCATTGAAAAAAAAGGTGAGTTCGTTGGCGGTTGTACAAATACCAACTTTCTCAGTCTGGGGTTATTGGCTCCTCTGGGATTTTGGGTCAAGCATTGACCATCTGTATAACTAAAGATAAATGATTCGTAAAATATATGTTAGAAATGATTTACTCTCTCTGTCCGGTAAAGAGCGTACGTTTAGCTTCAAAATCTGTTCATAAAAGAGTGTATTTCTATCTTTCCAATGCACTTTAAAGTAGAAAAAAATATTTCTCTCTCATCACATGGTAATCAAGACCAATAACAAGTTGTACATGGTCTTCTTAATTTGTACATGCACTTAGCTCATTGAGGTTTGGTTAATTAAAAAGGAGAGTGATGATGGCTTGCATTTTTCCAATTCATTTTTTACTTCACTTCATAATTTGTCTTAAAATCTCTAGATGTACACTCTTTACCGGACGGAGGGAGTATACAATAGTCTTGGCCAGTGGCCCCTCTCCTCCATCTTAGTCATCTTGCTCCAGGTCGGCTTGCTGAGGTGATGACTCAACTTGGCTGACCCGACCCCATGAATCCATGTGGCGGTGATGCTGGCACAAGTCAGAAAATCTGTGCTGATGGTGCAACGAGGTCGACTCAATGTGATACCGGTGCGACAATGAAGAGTACCTTGAAAAAAGGCTCAAAATCTACAAGCGCGTGTTTGCTCAAACACATGACCCCACGAAAAAAATCTCCTCAATCACATGTCGTTTGTTAGCCCATACATGGAGAAAGATGAACTCGAAAAAGGGAAAATGAGCAACACCTGTTCCTAAGAAAAGCTTAGGGTTCATTTGCCTCCCGCCGCCGCCGTCGGTCCGCCTCGTCTTCCGTGGCCTTAGGGCCATGGCGGCGCGGTGGATCCCGGCCCTTGCCAGCGGAAGGGCTCCATTTTTAGATGTTTCTTCAACTTTTGTTAGGGTTTGTGTTCTGTTCAGGAAGATGAGACGGCATCGGCTCCCTGAAGATGTAATAAGGTTCTCATTCCCTAACAAAACATAGACGAGACGGTGGGCATGTGGGGTGTGTCTCCGGCGGATCTATACTTGATGGATTTGCTCGGATCCGGTCATAGTCCGTCTACGTTTGTGTTTCTTCACGTTGGATCCTTCGATCTACGCTACTCTTCATCGGTGGCGACTGCTGTTACGCTGCGCTGGTCCTATAGGACCTTAGCACGACGACTTCCCGACTGTCTACTACAACAAGTTTTGCCCGGCTCCAGCGAGGGAGGGGCGATGACGGCGACGCACCTTCGGCTTGCTTCAGTGTTTGTAGTCGTCGCTAGGTGGTCTACGGATCTGGATGTAATGTTTATTATTTCTGGTGTTCGTTGTTTTTTCATGATTGAAGATGAATAGATTGAAAGTTTTCTCGCAAAAAAGCAAGATGAACTCGGGTCAAATTTTCTTTCGCGTAGAAGATAATTCACAAATTGATGCACTTCTCAGACGTTTCTCGGAGTGTGAATCATCTGATCGATCTCAAATTTTGAGGAGTTGCAGACATGACAAATTCCACACAATCTAAATGGTTGGATCTTCGAAAGGATGTCAGAGTTAGCCGCTGGACTCCTAATGACCCACAAGTATATGGGGATCAATCGTAGTCCTTTCGATAAGTAAGAGCGTCAAACCCAACGAGGAGCAGAAGAAAAAGTCAAGAGGTTTTTAGGAAGGTATTCTTTGCAAGTATTGAAAGTGGCGGTAACAGATAGTTTTGTAGCAAGGTAGTTCGTAATGAGTAACAAAGGTGCAGCAAGGTGGCCCAATCCTTTTTATAGCAAAGGACAAGCCGAAAAGTTCTCGTATATATAAACCAAAGCGTTTCGAGGACATATGTGAATTCTCATCTAGTCACGGTAATCATGTTTAGTTGATTTGTGTTCATTACTTTAATAATTTGATATGTATGTGGACCGATGCTAGGGTGTTATTCTTACTTGAACAAGCAACCCTCTTGCAAGTATCCGCAACTACGAAAGAAGAATTAAGATAAATCTAATCATAGCATTAAACATATGGATCCAAATTAGCCCCTTACAGAATAACTTATAAACTAGGTCTAAGCTTCTGTCACTCGCACAACCCATCATCTACTTATTACACGCCAATACCTTCCGCTAAGCCCAAACATGGTGAAGTATCATGTAGTTGACGTTCACACGACACTAGAGCAAGAACAACATGCGTATCATCAAAATATTGAACAAATACCAACTTCACATGATTACTTATAATAGGACTTCTTCCATGTCATCAAGAACAAAAGTAACTACTCACAAATCATATTCATGTTCAAGATCAGAGGGATATTGTATATGAGTAAGGATCTGAACATATAATCTTCCACCAAATAAACTAACTAGCATCAACTACAAGATGTAATCAACACTACTAGCAACCCACATGTACCACTCTATGATTTTGGGACAAAGATTGAATACAGGAGATGAACTAGGATTTGAGAGGAGATGGTGTTGTTGAAGATGTTGATGAAGATTGATCCTCCCACGATGAGAGGATCATTGCTGATGTTGATGGATTCGATTCGCCCCTCTCAGAGGGAAGTATCCCTGGCAGAATCGCTCCGCCGGAGAGTTAAAGTTCTCATGCCTAGGTTCTTCCTCGGGGCGCCGACGCTTCGTCCCAAAAGTCTCCTTCTTATTTTTTTCTTGGGCATCATATAGCAAAAGGGGCACCGCAGGCCTACTGGGTGGTGCCCCACAAGCCCATACGGCGCGCCCCAGGGGGGCGCCACCTAGCGTATCCCCTCCTGGTGATTCTTCTTCCAATATTTTTTTATTAATTCCAAAATAATTCTCCGTAAATTTTCAAGTCATTTAGAGCTCGGGAGGATAACTATCTCTGTTGTAGCTTTTTAGGTCCAGAATTCCAGGTGCCATCAATTTCCCTCTTCATGTAAAACTTGCAAAATAAGAGAGAAAAGTCATTAGACCTCGCTTATCGACATATCAACTCCCCCAAGCTTGCCTAATGAAGTGAAATATTAACCCAAAACAATATAAATAACAGTAGGAAAACATGATGCAAAATGGACATATCAACTCCCACAAGCTTAGACCTCGCTTATTGATGACCCCAAATTATAGGGGATCAATTGTAGTCCTTACGATAAGTAATAGTGTCGAACCCAATGAGGAGCAGAAGGAAATGACAAGCGCTTTTCAGCAATGTGTTTTATGCAAGCACTCATATTATCGGTAACGAGTAGTTTGCTAGAAAGATAATTGGTAACAAGTGACAAATAACAATAGTAACTAAGGTGCAGCAAAGGTAGCCCAATCCTTTTTGTTGCAAAGGACAGGCCGAAATGATCTCTTATAATAAGGTAAGCGTTCTTGAGGACACACGGGAATTTCATCTAGTCACTTTCACCATGTTTGTTTGATTTGCATTCGCTACTTTGATAATTTGATATGTGGGTGGATCGGTGCTTGGGTGTTGTTCTTACACGAACAAGCCTCTCACTTATGATTAACCGCTCTCGCAAGCATCCGCAACTACGAAATAAGAATTAAGATAAATATAATCGTATCATTAAACATACAGATCCAAATCAGCCCCTTGCAGAATAGCGCATAAACTAGGGTTTAAGCTTCTGTCACTCTAGCAACCCATCATCTAATTGCTACTCTACAATGCATTCCCTTAGGCCCAAAGATGGTGAAGTGTCATGTAGTCGACGTTCACATGACACAACTAAGAGAATCAAAAACAAACATATCATCAAAATATCGAACGAATACCAAATTCACATGATTACTTATGACAAGACTTCTCCCATGTCCTCAAGAACAAAAATAACTACTCACACATCATAATCATGTCCAAGATCAGAGGGGTATTGAACAGCATAATGGATCTGAACATATAATCTTCCACCAAATAAACCAACTAGCATCAACTAAAATATGTAATCAACACTACTAGCAACCCACATGTACCAATGTGAGGTTTTGATACAAAGATTGAATACAAGAGATGAACTAGGGTTTGAGATGAGATGGTGCTGGTGTAGATGTTGATGCAGATGGGTCCTCCCGTGATGAAAGAGTTGTTGGTGATGACAATGACTTTGATTTCCCCCTCCCGGAGGGAAGTATCCCCGACGGAATCGCTCTGTCGAAGAGCAAAAGTGCTCCTGCCCAAGTTCCGCCTCGAGACGGCACTACTCCTCCTGAAAGTCTTCTCCTTATTTTTTTTCTAGGGCAAATGGGCTTATATACTAGAAGATGGACATCAGAGGCTGGCCAAGGCCCCACAAGCCAACAAGGCGCGCCCTGGGTGGACCACTCTGTTACTTCTTTTCTATAATATTTCTTATTTATTCCGAAATAAACCTCCTTGAAATTCCAGCTCATTTGGAGATGTGTGCAGAATAGGTATCTCTGGCATAGCTTTTTCAGGTCCAGAATTCCAACTGCCGGCAATCTCCCTCTTCGTGTATATCTTGCATATTAAGAGAGAAACGACATTAGAATTGCTCCACAAAGTGTTATATTGATTAAAAACACTATAAATAAAAGTAGGAAAACATGATGCAAAATGGACGTATCAACTCCCCAAAGCTTAGACCTCGCTTGTCCTCAAGCGGAAGCTGATATCGATAATCATGTCCACATGTTTAGAGAGAGAGAGGTGTCGATAAAAAATATTGACATAGTAGCATCATGATCATTATTATAGCAACAATATCCATTATCATAGAGCTTCTCATGAGCAAGTAACAATTCAGCACAACAACGAGGTATAAGGCATAAACTTTCTTGAAAACTAACAAACTATGTTCTCAGTCAACAATGCAATTGCAATTCATCGTATTTTCAGGAAGAGTCTCATGTCAGGGCTTTTTAGCAAGTCCACACACTCAACCATCATTTAGTCTTCTATGATTGCTAACACTCACAACATATATATGGAGCAATAAGTTTCAGCCAGACACATAGAAACATAGTGGCTTATAATTTCGCCTCCCAACTTATTCACCTCAAGGATAATGTCAACAATAATAACTCATGATCACCCATATCCAACTGGATATATATGCCTAGATCTTTCCCCACCACATGATGCTTGCAAAATAGAAAAAGAAAAAGGAATAGAGGAGAACACTATTGACTCGTGCATGAAAAGTAAATACATAAAAGTAAAAGATATGCCCTTAGCAGAGGGAAGCAGAGGTTGTCATGCACTTTTTGTTTTTTGGATGCACAAGCTCTTAATGCAAAGGAACGCCACTTTATATTGCCCCTTATGATAGCAACCTTTATTATGCAGTCCGTCACTTTTATTTCTTTACCATTGCAAGATCACACTACAAAAAAAAGACACATCCGTGACATTTTGGGCCGAACGAATTTTTTTCCTGTCATACTTATGACACTTCTATGACGATAATTGTGACAAAACCCAGTATCATCATAGATGTGGTGGGGTCCTACTTCTATGACAAAAAAGCATGACAGAAAAATAGGTTTTCGTCCCAGGCGGGCCGGAGACGCAGTTGCATGACATTCTTTGGGCCGTCCATGACAGAAAAAACCATGGTAGAAGCGAGGGCAAGGAAAATATCGGGG
Source organism: Triticum urartu (assembly GCF_056163025.1). Taxonomy (NCBI): domain Eukaryota; kingdom Viridiplantae; phylum Streptophyta; class Magnoliopsida; order Poales; family Poaceae; genus Triticum; species Triticum urartu. The sequence goes on from NC_141876.1 coordinate 151,430,793, forward strand.
TGTTTCCGGTTACGGTGGGTGGTCAGGGCCGAGCGATGCACGTTTCTCTCATACACGCACGCGCGTGGGTGCGAGGCGTTGGGCTCTAACTGAACCCGAGCGATTGCACTATAGGCTACTCGTTAATGAACCCGAGCGATCGAGCGATGGCTGTTAACTGAACCCGATCGAGCGATTCCTTTGCTACTGCTGCTAACTGAAGTCGATCGATGTTGTCTCTGAATGAACAGTGAGCGTTGCGGGAGGGGGGGGGTTGGATGAACAGTTCCCGGTGGGGGTGGATGAATAGGACCCCGATCAATCGAGCCGGTTGGGGCTGGATGAACAGGACCCCGTGGAGGGCAGGATGAACAGGACCACCCTGTGGAGGGCAGGATGAACAGTAGACGGCGGAGGGCTGGATGAACAGTAGCCCGTGGAGGGGTGGTTGAACAGGAGCCCATGGAGAGGGATGGTTGAACAGTATCCGGTGGAGTAGCGCGTGGTGGAGGCTGGATGAACAGGAGCCCGTGGATGAACAGTCGTAGGTGAAGGCTGGAGGAGGTCGACGGTGGATGAACAGTAGCCCGCGAAGGCTGGAGAGGGTCGACGGTGGAGATGAAAAGTATCCCGTGGAGTCCCGTTTTGCGGTACGCCACACCCCTCCTGATGAACATCACCCCGTTTCGACCGTAGTGCTCCAACACAAGTCTGTTTCCTCCGTTTTGCGGTACGCCACACCCCTCCCGATCAACAGGACCCCCGTTTCGGCCGTAGGAGGTCCGTTTCCTTCGTTTTGCGGTACGCCAGACCCCTCCCGATGAACAGGATCCTGTTTCGAACATGGCCGGTCGAACACAAGGCCGTTTCCTCCGTTCTGCGGCACGCCAGGCCTCGTTTCCATCGGTTGTTCCGTCCAAGCCCTCCCGATGAACACGACGACGCATTCCGTTCTGACCCAGCCGGTTGGCTCCCCATGAACACGACGACGACGTTGTTTCTTCGTTCTACCCAGCCATGTACACGAGCCCTGGCCGTACGTATGCGCGAGTAGGCGTTCGAGACCCTGCCCGTATGTACGTACATGGCCGTAATTTACTTTCTTGCACCTTGGCCGCTGTACGTACGTGTACATGCTACGTGCGCACCTCCACTACGACACGTGCGCGCCTCTACATCGACCAGTATGTACGTACACGTTCGCGACCAGAATGACAACTCTACGTACGCTTCGACCAGGTGGGTCCCGACTGCCAGGCACTTCCTTGCGTGCGAAGATGTAGCTGGTGGGTCCCAGCAGTCAGGGGGGCGAATCGTTTTTTTGCCCGGACGCACTTCCTTATGTGCGAAGATGTAGCTGGTGGGTCCCAGCAGTCAGGGGGAAACATTTTTAATACGGTGGCCCATCCGGTGGATCCCCGCTATCAGGTAGAGGAATATTTATTTTGCACGTAATAAGGAGGCACTTCCTTGCTGCGGCCGTGGACCCAACTGTCAGCCTCTACAAGTATAGTCCACGTCCGATGGAAGCCGTTCCTTGACTACGTTGACCATGCCTATAACGCCCTGGATGCGGCTATAGCTCCCACGTGTCGAGGCACGACTTAGAGGCATAACCGCATTGAAAGCAATGTCGCAAGTTAGGCAATCTTCACAACATCCCATGTAAAATAGATAATAAAAGGGGAGATACATAGTTGGCTTACACTCGCCACGTCACACAAAGTACATAAATAGCATTACCACATTCAAACACTCATGGCCCGACTACGGCGCCAAAATAAAAGATAACCCAACATGCGACACGGTCCCGATCGCCCCAACTGGGCACCACTACTGATCATCAGGGAAAGACACGTAGTATCGGCGTGAGTCCTCGTCGAACTCCCACTTGAGCTCAAGCGCGTCATCTGGAACGGAATCATCAGGCCCTGCATCTGGTTTGGAAGTAATCTGTGAGCCACAGGGACTCAGAAATCTCGCACCCTCGCGATCAAGACTATTTAAGCTTATGGGTAAGGCAAGGTAAATATGTGGAGCTGCAGCAAGCGACTAGCATATATGGTGGCTAACCTGTTCGCAAAAGAGAGCGAGAAGAGGTGGCAAAGCGCGAGCGAGTAACTAGAGGACAACCTGCGCAAGCATTACTCCAACACCGTGTTCACTTCCCGGACTCCGCCGAGAAGAGACCATCACGGTAACTCACACAGTTGATTCATTTTAATTAAGTTAAGGTTCAAGTTATCTACAACCGGACATTAACAAATTCCCATCTGCCCGTAACCACGGGCACGGCTTTCGAAAGTTCAAATCCCTGCAGGGGAGTCCCAACTTAGCCCATGACAAGCTCTCACGGTCAACGAAGGAATAGACCTTCTCCCGAGACATTCCGATCAGACTCGGTATCCCGGTTCTACAAGACACATCGACAAGTTAAAACAAATCCAGCAACACCGCCTGAATGTGCCGACAAATCCCGATAGGAGCTGTACATATCTTGTTCTCAGGGCACACTCAGATAGGTCAAGCTACGAGTAAAACCAGCCCTCGAGTTTCCCCGAGGTGGCCCCGCAGGCTGCCTGGTTCAGACCAACACTCAGAGGAGCACTGGCCCGGGGGGGGGGGGGTTAAATAAGATGACCCTCGGGCTCCGGAAACCCAAGGGAAAAAGAGGCTAGGTGGAAAATGGTAAAACCAAGGTTGGGCATTGTTGGAAAAGCTTTAATCAAGGCGGACTATCAAGGGGTTCCCATTATCACCCAACCGCGTAAGGAACGCAAAATCCGGGAACATAACACCGATATGACGGAAACTAGGGCGGCAAGAGTGGAACAAAACACTAGGCGAGAGGCCGAGCCTTCCACCCTTTACCAAGTATATAGATGTATTAAGATAACATTATAATATAATGATATCCCAACAAGTAAATAATGTTCCAACAAGGAACGGTCTCCAATCTTCACCGGCAACTAGCAACGCTATAAGAGGGGCTGAGCAAAGCGGTAACATAGCCAATCAACGGTTTGCTAGGACAAGGTGGGTTAGAGGTTTGACATGGCAATTTGGGAGGCATGATAAGCAAGTGGTAGGCATCGTGGCAAAGGCAAAGCAAAAGAGCGAGCATCTAGCAAAGCAAAGATAGTAGTGATTTCGAGGGTATGATCATCTTGCCTGCAAAGTTGTCAGAGTTGACTGGATCCTCGAAAGCAAACTCAACGGGCTCCTCGTTAGCGAACTCGTCTCCCGGCTCCACCCAAACAAGAAAAACAAGCAACAAGGGCACAATCAACCACGTGCAAACTCAAACAACAAGATGCAAAGATGGTATGCTATGCGGGATGCAATATGCGATGCATATGCAAGATTTGACAAGGAATGCATGAACCTGGCCCCAACTTGGAAATCCAAGTGTGCCACTGGAAATATGAGATGAAATCGCTTGAAAACGATATAAAGAACGCCAGAATCGGAGTTACGGTTTGGAAATGGCAAGCAATTCAAATATGATCACGTTCTGCGATTTACAGCAAGTAGCCATCTAAATGCAACAAGAAGAGCATGCTACAACACCCAAACATGGCATCAAAATACATGGCAGGGATCCACTCATGATGCTTAACAAAATACTAGCACTGAGCCACGGCCAAATCGTCCATTAACAGGTTCAAACAAGCATGGCAAAAATGCATTTGGTAAACAGATTTCAGACTTTGTGAAATTAACACTTGTCTAGAATTTCAGATCAGATAGCACTCTTTGGAGCATGAAAACTATATGCTACAGGACCTGAACATGGAAAAGTAAAGCATGGCATGGAGCTACTCAAAGAGCTTAACAAAAGTCCCTTAGTGACCTTGAGCCAAAAGGGATCAGAAAATACATTTGCAAGCATGTGAACATGGCAAAAACATAATCAGTTATCAGACTTAGTGAAAACTGGAGCATGCTGAAACAGACATCAAGTAGGCATGTTTACGAGCTCGATGCACTCATTACAGAGCAAGTCATAACAATCTAAGAATACACCCATCAAGAATATACAAAATATAAGCTAGACATGGCAAGAACAATAACATAGCATGCACGGATCAACTACAACATCCTCGGAAAAATTGCTAACAAGTAGACAATCTGCCCAGATTCACGAAATAGCAAAAGTAGAGCTCGATTGACTCAAGCTAGGGTGCTCCATAATTGCAAATAAAGACATGGATGGATATAGCACTACAATATTAACAAAACATCCTTACTGATCGTCCTCAAAAGAGGCACGGATCACTAGGAAACAACATGAACATATGGCATATTGAGATAAACAGATCAAGGACTTGGTGGAAATGCTAAGTCCCTGAAATCAGCATTAACGAATGCTCCACTTTGCAAGCTTGTGCTAGTCACCACACACATCACAAAAATACATGGGTTGCACCTCTGGATAGATGGCAAAACATGTAACAAAACTCATGTAGAGCTCAGGGGCATATCATGCACACAATAATCATGGCAAAAATGACAAATATCTAATTGGAGCAGCAGATCTGACAATTATCTCAAATAGCATTCTTCTAACAGCATTTCGGGCATCAAGATGAACTCAAATGAAAAATGATGCAATGAGATGAAATGATGTGCTCTCTGAGATGAACATTTTGATATGCTATATGCCCAAAACGGAGTTACGGATGCAAAGTTACGATGCGATGAACAATGCCAAAATATTTAGGGTTAGGGACGGAAAGTCAACCGATCCGAAATTTCAGATCTAGATCCGGCAGGCGCGGTTTACGAGGTTCGTCAGAAAATCGTCGGGGCTGCCGGACTTCGTCAAGGAAGAGGCCGGAGAGGCGCTCCTGGGCCGGATCTCGCCGGATCCTGCCGGCGGGGAGCCGGAGAGGTGCCGCGGCGGGGCGGCGGAGGTCGCCGGGGCCACGGGCGGCGAGCTCGCCGGCGTGACGAGAAGAGGCGGCGGCAGGGCGGCGCCGGAGTGTGGCCGGAGACGGCGCCGGGCGGCGGACCGAGCGCGGGGAAGAAGGGGGCGGGGCACGCGGGGAGCTGCGGGCCGGGGAGGGCCTCCCGCGGGCTCGCCAGGCCTGCGGCGGAGGAAGGCGACGGCGACACGTGGTGGCTCGTGAGTGGACCGGGCGGGCGGCGGACGTGTCCGGCGCCGGCGGACAATGTCCGGCGCGCGGAGGAGAAGCGGGGCTAGGGTTTCGGGGAAGAAGGAGATCCGGATTTCGGAGGGGGTCTTTAAATAGAGGTAGAGGGAGCTAGGAGTGTCCAAATGAGGTGCGTTTTTCGGCCACGCGATCGTGATGGAACGCTCTAGATGATGGAGAGGGTTTTGGTGGGTTTTGGGCCAAAATGGAGGGGTGTTGGGCTGCAACACACACGAGGCCTTGTCGGTCCCTCGGTTAACCGTTGGAGCATCAAACGAAGTCCAAATGGTACGAAACTTGACAGGCGGTCTACCGGTAGTAAACCAAGGCCGCTTGGCAAGTCTAGGTCCAATCCGGAAATGTTTAATCCCCACACATGAAAGAAAGGTAGAAATGACCACCGGAGGAGAACGGAGCGCCGGAATGCAAAACGGACAACGGGGAAAATTCTCGAATGCATGAGATGAACACGTATGCAAATGCAATGCAGATGATGACATGATATGAGATGCATGACAACGACAACAACACATGGAGGCAAAGACCCGAACCCGAGAAGATAAAATAACTTAAGGCCGGAAACGGCAAGAGTTTGAGTACATATTGGGTAAATCATATCCGGGGTGTTACAACACTCCACCACTACGAAAGGATCTTGTCCCGAGATCTAGGACTGAAAGAACGCCGGGTACTCAGAACGGAGGTGATCCTCGCGTTCCCAGGTAGCTTCACGGTCGGAATGGTGTGACCACTTGACTTTGAGGAATTTGATTGACTTGTTGCGAGTCTTGCGTTCAGTCTCTTCAAGAATAGCAACGAGGTGCTCACGATAAGAGAGATCTTCTTGGAGCTCGATGTCCTCGAAGTTGACAGTGCGGTCAGGAGTCTTGAAGCACTTTCGGAGCTGAGAGACATGGAACACGTCATGCACATTTGCAAAGTTTGAAGGAAGCTCGAGTTGATAGGCGAGATCGCCTCTCTTGCTGACGATCTTGAAAGGTCCCACGTATCTAGGGGCAAGCTTCCCTTTGATACCGAAGCGACGAGTACCTTTCATTGGAGAGACGCGGAGGTAAACATGATCTCCGATCTCGAAAGCCAGATCACGGTGCTTACTATCATAGTAGCTCTTCTGGCGGGATTGGGCTGCTTTGAGGTTATCTCGAGTGACTTTGCACATTTCCTCTGCCTCTGTGATTAAGTCATTACCCAAAAGCTGACGTTCACCGGTTTCAGACCAGTTGAGAGGGGTACGACACTTCCTGCCATACAGAATTTCAAATGGGGCCTTGCCCGAACTTTCTTGAAAACTGTTGTTGTAGGAGAATTCAGCATAAGGAAGACAATCCTCCCACTTCATGCTGAAGGAGATCACACAAGCCCTGAGCATATCTTCAAGAATCTGATTGACACGCTCGACTTGACCGCTAGTTTGAGGATGGAAAGCTGTGCTAAAGCGGATGTTGGTGCCCATGGCCTTCTGAAAAGAATCCCAAAACTTGGAGGTAAAGATGCTGCCACGGTCTGAAGAGATCACCTATGGAATACCGTGCAGAGAGACAATTCGAGAGGTATAGAGCTCCGCCAATTGAGCTGCAGTGATTGACTATTTGATAGGCAGAAAGTGAGCCACTTTAGTGAGTTTGTCGATGACAACGAATATAGCATCATTGCCACGCTTGGACTTTGGAAACCCAGTCACGAAGTCCATTTCAATGTGGTCAAACTTCCATTCTGGAATGGCAAGAGGTTGGAGGAGACCAGCTGGCCTTTGGTGTTCTGCCTTCACTCTTCTACAGACATCACACTCATTCACGAATTGAGCAATCTCGCGCTTCATTCGAGTCCACCAATAAGCCTGCTTGAGGTCCTGATACATCTTCGTGCTCCCAGTGTGGATGGAGAGGAGAGAATTGTGAGCCTCGTTCATGATCACTTTACGAAGGTCACCTTTGGGCACAACAATATGATCCTTGAAGAAGAGAGTATCCTTGTCATCAAGGCGGTAGCACTTATACTTGGGTTGACTCTTGGCAATCCCAATCTTCACCTTTTTCACCATAGCATCAAGAAGTTAAGCTTGGCGAATCTGGTCTTCCAAGGTAGGAGAGACTTGAAGGTTGGCGAGGAAACCTTGAGGAACCACTTGCAGATTAAGTTTGCGGAAAGCTTCACAAAGCTCGGGTTGATAAGGCTTGAGAATCAGACTGTTGCAATAAGCCTTCCTGCTCAGTGCGTCAGCAATCACATTGGCCTTGCCTGGTGTATACTCGATACTCGGATTAAACTCTTGAATCATTTCGACCCATCGAGTTTTCCTGAGGTTGAGATTAGGCTGAGTGAAGATGTACTTGAGACTCTTGCGGTCAGTGAAAATGTCCACTTTTCTTCCCAATAAGAGATGTCTCCAAGTCAAAAGAGCATGCACAACTGTCGCCAACTCGAGATCATGAGTGGGGTAGTTCTTCTCGTTGGGCTTCAACTGGCGAGAGGTATAAGCCACAAATTTCTTCTCTTGCATCAACACCGCGCCAAGACCTTGGAGAGAGGCATCACAAAAGACCTCGCACGGCTTGGATTCATCAGGCGGAGTCAGAACTGGAGCAGTGACCAATTTCTCTTTCAAAGTGTTGAAAGCAATGTCACACTCCTGAGACCAAACGTACTTGACGTGCTTTTGGAGAAGATTTGAGAGAGGTTTCGCGATCTTAGAAAAGTTTTCAACGAATCTTCGGCAGTAGCTTGCGAGACCGAGGAAGCTAGGGAGTTGCTTCACATTCTGAGGTGGTTCCCAATTCACAATTGCAGACACCTTCTCAGGATTCACTGCAATGCCCTTGGCAGAGATGATATGACCAAGATAAATAACCTCATCAAGCCAAAATTCACACTTGGAGAACTTGGCGTAGAACTTGTGTTCCCTGAGCTTATCGAGTACCAAACGCAAGTGCTTGGCATGATCTTCCTTGTTCTTCGAGAAAACCAGAATGTCGTCGAGATAGACCAAAACGAAGTCATTGGTGTAGGCGTTGAAGATGAAATTCATCATGCGAGAGAACGTCGGAGGAGCGTTGACGAGGCCAAAAGACATGACAGTGTATTCATAACCAAAGCTTGTCCTGAAAGCTGTCTTGGGAATATCTTGCTCACAGATTCGAATCTGATGATAACCCATACGGAGATCAAGCTTGGAGAATACTTGGGCACCTTTGAGTTGTTCGAACAGCTCGTTGATGTTGGGAAGTGGGTATTTGTTCTTGATGGTCTTCTTGTTCAATGGACGGTAATCAACACAAAGTCGGTCCGTCCCATCCTTCTTCTTCACAAAAAGAGCACCACAACCCCACGGAGAAGAGCTAGGCCGGATGAGACCCATTCTCTCTTGAACATCGAGTTGCTTCTTCAGCTCCTTCAACTCTTCCGGTCCGATATTGTAAGGACGCTTGCACACAGGTTCCGTGCCAGGCTCAAGATCGATGACGAATTCAACTGGCCGGTGCGGAGGCATTCCTGGAAGCTCTTCTGGAAAGACGTCTTGATATTCGCAAACGACTGGAATTTGCGAGATAGCATCCAGTTCACCCTTCTCATTGAAAGAAAACAGACGGATGGTATCATCACGAGCGGCAAAGACAATTACATCCTCAGACGAATGAGTCAATTGAATCTGCCTGGCTGCACAATCAAGATGCGCCTTGTTCTTAGAAAGCCAATCCATTCTGAGAATAAGATCAATATCTGAGTTACCAAGAACCATTGGGGAAGAAAGGAACTTGTAGTCGCCCAAGGTGATAGTAACATCTGGCACCTCCAGACTTGCACTCAAACGTTTGCCAGGAGAAACGATATCCATTTGTTTACCCAAATGAGAAGAAACGAATTCATGCTTGGTAAAAAATGGCTTTGACATGAAACAATGCGATGCACCAGTGTCAAAAAGAACTCTTGCAGGAATATCGTTAACAGGAAGGTTAAACATTATGAAATCTGACGAGTCCTCTGCCTGAGCTGCATTCATCAAGTTGACCTTGGCGTGCTTGGGGTTATGCTTGACCACAGCTGTACTTGCCGATCTCACAGGAGGAGGAGGAGGGAGACGCCTCTAATTGAAGCATTTGTTGGCATAGTGACCCTTCTGTTGGCACTTGTTGCACGTGACCTCTGAAAGCGGACGGTGATATGAAGCACTTGATCTTGGAGCTTGACACGAAGTCTTGTTCTGAAAGCCAGGGTTGGGTGGGTGGGAAGATCCACTGCCAACTTTGCTCTTCTGCTGATACGGCTGACGGAACGGAGGAGGAGGAAGCCAATACTTCTGCTGCTTGGCCACTTGAGTAGAGGAAGAAGGAGTAGCATCTCTGACTCGCTTCTTGGAAGCATCACACCTCAGCTGAGCGGCCTCTTGGTTCAATGCCATGTTGTAGAACTCATCGTACCTCAAGGGATCAAAGAGAACAAGAGCTAGCTGAATTTCTTCTCTGAGACCACCCCTGAACTGGTATATCATGCTCTTCTCGTCAGGGACGTCCTGCTTAGCAAAGCGGGCGAGCTTCTGAAACAACTTGTTGTAGTCATAGACAGACAAAGAGCCTTGCTTCAGGTTGCGGAATTCCTCACGCTTGCTTTCAACCACGCTCTGAGGAATATGATGAGCTTTGAAGTCTTGACGGAATTCATCCCAGGTAATCACACGGCCTCCTCTAGAATCCTTATACTGCTGGAACCATTCTGCAGCTTGGTCTTTGAGTTGGAAGGAAGCGAACTTGACGAAGTCCTCAGGCCTGACGTTACTGCACTCGAAATGCTTGCACAGATCCACGAGCCAATCGTCAGCATCAGATGCCTCAACACAATTGCTGAAAGTCTTTGGCCCGTTAGCAAGGAACTGGTTGAGTGTAGCAAAATGATTCTGATCGTTGCCTTGGTTGCCTTGGTTCGCTTGATTGCGCTCTTAAAGAATTTGCATGATCAACTATGTGTTTGCATTGGTTGCGGCCATCAAAGCTTGCCATGCCTCCGGAGGAGGAGGAGGTGGTGGCGGATCTTGATTCTGATTCTGATTGGTGCTCTTAGTGGGAGCCATCCTGAAGAGGTTGACCACCGTTAGCACATTGACAGATAAAATGAAGCTGAATCCAACGGAATGAAAATTGCAACATAAAGTCTTCACATCCGAACAAAATGAACGAATGCATTCCTCTTGAAATGGTCACATATCCATAAATTGAGAAGCCACTTAGAATTTAGGTAGAGAAATAAATCAACAAGGTACGGATCAAGAACGAATACTCGGTAAGAAATCCCAATCTCAAACCAATTATCCGTGGAAGAAGAACTAGAGCTACAAGAATTCCCACCTATGAAACTCCCGAACCTTTCCGGTTATGCAATCAGGTGTTGGGGATACAGGGGAAGCATAATATCTCACCCAAATCTAGCAAATCCTACATCCAGCTGTATCCATCCTTCAACACATAACCGAGAAAAACTTCGGAAACCATCTACCTCAACCTTCGAAAAGCATCCATTATACAAGTTATGGCGATACTCCCGAACTCCCGCCCCAGTACTGGGTGGCGTCGAGGTTATCTCACCAACGAACTGCATAAAAGAGATTTTCGATGTCGGCGTACTAAACTCAGGTATTCCAGAACTGCAACGATAAAATTGTGACGACAACACCTCGGAGCTCAACTCCCCGGGACACTGCCACAACCCCTAAAGACAGGAGGCACCAAGAACAATGTTCTCGTCACAAAACCATCAGAACGATTCCAAGATACCCGCGTGATCCTAAATTTTTTTAGTGAAATTTGAGAAGAGAAGAGTCAAAACTCTACGTCAGGAGGCCTTACCAGAGCGATGAGGAGACTGGCAAGTAAAAAGAATTCCTAAACTCTCCGATATATAATTCCTAATTGACTCAAAACATTTTTCTAGACACAACTCGGCGCTAATAACGATCAAGCAATGGGGGCTCCTAAGGTCGGGGAAGGCTCTGATTACCAACTTGTAACGCCCTCGATGCGGCTATAGCTCCCACGTGTCGAGGCACGACTTAGAGGCATAACCGCATTGAAAGCAATGTCGCAAGTTAGGCAATCTTCACAACATCCCATGTAAAATAGATAATAAAAGGGGAGATACATAGTTGGCTTACACTCGCCACGTCACACAAAGTACATAAATAGCATTACCACATTCAAACACTCATGGCCCGACTACGGCGCCAAAATAAAAGATAACCCAACATGCGACACGGTCCCGATCGCCCCAACTGGGCACCACTACTGATCATCAGGGAAAGACACGTAGTATCGGCGTGAGTCCTCGTCGAACTCCCACTTGAGCTCAAGCGCGTCATCTAGAACGGAATCATCAGGCCCTGCATCTGGTTTGGAAGTAATCTGTGAGCCACAGGGACTCAGCAATCTCGCACCCTCGCGATCAAGACTATTTAAGCTTATGGGTAAGGCAAGGTAAATATGTGGAGCTGCAGCAAGCGACTAGCATATATGGTGGCTAACCTGTTCGCAAAAGAGAGCGAGAAGAGGTGGCAAAGCGCGAGCGAGTAACTAGAGGACAACCTGCGCAAGCATTACTCCAACACCGTGTTCACTTCCCGGACTCCGCCGAGAAGAGACCATCACGGTAACTCACACAGTTGATTCATTTTAATTAAGTTAAGGTTCAAGTTATCTACAACCGAACATTAACAAATTCCCATCTGCCCATAACCACGGGCACGGCTTTTGAAAGTTCAAATCCCTGCAGGGGAGTCCCAACTTAGCCCATGACAAGCTCTCATGGTCAACGAAGGAATATACCTTCTCCCGAGACATTCCGATCAGACTCGGTATCCCGGTTCTACAAGACACATCGACAAGTTAAAACAAATCCAGCAACACCGCCCGAATGTGCCGACAAATCCCGATAGGAGCTGCACATATCTTGTTCTCAGGGCACACTCAGATAGGTCAAGCTACGAGTAAAACCAGCCCTCGAGTTTCCCTGAGGTGGCCCCGCAGGCTGCCTGGTTCAGACCAACACTCAGAGGAGCACTGGCCCGGGGGGGGGGGTTTAAATAAGATGACCCTCGGGCTCCGGAAACCCAAGGGAAAAAGAGGCTAGGTGGAAAATGGTAAAACCAAGGTTGGGCATTGTTGGAAAAGCTTTAATCAAGGCAGACTATCAAGGGGTTCCCATTATCACCCAACCGCGTAAGGAACGCAAAATCCGGGAACATAACACCGATATGACGGAAACTAGGGCGGCAAGAGTGGAACAAAACACTAGGCGAGAGGCCGAGCCTTCCACCCTTTACCAAGTATATAGATGTATTAAGATAACATTATAATATAGTGATATCCCAACAAGTAAATAATGTTCCAACAAGGAACGGTCTCCAATCTTCACCGGCAACTAGCAACGCTATAAGAGGGGCTGAGCAAAGCGGTAACATAGCCAATCAACGGTTTGCTAGGACAAGGTGGGTTAGAGGTTTGACATGGCAATTTGGGAGGCATGATAAGCAAGTGGTAGGCATCGTGGCAAAGGCAAAGCAAAAGAGCGAGCATCTAGCAAAGCAAAGATAGTAGTGATTTCGAGGGTATGATCATCTTGCCTGCAAAGTTGTCAGAGTTGACTGGATCCTCGAAAGCAAACTCAACGGGCTCCTCGTTAGCGAACTCGTCTCCCGGCTCCACCCAAACAAGAAAAACAAGCAACAAGGGCACAATCAACCACGTGCAAACTCAAACAACAAGATGCAAAGATGGTATGCTATGCGGGATGCAATATGCGATGCATATGCAAGATTTGACAAGGAATGCATGAACCTGGCCTCAACTTGGAAATCCAAGTGTGCCACTGGAAAGATGAGATGAAATCGCTTGAAAACGATATAAAGAATGCCGGAATCGGAGTTACGGTTTGGAAATGGCAAGCAATTCAAATATGATCACGTTCTGCGATTTACAGCAAGTAGCCATCTAAATGCAACAAGATGAGCATGCTACAGCACCCAAACATGGCATCAAAATACATGGCAGGGATCCACTCATGATGCTTAACAAAATACTAGCACTGAGCCACGGCCAAATCGTCCATTAACAGGTTCAAACAAGCATGGCAAAAATGCATTTGGTAAATAGATTTCAGACTTTGTGAAATTAACACTTGTCTGGAATTTCAGATCAGATAGCACTCTTTGGAGCATGAAAACCATATGCTACAGGACCTGAACATGGCAAAGTAAAGCATGGTATGGAGCTACTCAAAGAGCTTAACAAAAGTCCCTTAGTGACCTTGAGCCAAAAGGGATCAGAAAATACATTTGCAAGCATGTGAACATGGCAAAAACATAATCAGTTATCAGACTTAGTGAAAACTGGAGCATGCTGAAACAGACATCAAGTAGGCATGTTTACGAGCTCGATGCACTCATTACGGAGCAAGTCATGACAATCTAAGAATACACCCATCAAGAATATACAAAATATAAGCTAGACATGGCAAGAACAATTACATAGCATGCACGGATCAACTACAACATCCTCGGAAAAATTGCTAACAAGTAGACAATCTGCCTAGATTCACGAAATAGCAAAAGTAGAGCTCGATTGACTCAAGCTAGGGTGCTTCATAATTGCAAATAAAGACATGGATGGATATAGCACTACAATATTAACAAAACATCCTTACTGATCGTCCTCAAAAGAGGCACGGATCACTAGGAAACAACATGAACATATGGCATATTGAGATAAACAGATCAAGGACTTACTGGAAATGCTAAGTCCCTGGAATCAGCATTAACGAATGCTCCACTTTGCAAGCTTGTGCTAGTCACCACACACATCACAAAAATACATGGGTTGCACCTCTGGATAGATGGCAAAACATGTAACAAAACTCATGTAGAGCTCAGGGGCATATCATGCACACAATAATCATGGCAAAAATGACAAATATCTAATTGGAGCAGCATATCTGACAATTATCTCAAATAGCATTCTTCTAACAGCATTTCGAGCATCAAGATGAACTCAAATGAAAATGATGCAATGAGATGAAATGATGTGCTCTCTGAGATGAACATTATGATATGCTATTTGCCCAAAACGGAGTTACGTATGCAAAGTTACGATGCGATGAACAATGCCAAAATATTTAGGGTTAGGGACGGAAAGTCAACCGATCCGAAATTTCAGATCTAGATCTGGCCGGCGCGGTTTACGAGGTTCGTCGGAAAATCGTCGGGGCCGCCGGAGTTCGTCGAGGAAGAGGCCGGAGAGGCGCTCCCGGGCCGGATCTCGCCGGATCCGGCCGGCAGGGAGCCGGAGAAGTGCCGCGGCGGGGCGGCGGAGGTCGCCGGGGCCACGGGCGGCGAGCTCGCCGGCGTGACGACAAGAGGCGGCGGCGGGGCGGCGCCGGAGTGTGGCCGGAGACGGCGCCGGGCGGTGGACCGGGTGTGGGGAAGAAGGGCGCGGGGCACGCGGGGAGCTGCGGGCCCTGGAGGGCCTCCCGCGGGCTCGCCGGGCCGGCTGCGGAGGAACGCGGCGGTGACACGTGGCGGCTCGTGAGTGGACCGGGCGGGCAGCGGACGTGTCCGGCGCCGACGGACAATGTCCGGCGCACGGAGGAGAAGCGGGGCTAGGGTTTCGGGGAAGAAGGAGATCCAGATTTCGTAGGGGGTCTTTAAATAGAGGTAGAGGGAGCTAGGAGTGTCCAAATGAGGTGCGGTTTTCGGCCACGCGATCGTGATCGAATGCTCTAGATGATGGAGAGGGTTTTGCTGGGTTTTGGGCCAAAATGGAGGGGTGTTGGGCTGCAACACACACGAGGCCTTCTCGGTCCGTCGGTTAACCGTTGGAGCATCAAACGAAGTGCAAATGGTACGAAACTTGACAGGCGGTCTACCGGTAGTAAACCAAGGCTGCTTGGCAAGTCTCGGTCCAATCCGGAAATGTTTAATCCCCACACACGAAAGAAAGGTAGAAATGACCACCGGAGGAGAACGGAGCGCTGGAATGCAAAACGGACAACGGGGAAAATGCTCGAATGCATGAGATGAACACGTATGCAAATGCAATGCACATGATGACATGATATGAGATGCATGACAATGACAACAACACACGGAGGCAAAGACCCGAACCCGAGAAAATAAAATAACTTAAGGCCGGAAATGGCAAGAGTTTGAGTACATATTGGGTAAATCATATCCGGGGTGTTACAACGCCGCACCGAGAGCACCAGGGCGGTGGACGATGGCGAGGCCTAGGAAGGGGGCGACGCGGAGCCAGGGAAGACGTGACAGTGGATGCCCACGCGTAGAGGAGTATGAGGGTTCACTGGTTCGCTGCGGTGTGAGGTTGTCGCCGCCGCAGAATAACATGGCGTGTGGGTGAGTAGAGGGATGGCCTGGCCAGCGGTGGGAGTAGTAGGGGGCGGTGAGGCCTCCGCCGCATCGCTGCCGACCATGGGAGGTAGGAGCACGAGGCACAACCGGCGCTGGTTTGAGCGGCTGGAGCAAGAAGACTAGAGGTTGAAGAAGCACTACGGCCGTTGGATGGACATCGTACGGTCAGTGGAGCTAGAACGTGCATATTGACTAAGTTGACAAAGCCCTCCGTCCCCGTTAACTTAGTAGGCCCACAAGTCAGCCTGCCACTATACTGGGTCCCAGCTAGCAGGGGGAGTATTCATTTTTTGTGCGTAATATGGAGGGTCCAAGCTATCAGCGGCGATAACATTTTTTTCGTGAAATACAAAGGCCCTTTCGGTGGGTCCCAGATGTCAAGTGGAGGAATCATTATTTTGCACGTAATAAGGAGGCATTTCCTTGCGTGCGGCCGTGGAACCAACTGTCAGCCTCTCCACGTACAGTCCACTTTAGATGCATGTCGGTCGTTGACCACGTTGACCTGGCCGCGCCGAGAGCACCAGGGCGGTGGACGATGGCGAGGCCTAGGAAGGGAACGACACAGAGACAGGGAAGACTCGGTAGTTGTTTCCCACGCGAAGGGGAGTATGACTGTACGAGGGTTTACTGGTTCGTCTGCCATCGTCGGAGAATAACAGCAGGTGTGGGTGAGTAGAGGGATGGCTAGGCTAGCGATGGGAGTACGGTGGGGCGGTGAGGCCTGCGCGGTTGCACAGCCGGCTGCGGGGAGGAGGGAGCAGGCACTCCCACCGGCGCTTGTTTGAGCGGCTGGAGCAGGAAGAGCAGAGATTGAAGAAGCACGATGGCCGTTGGATGGACACCTAACAGCCACTGCTTATGCGTCAAGCTTTTTTAGGAAAGCCTCAAATCTGTGAAAAACATCATACAACCCATCTACCATTATTTCTAATAATTTACAGCCCATTTGCTAATTCTTAAGGTTTTTTGGAGCCCATATTCTTTTTGTTAGCATTACAGCCCATATTGTGGCCACGGTTAAAAAATTATATGAAATTTTGCATATTTCGGTGCGGTCCGAACTGTTTTTAATCCTGAAATTTCGAGTCACATTCAAACTGATTTTAAAAATACATGTATATTAATACAAAATTCAACAAATTGTCCACACATAAAAATCAATGCAATTTAAAATCTCGAAATGAAAAAAGAAATCTGAAACTAATTGCCAGTTTGATGTGTTTTAAAAATGTAGAACCCATTCCTCATTACCGATAGGCCATTTTCTCGGTCAGCCAAATGAAGCTCTCCTCGTCTTGAAAGATTTGCAGCCCAACAGGCCTGGCAAAGCAACTTACTTGGCAAATCACAAAAAAACTGGGCTGTGGCCATGGACCTAGCTGTCATCCTCTCCACGTACAGTACTCTTCCAATGGAAGTCGGTCGTTGACCACACTAACCACGCCGCGCCGAGAGCACCAAGGCGGTGGACGACGGCGAGGCCTAGGAAGGGGATGATGCGGTGCCGGGGAAGACGCGTCAGTGGATGCCCACGCGAAGAGGAGTACGAGGGTTCAGTGGTTCGGCTGTGGTGTGAGGCTGCCGTCGCCGCAGAATAACATGGGTGTGGGTGAGTGGAGGGATGGCCTGGCCAGCGGTGGGAGTAGTATGGGGCGGTGAGGCCTCCGCGGTAGCACAACCGACCACGGGAGGCAGGAGCAGGCGGCACGACCGGCGCTGCTTTGGGCGACTGGAGCAAGAAGACCAGAGGTTGAAGAAGCACTAAGGCCGTTGGATGGACATCGTACGGTCACTGGAGCTAGAATCGTTCATATTGACTAACTTGACAAAGCCCTCCATCCCCGTCAACTTAGTAGGACCAAAAGTCATCCTCCCACTGTGGTGGGTCCCAGCTGGTAGGGGGTATTCATTTTTTTGTGCGCAATAAGGAGGCACTTCCTTGCGTGCGAAGATATAGTTGGTGGGTCCGACCTGTCAGCGGAGGGAACATTTTTTTCACGAAATACAGAGGCCCTTCCGACGGGTCCTAGCTGTCAGGTGGAGGAATCATTATTTTGCGCGTAATAAGGAGGCATTTCCTTGTGTGCGGCCGTGGACCCAGCTGTCAGCCTCTCCACATACAGTCCACTTCTGATGGATGTCGTTCATTAACCACGTTGACCATGCCGCGCCGAGAGCACCAGGGTGGTGGACGACGGAGAGGCCTACGAAGGGAATGACATGAAGCCGGGGAAGACACGACAGTGGCTGCCCACGCGGTGGAGAGTACGAGGGTTGACTGGTTCGGGTGCCGTCGCCAAAAAATAACAGGAGGTGTGGGTGAGTAGAGGGATAGACAGGCCAGGGATGCGAGTATATGATGGGGCCGTGAGGCCTGCCCGACAGCACAGCCGGCCACGGGAGGCGGGAGCAGGCGGTTCCGACGCGCTGGTTTGGGCGGCTGGGGCAGGAAGATCAGAGACTGAGAAGCACGATTGCCGTTAGATTGACATCTAATGGTCTGACGCTGGTAGAGCCGATTGTTGACTAAGTTTCTTTTTTGATAAACCTTCTGTACACATGAACTTAGTAGGCCCACAAGTCAGCCCCCAAATCTGTGCCAGACAACATAGAGCCCATTTGCTAGTTTTTAATAATTTGCAGCCCATTTGCTAATTCTTAAGTAATTTATTACATCCCATTTTCTGCCCAGGACCACGGTTGAAAAGTTCAACCTTATTTTGCATATTTCGGTGTAGTCCGAACTTTTGTAATCCCGAAATGATAAACATTTTTTAAGAACTTATTGATTTGCCTAAAAAATCGTTTTGGTTTTGTAAGCAAATAAGACGTGGGACAATTGAGTTGGTTTAAGGGAAAACCAGTGGTAAAAAATCAACGCTGGGAGGAAAAACAACAACAAAAATAAGGATGTAAATATGAAAAGTGAATTTTATGTATTTTCAATATAATGATACGTGTATATGAACTAGTAAAACTATAGGTAGAGATTAGAAAACGGATGTAGGACATGCATTTCAAGAGGAAAATAGAACTGAGCCGTGTGTTTGATTCAGTAAGAAAAGTGCCTGCGGATGTTGTAAGACAAAATATAACTAACGCTGGCGGGCCAGAGGCCAGTAGATACCTACTAGATCTTTGTGCCCCGTTGTCGTCATGGGCTGGGCCTGTTAAAAACAAAACCAAGCCTGAGCAGTCTACAACCCAGTTGAAACTTGCTCGACCTGAAAAAACAATATACGTGCTCAATAAACGAGAGAATTCTGCAAGTACAGACTGATAACTGGGATGCAACAGGGATATTGTTTTTTCATCGTGATAATAAGAGCATGCACTTGTTTCAAAAAATTTGGAGAACTGGGAATTTGAATGGTAGGTGCTTATGCTACCCATCAAATAAAAATCAGATGCTTGAAAATTCGTTTCGAAACAAATGATTCAGCTTTATATCCACGTCGACCCTCGGTATGATGGTTGGAAGCAAATGCCAAGTTCATACCAAAAGATCGTTAACAACAATACCAACTTGCGGACGACAAGGTAGTACAAGTACCAATACCAAACTAACTTATAATATTTTTAGTCCTGGCCCTAGTGTTCGTCTGGTAGAAAATCTTGCAGAGGACCAGCTCCCGCTCCTTCTCTTGCTCCAGGTCCCCGAGGTGGTACTGGTGCATCACCCAGTTAGTCCTCTGCTGGTCGAAGTTCTTATTGGTGTGCAGCACCAGAACCCTTTTGCTGCCCGTCTGCCGGCCGTTGACCATCACTGACAAGGTATTGCCGATGTTGTGCCAGATCGCGTGCATGCCGCACTCCGACTATATCTTGCGACTCGTCCACGTGCCCCTTTTGAGCGCCCTGGAATTGCGCTGGAAGAAATGCTTGCTTAGGCCTCAAGGTGCTCGATCAACTCCTGATCCGTGGGATCGAACTTGATGCCAGCCGGCAGCACCGGCCAATCCTTCTTCGACTTGCATGGGTTAATTCTAGTTATATGGTACTCAATGTATGATCAATCGACTGTTTTAAGTGAATGATGAAAGATTTCGACAGATAAGTGGTACTTCAAATCTGAAGTCCAGAATACCCGAGCACGCCACTGGGATTCTTGTGTCACCTCGCGCGCAGCGTGTTGTGACGTCAATTTAATGTGTGGACATGATGAATAATTTGACCGACGTATACTAGTACTGCTACTGTACTACTTACTAGTTGTATTTAGTGTCACATTTTAACCATAGGTTTAACTAACAAGTACGCACTTGAAGCCTAAGTGATATATATATATATGCTGCACAACATCTCCATCATCATTATCAGTACATCCTGCGCAGGTGAGTTAGGATGCACTTGATCCCAGAAAGGTATCTATCCTTCAAACCAGAGGAGTGCTTCAAACTAACAACAGTACATAATATCCAACAAAAGAGGGTCGTGCTACAGCAGCAGAATACATGGCTCAGTCTACATATCAGTACGAATCAAGTTGTGCATATTTTCTGTTGGCATGAACCACATCGCCGCATGTCGGGTTTGCAAAAGCCATCCATCGCATGGAAGCTTGATGCCTTTCACACACTAAAGATTATCTGGCAACAAGTTGTGTCGACGAATCTCTGGATATGGTGATTCATGAAACCCGTGGTATGATGTGTAAACACAGCCCCTCTGGCGAATGGAAGTTGCATAGCATGGTAATCATTGCTGGTGATACGATTGATGATTGGTTGGATGATCGGATAATTGAGCCCGAGGAACATGGAGTGGTTGCCGAGTCTGTAAACCCGCCTCCAGTTGAATACGCCTGGCCCAACAGAGCTGGGATCTTTCTCGAACATGAAGCAGCCATAGCCATCAATGTCACGAACGCCCCCGACATTGTACTGCATGTGGTTTGATGAAATGGTTTGGTCAATTTGGTATGTGCAAATGAGCATCAAATGACCACCATCAGCTGAACGAGCGATAAACCACCACCCATCGGCTGGTATGATTCGAGGTCCTGGAATCATGAAGGCCGGCGCATTTGCGTCTGCTGCAACAATTCAAATTGGAGACCAAAGGGACAAAAATAAACAATCATGTTGAGAGTATGTGTGGAATTAAGATTATTATAACAGTGACACATATCATAGATAGAGAATTGCAATGCCGTGGTCATAATCATACCCCAAGTTAAAATAAATAAGCCAATGGCTTTCATATTCTAGCAATATATCATGGTTCAAACATCATGTAACAATGAGAGGAAAACAGATATGACAGGGCCTACTCATAATCTACATAGCATTTACTACAGTTATCATATCAACTCTAAGCAATAACATGCGTTGTTATAAAAATCCTGGAAATGAGAGTAACATATAGCAATCCTGAGGTTATACTCATAATATCTATTCTAACAATCATTAGATACCAATTGTTCTCATATCAACTCTAACAATAACATGTGTGGTCATAAAAATCTAGGAAATGAGAGGAACATATAGCAATGATGTGGTTATAGACATACTATATATTCTAAATTTGTAACAATGAACATGCAGTCGTATTCTTAAGGTAAAGATGAGATGAGATAGAACAATTACACGACGATAGATTCCACCAGTATAGGCAGCCAATCTATGCGTTGACCGCATAAACGATGCCATCGTGCACTATAGCATCAGACAGAAGTGTTGGGTAAAGAGGATCGACGATGAGCCATAACCATGTATGGCGACCGGATTCCAGATAGACTAATCCCATGTTGAACACGACAATGAGCTTGTAATCCATGTAGTCTTCTGATGGTGTGGGCACTTCACAGATTACAACCTTCAACAAACAGAGGTCGAGCCAAAAGCTCGACGCGTCTCATGCATAGTAGGCAGGAGTGTCCGGCGGGCCACGAGGCTCGATGGCGGCGGTATCCAGAGATGGAAGGGTGATCTCTCGCTAGGTGTAGATATCCACGAGACGCCACGGACTACCGGATTGGTGGATGAGGACGATCCAGTTGGCCATCATGCCCGCCAAGTAGTGGCCGCGCATGAAGGACAGGTGGACCGGTAGTGGTAGCATGTCGAGGGGAACCACGACAACCTCCGCAGGATCGTCAAGTCGGTGTTTGGGCCACCTGCGAGGATCGGGCATCAGCAAGCAGGGTGTCTTGACAAGAGTCGGCCGGTTGCAGACGAGTAGATGGTACAAAGACACCGAGCGTGCGGCCAGACAGACGGTGCAGAGTAGGTCCATACGATTACAGATCTGCTCCAAGAGAACATCGGGGAGGGAATTCCAATCGCGGCTCTGCGTGTCAGTCAGTTCTACCATTGGGGTTTTCGGTGCCTGCGAGCCAGCGGGGAAGTGGATTTGGGCGAGCGAGCAAAGAAGCTTCTCCTCGCGTGGCCGAGCAGTGAGCGGGGGGATATGGTACGCGCGAGCTACCAAGGAAGATAGCGCGAGCGGGCGAGCAGTGAGCGGGGGGAAATGGTGTGCGGCCGACGATGGGGAAGAGAGGAGGAAGAAGAAGAGAGGAGGAAGAAGAGTGGAAGACAGGGAAGAAAGTGCATTAAATCTCAATTCTACTACTACTACCAGGATATACCGTCCTTCGGAGTGTAAATAGTTACACCGATGACATGTGTGTCTACCACAAGAGGGCCCATATGCCAGTTAATGGAGGACAGAAGCGTGCTCTATTGGCAAACATGATGGCAGTACTGGGTAAGGCTGATTTAGTAACACCAACATGCTGGTTCAGCTTATTAATTAAGTGCCCCATCTGCTGCAGCGTGTATTGTCACTTCACTGTGAAGACTAGTTGAATAGTTCTCTCTGACCGAGATGGGGAATAATGGATCATGAAGACTTCCTTTCTACATTATCCCTATGCCTCTACGCTCACTTCACTCATTTTGCTCTGTACGTAGTCATTTGTTGAAATCCCTAGAAAGACAAATACTCCGTATTTGGGAACAAAGGGAGGATTTTACTCCGTATTTGGGAACAGAGGGAGTATCACCATATGGAGGGAACATAGGAAGCTTGAAATATGAACATGTCAATGGGAGGGAGTAAGCCCCATGCATGCATGCAACATGCAACACTCACACATACACATGGACGCACGCTACACTCACACACCCATGCGACACACATCACACGATGCAACACACACGCTCACGCTCAAGTGCTCAACCTACTCCCTACGTCCGTGAAAGACTGTACATTTAGAGATTTACACATTGACCAGGGCATAATTAACGCCCAAAAGTAGCAGACTTATGTGTGCATGCGACCATTGAGAGAAGAAGATTAAATGAAGGTCGTTGCATGCTGTAATTAAGGATAGACATGTAGCCTATACCTAGAGCACAAGTTGGTGCATTAGTCAATCAATATCGATTTAGATTAAAGGCTAAATGAATTGGAAGTGTAGATGTACTACACTCTTTGTTTTCTAGCTGATTTCTTTGCTCTGCCAACTGACAGGTGGGATCCAGAAACCAGGTGACAATTTAACCAGTCAACAAAGTGCCACGTCGACTATGTGGCCGGTCAGTAGGGTGCAATACGGTGCTCTACGATGAGCTAGTGATTGTATAATCACCGCAAAACTATATATATAGTGACCGTAAAGAGCGTATTGTTACATACGTTGACCGCTAGTGTATTTTTCTCGTTTCAAATTAAGCCATATTAACCGGAAAGGATGCAGTATGGACTAGTACTAGTACTGCTTTGATGTGTCCCGTCAACTCGCCGAACGAGGAGAAGCTTGCTTACTACGCCTCTCCCTCGCCCACGCGCGTGATGGTTCACAGGACGAGGAGAGGGTTTTGACTACAACGCCCTCTCCCTCTCCCTTTCCCTCACCCTCTCCCTCGCGGTGGACGTGCAGCAGTTCATTCAGTGTCAGATTGCCAGAAGCATAATGTGTACTGTAGTATCATCATTATTGGACCTTTCGAAGAGGCGAAGAGCCAAGTGCAAGGTTCACACGAGTACGAACTGTTGAACCTCCCAAAGAGGCAAAGAGCCAAGCGCAAGGTTTTATAGGAGTTGTCGTCCTAGTAGGAGCGTACTACAACTATACAAACGATGCTACTGTATGATGCCGCCACGTCACGTATATCCAAAGCTGTGCCACCTTTTTTTCTTTCTCAAAGAGTGTTGGAGCCCGTGTGTTGGGGATATCACTACTGGGCGTAAACCGGCCTATCTGGGCCGGGTTAACTTCGTCAGTAGTTAAGTATGTTAAAGCCCAAGAAGGCAGCTGAGGGCTCAAGGCCCATAGTCGGCTCAAGGCCTGTAGCCGTAAACCGGCGTTGGTATTTAACTTGTACTGTAAGTTAGGAATAAGTAGAGACCAAACCGGACACATCTATGAGCCGGTATTGGGACTCTGTGAACCGACGAGCATCACCCGTGTATATAAGGGGACGACCCGGCGGCGGTTCAAGGACAACAGACAACAACTCGAGACATAGGCGAAGCTTGTTTGCTCCCTAGTCATCGAAAC
Source organism: Triticum urartu (assembly GCF_056163025.1). Taxonomy (NCBI): domain Eukaryota; kingdom Viridiplantae; phylum Streptophyta; class Magnoliopsida; order Poales; family Poaceae; genus Triticum; species Triticum urartu. The sequence continues at coordinate 151,454,860 of NC_141876.1, forward strand.
CCCATCAATCCCATCACAACTAGACGTAGGCTTTTACCTTCATCGAAGGGGCCGAACTAGTATAAACTCTCTTGCGTCCCTGTGTCCGCTTTAACCCCTTCAATCTAACCCGTCGCGATGGCTCCACGACTAAGTCCTTTCTTTAGGACATCTGCCGTGACAAAACCACGATAGTTGGCGCCCACCGTGGGGCTATCGCATGATGGTTTCAAGTTCTTGGAGGGCCGCTTTGAAGGACTCGAGGGCTACGCTGTGGGCCGGATGACTAAGAGTCGTCGCGGCAAGCTCTACATCGATGATGCAGGCTGGGGCCCCGAGGCCGGCTCAGTTGAGTACGGGTACCGGGTCCCCTTTGGTGGCATACACGTTTTCATCGTCAAGATCGGTGAACCGGGCCCTGAGCCGGACATCTGCACCGACCTCGTCGAAACGGCTCAGCGTGCGCGGTCCGCCCGGGTTAAACCGGCCATGAAGCGTGCCTTCGTGGGAGTTATCCATGGAGGAAGTTACAAGGATGGATCGGAATCTCGCGGCGAGACCGTCGTTTATTCCGGCAACGAGTCATCAACTGGAGAAACCGAATCTCTATATCAGCTACAAGGTGGCCGAATTGGGGGCTGTTCCGACGGCGAAAGTATTCCGGACCCCTCTGATCTACCCAACCGAGTTGGAATATTCATGGACGGCACACAAGCAGCGCTTCATTCTTCAACCGCCGCGCCAATAACCTCCGGTTCAGCAGCGGCGACAGCTGCCGGGGCAGGAAGCTCTGCACGCCCGCTAGCTCAAGTTCTATCAGATCTATTTGATGCATTGGCTGCGCTTATGGCAGAAGCTAATCCGGTGGATCAGGAAGTCCACAACGCGGAGATTGCAAAGGTGAAGGAACAGATCACCCAGGCCAAGGCAGACCTGGCAGCTGAGAATGCCAGGATGACCACAGAGCGGGCCGCTTTAGACGCACAAGCCTACAGGCTCATGTTGGACCAGAACGCGTCGCATGAAGTCATGAGGAGGAAGTACCGATCCCGTTTGCCTTTGGTTTTTGAGGCCAGAGACCTTTTCAACATCCCAGGAGCAGGAACCAGTAATCCGCTGGAGGGGAACCGGGCGGAAGCTCTTGGGACTGGTGCGCCGGTTCAGCCCCGTCCGATGAATCCGCCTCGTCAAAACACTGTTATACCTCAGGCTGTTTCAACACCTCCGGGTCACTACTCCAACCCAATGGACAATCTCGTTGCTGCTGCTGCACGGCTGGAGGCCATTCCAATTGAAGGTGACTCGCCGCAGGCGGTAGAGACACGACGGGTCAAAGAGCTTCTTAGGACAGCTTTGGTCCAACAGGAAGCATACTCGTATAGCCGCGACCGGATCCACTCGACCCCTCGTCCAAGCCGGAGCTATAGCAGGCGTATGGATGAACCAGCAATATCAAGTAATGAACGACGTGGAGCACCCCGCGGCAACAATCTGGCGGGTGGTGCTGATAACGCTCAGGAAGTGGTGGACCGGGCCCGAGCGCGCAGGGAGGCCGAGTTAGCCGCACAATATCAGGCTCGGCAGCTTACACCGGTTCGTCCAACTATTTCGGTCGAACCCGGTGTTACTTCTAGCTCTTTGGGGGTGCCTTGCCTTGTCCCCGCTTTACGCAATGTGCGCCTGCCCAAGGATTTCAAGGGCCCGCGCAAGGTACCAAATTACACGGCGGATCAACCCCCAGAGACATGGGTGGAGAGCTATGAGATGGCCATGGAGATGCTTGATGTGGATGATGCGGCATGTGCGAATTACTTCACCATGATGCTTGAAGGAACGTCCCGCACTTGGTTAAAAAGCTTACTGGCCAACTCTATCAGTTCATGGGCCCAATTACGAGCCCGGTTTATCAGTAATTTCAAGGATACATGTAAGCAGCCTATGTCGATAGTGGACTTAGCTGCCTGTGTCCAGGAGGAAGGAGAATCGATGACTCATTGGGTGCGCCGGGTCTCACAAGTGTTGCATTCATCAGACCGCATCAACGCTGACACCGCAGTCTTAACCCTAGAAGGCAACTGCCGGTTTGGGCCCCTAAAGCTGAAGTTGGGACGGATGGAGCGCCATTGCACTGACATGGGGACCCTCATGGCCGCTTTGGTAAAGTATGCTGATTCTGATAGTACCAAGGATCCCGAATCTGATGATGACAAGGCAGGGAAGGGAAAGAGGAACAACAACTCCAAAGGCCAGCAGCATCACTTGGCAGGCAATGGTGGCGGAGGCAAGCGTAAAGCGGATGGTAACATGGACTTTGTGGCTAACACCAACGCGCAGGACAAGGGCCAGCGACGCAGGGGTAAACTGCCAAATCGCAATGGAGCACCCAACCCTAACCCGGACCGCCTAAATTATCTACTGAGCCAGCCCTGTCCAAGACATGGAACGAAGGAGGTGCCAGCAAACCACCTTTGGAAGGATTGCTTCATTATGCAGGAGTTCAAGAATTCTAATGCTTTCCGGTATGATCACGGCTACGGCGGTGGCTCAGGATCCGGGCCGGGTTACGGTGGAGGAAATTCCGGTTCAGGAGTTAATGGTAATCCGGGTGGACATAATAATCAAAATAATCAGAACAACTAGGGTGGTTACAACCAACAACAGCAACAGTCAGGTTACTAGAGCAACCCAAAGCAGTTGAATAGTGGGCAGTACCATGTCTTCACCACTAGCTTGGACAAGCGAGACCGGAAGGTTCAGAGGCGGGCAGTCAACTCTGTTGAACCGGCCGTGCCCCGTTATCTACGCTGGTCTGAACAACCAATCATATGGAGCAGAGAGGATCACCCTCCCTAGGTTGATAATCCGGGTCAGTTGGCTCTAGTGGTGGCGCCTCAGGTGGGAGGTTACAAGTTCACCAAGGTGCTCATGGATGGAGGGAGCAGCATTAATATCTTGTACTATGAGACCTTCCGTCGTATGGGACTAACAGATAAAAATCTCAAACCGTCCAATACGGTATTCCACGGTGTGGTACCTGGCAAGTCAGCATATCCTGTTGGTAAGATAGCTCTGGAAGTGGCCTTTGGAGATGATCATGATTCTAGGTCGGAGACATTGACGTTTGAAGTGGTGAAAATCCAAAGTCCATATCACACCCTGTTTGGGCGACCGACCTACGCCAAGTTTATGCACGGCCCTGTTATGTGTATTTGCAGCTCAAAATGCCGGGTCACAAGGGGACAATAACGGTTCACGGAAGCCGTAAAATCGCTTTGGAGTGCGAGGAAGGAGATGCGGCCTACGCAGAGTCGGTTTGTGCCACCGAGGAGCTGAAGTATTATAAGGACAATGTTGATCCGGCGGACATGACTCCATTAAAGAAGCCAACTATGGAGCATGATCCGGCCCTGAAGTTCAAATCGGCAGCAGAAACTAAGCTTGTTGACTTCGTACCTGGCGATTCATCCAAGCAGTTCAGCATCAGTGCCAACTTGGATCCAAAATAGGAAAGCGCGCTCATCGAGTTCATCCGTGAGAATCGGGACATTTTTGCATAGAAGCCCTCTGACATGCCAGGTGTACCGAGGCAACTCGCTGAGCACACCCTCAATGTGGATCCTAAATACAAGCCGGTGAAACAGTTTCTCCACCGGTTTAACAAAGAAAGACGCAAGGCGATTGGAGAAGAGGTAGCCAGGCTCTTAGCAGCTGGCTTTATTGTTGAAGTTTTTCACCCTGAGTGGCTTGCCAATCCGGTGCTGGTCCTTAAGAAAAACGGCACCTGGCGCATGTGTGTGGATTACACAGATCTTAATAAGGCTTGTCCAGCAGATCCTTTTGCCCTCCCCCGTATTGATCAAATTATTGATGCTACGGCGGGTTGTGAGCGTTTAAGTTTTTTGGATGCATATTCTGGCTATCATCAGATCAAAATGGCAGTTAAGGACCAGGAGAAGACAGCATTCATAACTCCCTTTGGAGCCTTCTGCTATGTGTCTATGCCCTTTGGGCTCAAGAGTGCCCAGGCAACTTATCAACGATGTGTACAAAATTGTCTTCACAAGCAGATTGGCCGTAATGTACATGCTTACGTGGATGATATCGTGGTTAAGTCCAGGGAGAAGGAGACTCTGGTTGACGATTTGAAGGAAACCTTTGATAACCTGAGGACGTACAAGATGATGCTTAATCCGGCCAAGTGTGTTTTTGGTGTACCGGCAGGCAAGTTATTGGGTTTTCTGGTGTCCAACAGGGGAATTGAGGCTAATCCGGAGAAGATCACAGCCATCACCTCCCTGGCTAAACCGAAGTGTATCAATGATGTTCAACGCCTGGCAGGACGGATTGCCGCGTTAAGCCGGTTTATCAGCCGCCTTGGTGAGAAGGCGATCCCTTTGTATCAGATGTTGAAGAAGACGGATCAGTTCGTCTAGAGTTCCGCTGCTGATGAGGCGTTTGAGGACTTAAAGCGGCAATTGGCCAATCCGCCTGTGCTCGCTGCTCCCATTGACAAGGAGCCGTTACCGCTATATGTTGCTGCTAATGCTCGTGCGGTCAGCGTGGCTATTATGGTGGAGCGAAAGGAGGCAGGTAAGGAGCATCCAGTTCAATGTCCGGTCTATTATATCAGCAGGTACTCATTGAGTCCAAGCAAAGGTATCCGCATTGGCAGAAGCTGGTGTACGGAGTTGTTATGGCAAGCCGGAAGCTTAAGCAATACTTCCAAGGGCACCCAATTACGGTGGTAAGTTCTGCTCCTTTGGGGGATATCATCCAGAACCGGGAAGCGACTGGCCGGATTGCCAAGTGGGCTATAGAGCTTGGGCCGCACGGATTGAAGTATGTGCCTCGGATGGCGGTTACGTCTCAAGCACTTGTTGATTTCATCAATGATTGGACGGAACTGCAAACACCTGAAGAAAAGCTGGATCACACATATTGGACCATCCATTTCGACGGATCCAGGCAATTGTAAGGCTCGGGGGCTGGAGTCGTATTAACTTCCCCACGAGGTGATAAGTTTTGTTACGTTCTCCGCTTAATGTTCCCTTGTACTAACAATGCAGCTGAGTATGAAGCCTTGCTCCATGGTCTCTGGATGGCTAAGGAGATGAATCTAAGTCGAGTTAAGTGCTTTGGTGACTCGGACCTCGTGGCTCAACAAGTATCTGGCACTTGGGACTCCAAGGACCCACTCATGGCAGCATATCGTCGTGAGGTGGATATTGTTGCAGGTCACTTTAAAGGCTATCAAGTGGACCATGTGGACCGACGGAAGAATGAAGCGGCGGACGCTTTAAGCCGGCTGGGCTCTCAGCGCAAACCGGTCCCGCCCAACGTTTTTCTGGATGTGCTGCACAACCCGTCGGTCAAGCTCCCCGGTGAAGCGGATTTGGCTATTCCTGATCCGGAGGCTCAATTGGTGGCAGCTGTAAGTGCATCTAGTGCCACCCCTAGTTGGTTTTGGAGTATTGACGACAAACCTAGTTGAGGGACTAATGTGTTTGTGAGAATTGCAGGATAACACAGGTATAAGTCCCTCATTGATTCGGTTTTACTACCAGAGATGACCCCTAAAAATGTATGAAGACATTGAAGTCAAAGGTGGTATATGAAGATATTCACATTGAAGACTATGACAAGAGAAGACACGATATGAAGCCTATGGAGCTCGAAGACTTAGATCTTTCGTAGTTCTTTTTCTTTTGTGTTGAGTCATAGGAACCACCGTACTGTTAAGTGGGGTCCAGGAGAACCAGTCAGAATGACTGAAGTGATGCCTAAACCAAAAACCTATGTCTTCGAGTGAAGACAATGAGAGCGAATCTTGTCCAGAGCCAGACAAGTCAACTTTGCTTGTAGCCCAAGTAAAGTTGCCATGTGAGTTTGAAATCTGACCGTTGGGACACGTGTCAGTTCCTTAGTGACCTAGGGTCATTTCGGACAAATCAGGTCGGGTTGCCAAGTGGCTATAAATAGCCCACCCCCTACAACCATAAACGGTTGGCTGCGCAGATTGAGAGTACGGCTTTTGTCGTGTGAGAGCAACCCACCTCGAAGCCTTTGAGAGAGAGAATTCCTTGCGAGGATAAAGCCCTAACCACCCAGAGCCAGAGAAAATTGGGCATCACTTAAGTCTTCTTGTCTGTGTGATCTGAAGACTTATTACACTTGAGGACTGTGAATCCCCCAGACGGTTAGGCGTCGCGTTCAGAGCATCCAAGAGACATTGTGGATTGCCAGTGAACGAAGTCTATGAAGGTTTGGGAGTCTACCTTGAAGACTTACCAGAGTGATTGGGCGAGGACTATGTGACCTTAGCTCAAGGAGAATACGGTGAGGACTTAGTGTCCTGAGCTGCGTGTTCAGGACTGGGTGTCCGGGACTGTGTGTCCTAAGGTTTAAATACCTAGCCGCTCCAACCAGACGTACAGTTGTCACAACAACTGGAACTGGTCCAACACATCATTGTCTTCAACGAGTCACTGGTTTCATCTTCACTTCCTTTTACTTACTGATCACTCATTGTGAAGGCATTGCGTGTCTGTTCTATCTTTTGTCTTCACAACGTGAGTGTATGATCTGTTTGGCTTCATAGTATCTTCCTACCTGATCCTAATTACACTACAGCTATTTGTCGCTATGCTTTTCACTCTGTTGATACCTGACCATGGCTTGCCTAGTGTAGTCTAACTTCCGCTGCATAGTAATAGGCATATCTCTACTGTTTGTCTTCATAACTTCCACGTTTTGAAGACTTTCATAAAAATCGCCTATTCACCCCCTCTAGTCGATATAACGCACTTTCAATTGGTATCAGAGCAAGGTGCTCCCTTGTTCTGTGTGATTCGGTTTAACCACCTAGAGTTTTAGCTATGTCGACTGCAGGGATAATTAAAGTCTCCGCTGCGTGCCCCGTCTTCGATGGAACTGAATATCCCTACAGGAAGAATAAGATGCGTATGCATCTTGAAGCCATTGACGTCGACCTATGGTATGTCATCGAGAATGGCGTTCCCAAGGCTGGAGAAGGTGTCGCTGCTACTGATGTCAAGAAATTCGTTCAACTGGACTCTACTGCCAAGAACATCATCTGTGGTCATCTGACCAAAGGACAGTATGGCCGTGTGAGTGCTTTGAAGACATCCAAGCTGGTCTGGGACTGGCTCTCCAAGGTCAATGAAGGCATCTCAACCCAGAGAGATCAAAGAATCAGTGTCCTTCGCAATCTCTTCAACCGCTTCAAGAGAAATGACAATGAGAATGTCCAGCACACATTTGACAGACTCACTGACATCACAAATGAGCTTCAAGCCCTCGGTGCTACTGAGATCACCAAACATGAAGTCGTCAAGACGCTGCTGAGATCACTTGATAGTTCGTTTGACATCCTAGCCCTGATGATTCAAGAACGTCCTGATTTCAAGACACTCGATCCATCTGACATACTTGTGAGGCTCAACACACATGAGTTTCAGTTTTCTGAGAAAAGAGATATCTACGGTCCAAACTATGGGTGAACTCGTGCCTTGAAGGCAAAAGCTGTTTCCTCATCTGAAGAAGAATCTGACAGCAGTTCTGATGATCCTGAAGACATTGGAAGGGAACTTGCAATGCTAGTGAAGAAGTTCCAAAAATTCACCAGGAAGAAAGGCTTCAGAAAGTCTTCACGATCAAGCTCAAGGAATGATGAAGCTTCTGCTCATGACTACAAGAAGAAAACATGCCACAAGTGCAAGAAAACTGGACACTTCATCTCTGAGTGTCCACAGTGGGACAATGAGAACAGAAAGAAGAAGAAGAGCAAGGAATATGACTCAGACAACAACAAGAAGAAGAAATACACAAAGTCTTCTTCCAAGTCTTCCTCAAAGTCTTCATCACACAAGAAGAGCTCATCTGGCAAGGCACGTGCGTTTGTTGGCAAGGAAATGGATTCAGAGGAGGAGTCCGCTTCTGAGGAGGCAGAGGTGGAGTCTGAGGAGTCTGATTCTGGCATTGCAAGTCTGGCTACAGCATACGTCGCCAAGTCCATCTTCAACACTGAAGACAATGATTTCATCACCGACACCGATGCAAATGATAAGGACTATCCCACTCCTACCTACTGCTTCATGGCACACGGTGCCAAGGTAAACAAACGCACTACCCACTATCAAACATCTAGTGACGATGACTCTGATTGTGATTCAAAACCCAGTTACAAAACACTTGCTAAAATTGCAACTGAACAACAGAAAGCCATGGAACATATTCAAAAACTGTTAGACAGAAGCGATGATCTGTTGGGTGCTGAAATGACTCGATCTGAATCCTTAATTGAAGACATAAAAAATCTTCATGTTAAGTATCAGGAACTTGAAGATCGTCATGATACTCTCTCAACAACTCATGAAAAGCTTTCCTATGATTATCTTCAAAGGAAGCAAGAACTTGAGAAATTGAGAGCGGCTCATGAAGATCTTCAAAAGGAAAACGAGTCACTTCGCGCCGAACAGATCAGTTCCGCTCAGGAAGGATTTGAACCACCATGTCTTAAATGCATTGAGCGTGATAATGCTACTTCTGTTGCTGAATGTTCCACTGCTACTGCTGATGCAAACTATGTACTGTTTAAAAATCAGAATGGTGTAGTGTTTGCCAGGTACATTGGTACTAACTGCAGGAATGGACCGCCTATGAAGAAGATCTAGGTTCCGAAAAAGTGTCTGGAAAATCTTCCTGTGAATGTCTTCATGACACCTCACATGAAGAAGACAAACCTCAGTCCAAAGGCTTCATGCAGACAGAGGACTCACCTGAGTCACACTAACGCAAATGTTTTGCAGGGAAACCATACTCAGGCATATGAATATGAGAGCGGTTCATCAAACCGTCATGTTCATATGACCAAAAATTATTCTGCCTATTCTTATGAGTACTATTGTCCGCCTGCTAGACTGTTTGCTAGGGCTCCAAAACCAAAATTCTCAGATGCTGCACTTAGACTTATTGCTTATAAGCCACCCTTGAAGATGTGGGTGGTTAAGAAAGCTTAACTCTCTTTTGCAGGGAAAGGTCTCCAGTAGAAAAACAAAATCTTCTAACGCTATTGCTGGAGACCTTAAAAATCTTGTAGGGCGCAAGATAAAATGCCCGAATGGCATCATTATGTACTTCGTTCCTGAATCGCATGCTACTCTCCCTATTAGTCCTAATCTGGATCTAAGTTTTCATAACCCACTGGTTCGTCAAATGTTTTTGCTTCACAATTCTCTTCGTGAAGCCTATCCCCCTAACTGCACTGTAGGGTACGACATAAGCGTCTTCAAAGTCTTCAGAATGGATTATTGACAGTGGGTGTACAAATCACATGACTGGCAAAAGAAGCCTTCTTATGGACTCAACCTTACGTCCATCCGACAAGAGCCACATCACATTTGCTGACACTGGTAAAAGTAAGGTATTGGGTCTAGGTAGAGTTGCAATCTCAAAGGATCAACACATGGATAAAGTCATGCTTGTTGAATCCCTTGGTTTCAACTTAATGTCTGTCTCAATGCTTTGCGATTTGAACCTGGTCGTAATATTTGGAAAATATCGTTGCCTGGTACTAATGGAATCTGACAAGTCTCTAGTGTTTGAAGGGTATCGGAAAGATGATTTGTATGTGGTAGATTTCTCAGCAGGGCCACAACTTGCAGTATGTCTTCTTGCAAAAGCTTCAGAATGCTGGCTTTGGCATCGGAGGCTTGGGCATGCTTGCATGAGGAACCTCCACACCCTTGCGAAGAAGAAACATGTCATAGGCATCGAGGGCGTCAAGTTCAAGAAAGATCACTTATGCGGTGCCTGTGAAGCAGGGAAGATGACGAGGGCAAAACATCCCTCGAAGACAATCATGACCACTACTCGACCCTTCAAACTGCTTCACATGGATCTTTTTGGTCCCACTCACTACTCAACTTTTACTACCACTGCTTGCCTCTATGGCTTTGTCATTGTTGATGATTACTCTAGATATACTTGGGTGCACATAATCCTTTACAAGACTGAAGTGCAGGATGTCTTCAGATGCTTCGCCAATCGAGCTATGAACAATTACGGCGCCAAGATAAAGCACATCAGAAGTTACAATGGCACTGAATTCAAGAACACTGGCCTTGATACATATCTTGATACCTTGGGCATCACACATGAATTCTCAGCTCCGTACACGCCACAACAGAATGGCATCGTCGAACGCAAGAACAGAACACTCATTGAGATGGCCAGAACGAAGCTAGATGAATACAAGACTCCAAGAAAATTCTGGACTAAAGCCATTGACACTGCATGCCATACAATCAATCGTGTTTATCTTCACAAGCTTCTAAACAAGACATCTTATGAGCTCCTTACTGGCAAAAAGCCAAATGTCAGTTACTTCAGATTATTTGGCGCAAGGTGCTGGATCAAGGACCCACATCACACCTCAAAATTTGCACCAAAAGCACATGAAGGTTTTATGCTTGGATATGGAAAGGATTCGCACTCCTACAGAGTCTTCAATCTCTTTCATTACAAAGTGGTTGAAACAGTGGATGTGCGGTTCGATGAGACCAACGGATCACAAAGAGAGTAGCTGCCAAGTGTGCTAGATGAAGTTCCATCCAGTGAATCAATCAAGCTAATGGGAACTGGAGAGATTATACCTTCTGAAGCTCATCCTGAAGAAGAACTTATCATTTCAGCACCTGATCAACATGAAGACATTGCTCAGCCTGAAGACATTCCTTCCAACAACGACAGTGAACAGCAAGAGCAAAGTCTTCGCCCTGTACATCCTCATGTTGCCAATGAAGTGCAGATTGAAAGAATAATTGATAGCATCAATGCACCTGGTCCACTCACTCGTTCAAGGGCAACTCATCTAGCAAATTTCTGTGGGCACTTCGCATTCGTCTTAATATCAGAACCCAAGAAAATTGAAGAAGCCTTCATGGAACCTGAATGGATTCAAGCTATGCAAGAAGAGCTTCAACAGTTTGAGCTGAATAATGTATGGGAACTGGTCAAGCGTCCTGATCCACGGAAGCACAACATAATAGGCACCAAATGGATATACCGCAACAAGCAAGATGAGCATGGTCAAGTTGTCAGAAACAAAGCTCGTCTCGTTGCTCAAGGATATACTCAAGTGGAAGGCATTGACTTCGATGAAACATTTGCTCCTGTGGCTAGGCTTGAAGCCATACGCATACTGCTGGCCTATGCAAATCATCATAACATACTTCTATATCAAATGGATGTGAAGAGTGCCTTTCTCAATGGCAAGATTGAAGAAGATGTGTATGTTGCACAACCGCCTGGCTTTGAAAATCCAAAACATCCTGACATGGTATACAAGCTCAACAAGGCACTGTATGGCCTCAAACAAGCCCCTAGGGCCTGGTATAACACACTCAAATACTTCCTGAAGAGCAAAGGCTTCATACCTGGTTCCCTAGATCCCACTCTTTTCACGAAGACATATGATGGTGAACTGTTTGTGTGCCAAATATATGTGGATGACATTATCTTCGGCTGCACCAATTAGAAGTACAGTGAAGAGTTTGGATATATGATGCAAGAGCAATATCAGATGTCCATGATGGGGGAGCTGAAGTTCTTCCTTGGACTTCAAATATGACAACAACGCAATGGCATCTTCATATCTCAAGAGAAGTATCTCAAAGATTGCCTGAAGAAGTTCGGTATGCAAGACTGCAAAGGCTTCACAACACCAATGCCAGCCAAACATCATCTGGGTCCTGACAACAATGGTAAAGAGTTCGATCAAAAGGTATACCGCTCCATGATTGGTTCTTTACTTTATTTATGTGCATCTAGGCCAGATATTATGCTTAGTGTTTGCATGTGTGCTCGATTTCAAGCGGCACCAAAAGAGTCGCATCACTTAGCTGTGAAGCGAATTCTTCGATATTTGGCTCACACTCCAACTCTAGGATTATGGTATCCAAAGGGCTCAGAGTTTGATTTGGTTGGATTCTCGGATGCTGATTATGCTGGTGACAAAGTTGATCGCAAGTCTACATCAGGCACATGTCACTTTCTGGGACGATCACTTGTATGTTGGTCTTCAAAGAAGCAGAACTGTGTATCTCTCTCCACTGCTGAATCTAAATACATTGCTGCTGGATCTTGCTGCGCTCAGCTTCTGTGGATGAAGCAAACACTCATGGACTATGGCATTCATCTGAAGCAAGTGCCACTTTACTGCGACAACGAAAGCGCCATCAAGATTGCCAACAACCCAGTTCAGCACTCGAAGACAAAGCACATTGAAATTCGTCATCACTTTCTCAGAGATCATGTTGTGAAGGAAGACATTGATATCATACACGTCAACACTGAAGAGCAATTGGCAGATATCTTCACCAAGCCCTTGGATGAGAAGAGGTTTTGCCAGTTACGGTGTGAGATAAATATCCTGGAATCCTCAAATGTCCTGTGATCAGGCACACATCCTAACCCTTATGCATATTGATGACTTAGATGTGCAACACACAAAGTAAAGTATATCTTCAATCAATGAAGACATACATTCTAAGTGTGAATACATTAATGCGGAATTTGAATTCGGAGCGCCACGATAATTGTGCGCCGTGTCTGGGTCTAATACTTCCTATACGGTGGGTAACGCCACCACCAAACGTTCTATTTTGAAGTGTTTCACTCATGGCGTTACCTTGCAATGTCTTCACATTTGGTTTGGCTTCGAACTCAACATATTTTCATGATTATCTTCACTATGTTGATTATATATATATATATATATATATATATGCTAGTGTTCTGTCCTCTACAGCATTCACTTATAGCTATATCTTCGTGTTGAATCTTTTGAACTAAGTGAATGTGATCGGACCCCAACTTCTCTATGCTTTCTATCTCAAACTCTATCTCTCCAAGTCATATGCATTCTATTGAAACTGTCGAATGTCTTCACTGTGTCCTTGTCAGCAGAAGATATAGAGACAACCATAAAGTCCGTTTTCAATGCTCATTCCTCCACATAAAATCCAGAGAAGCAGGAACGACCACCCGACAATCCAGGCGTGCGTGGGACGTGGAACAAACCCCAAACTTCCGCAAACTGGCCATGTGTTCCTCAGATGCGAATCTCCAGGGGCACCTGTGTAATAGCACAGTGCCGCCCCTGTGCCTATAAATACACACTCACATTGGTAACTATCTCTTCTTCCACCCTCGCACGAACCCTAGCGCCACCGCTAGCTCTCGACGACGCCGGCGACGAAGCGCTTCGCTGCCGCAACCTCTCCGACGCCGTCTTCACGCTGACCGTGGACATCGTCCTCTCCGCCGTCGCCGTAGGTCTCCTCCGTCGCCAAGTTAGGGCACGGACGAGTGAACTGCTCGGCCTCATCTCTCGCTCCGTCTAGCAGTTCTCAGTGCGGTAAATAAAACTGCCTTTTTACAGCACCGTTGATCCTATTGATCTGTCACTTTCTACCACAAGCAGTTTCTGCTCACACAAACTAGATCTCTCTCAAACTGCATCTCATAACATGCCTAGAATATTCACTTGTGCTTCAAAAAGTAGTTAGATTCCTCACTTGTACTGATCTGTGGATTCGTACAAATCTGGAACCAACTTCTTGTCTATGAGTGAATGTCTTCGCACGATGAGGTCAATGTCTTCTAAACTGATTTATCTTCAAAATCTTCTAAGAATGCATATGACCTCTTCCCCTTCCCTCGCACCTTAATGCTGTCACAGGTACATGTCCGTGGGAGAATCCTTTGGTTCTCATAGTCTGCATTCATTTGCAGAATTCCTACAACATCACATAAATTCTCCTGAAGCCAGTTCCTGTTGGTCCAGCAAAAGAAAGCCTTTGAAGCCTTTGAACGTCTTGAAGCCTTCCAAGTTAAGGTTTATGGCTTCAGAAACAGCAGCAAGGAAAGGGGGCAGACAGCGACATGGAGGAACATCCAAAGATCTGCCTGATGAACTGGCAGAAATGTATAAAACAGATCCTGAAGAGAATTATGGGCAGCGCAAGACCCGAATCCAATGGATTCGACGCTATTGGGCAGAACAATGGTCAAATACCGCTTCACAACCCAAGAGTATGTTGAGAAAAGTGCCATAAAAGACCGTGGGGAGACATCTTATACAAGAATCTTGTACCCAGGTCTAGAGATGAAGCTATTGCCCAAAGCTTCTATCCATGCATGGTCCGTGGGCCACAGCCTAATGATGCACATCCGTCGTCACTACTCTGGTGTCGTGACGACAATCTGTTCAAGCGCAACTTCCAGTTTGCCCAAAACTCAGCGAAGCAGAACAAGAAGAAATTTGGGTTAGACTTCAACCCTGGTCCCTCAGCACCAAGGGCAGATGGCACACGAGAAGCAGAACCCAATGTCATCGGTCCGTATGCCAACCTTGAAGGCCTCATCACCTACATCTTGGTTCAAGGGACTGCAGTGAATGAGCCTGCAGCTGACACTGAGTCTGATGAAGCGCCAGCAGTGCCTGCAGTGCCGAAGCCTAAGCAGTTGAAGAAGCCAAAAGCTTCAAAGCCAGCCCCTTCACCAAAAATCTCAAAGGCGAAGCCATTGGCGACTGCACCTCCTGAAGACAGTGTGCAGTCTGAAGACTTATCACGCGTCTCAAGGCACCAGAAGGACAAGATGCCTCAGTCTCACACTGGCAAAGAGCTCACAACTGCTGCCATCCTGCGCAGTGAAGCCATTGATCTGTCAAGTGATGAAGATCTTGGAGAAGACGCTCTTGAGCAACTCATCAAGAGCAAAGAAGAAGCAGAAATCTTCAACAATCTGCCTCTCTTTGATGTCGCCATCATCCACAACTTCATTGACGAGTGGTTTGCCACACCAAACATCAGCTTTGAAGATCTACAGCTGCCCGTTGGCCTAAGCGTCGCCTTCCAAGGTGCTATTGCTTCAGAACTTGCCATTGCCTAGCGCATTGTTGAACTGAAGCAGAAAATTGATCATGAAAAGGCTCAGTTCAAGAAGAATATGGCTAAGCTCAGCGTGCAAGAAGTAAAGAGCTTCAAGATCATGTTGCATGAGCTAAAGGAAAACTTTCTGAAGAAGCGTGCAGAAGCTCAGGGTTCACGTGAGCGAATGAAGTCTCTGGCTGACAGATGTGTGCAAGCCTACAATGAGGCTGAGAAGCGCAAGGCACTTGGGCGTCCTGGCATCGACCCCAAGATGGCCGCAAAGAAAAAGAAGAAGACTATTCCAGCTGAACCAGAGGCACCAAGGCAGGAAGCAGTTCCGCTTGTCTTCCCAACTGCAACGACTGGCTCGAAGCCAAAGAGCCGGTCAACAGCTTCAGAGCTCAAGAAGACAAGAACTGCTGAGGCTGAAGCCAGGAAGAGGAAAAGCTCTGAAGCCTCTCCTACTGCCCCCAGCAAGAAAAAGAGAAAGACCAAGAAATCTCGGGCTGCTCCCACAAAGCCCTTGATAGTTGAACCTATTTCTATGGTTCACCCTGACGCAGAACGTCAACTGACGGTTCATGAGCCTGCTTCCACAGAGGCTCCTGAAGCTGAAGACATTCCAGCAGCTGATCCCATCGCTGCTGAAGACATTGGTCATCATGATAATGTAGAAGATGATGCAGCCCTTCCTCAGTTAGAACACAACGAACTCATCAGCATTGGTCGTCCACTGACGCCAATTGCACAGGATGCTTCATGGGCGGATCACCCTCAAGAGGAAGAAGACTATGAGGCCCAGCCCACTCCAACCCCACAGGCGTCGTCTGCGTTCCGCAGGCTTCGCAAAGGTCCAAGGCCTCAAGTCTATGCTGAAGACATTCCGGCTGCATCAGCCGCAGAGAAGCGCCACAAGAGCCCACTCCTCTGCTCCACCAAGAAGCAGTTCTCCAGGAGAACGTGCTTGTGACCGACCCTCCAGCTAGTCAAGCGGAGGATGAAAATCTTGAGGCTGCCACAACCAACAATGAAGCTAATGTGGAGCCCTCCCCAGCAAAAGCTTCAGAAGACAGCGAAGCCACTGAACCCACAACTTCTGTTCCTGAGTCTGCTGCAGGTCCCCAATTCAACTATCATGTTGAGCACAGGCCTCTGGTCCAGAAGCCAATCCCCAGACTGCCAAGGTTTCCAGGTCCTGCATCAGCACCTGGCTCCTTCAACATCAATGGCTTCAAGGCAGATAATACTTTCTTCAATAGCTCCAAGAACCCCTATTCAAGGGAAAGGATTTCATCAGATAGGTTCTGGAGCTATCCTCAGCGCAGCTACTACTCTTGCATACTGTACAACCAAGGTCGCATTTTCCCGTACAAGCGCCTTGATGTTGAAGCTATTGCTGGTCTGCCCTGTCTAGAGGAAGCGTTGGATTGCTTCAAACAAGTGGGTCTGCTACAGTTCATTACTGATGAAGAGCATTGGAACGAAGAGCTCCTGCTACAATTCTATGCCACACTGCACATCAAAGGATACAACAGAGATCCGAAGACTTGGGTCCTGGAGTGGATGACCGGCAACGTTCATCACGAAGCCAATGCATTTGATATCATTGAGCTCACTGGCCTGCCCACTCCAGGCGAATTCTTCGAGCAAGGCTGTCGGCTACACACTGAAGCTATTGAGAGCATATTTCAGAGGCCTGAACCGAATATGAGTCAGATGCTCTCCATGATGAAGCCAGTGCCCCACGATGCTCCTTATCCCACAGAGTTCTTCGTTGAAGACCTTGAGTACCTGCCCAGGACCATCTATCACATCATCCGGCGGACTCTCTGGCCCATTAAAGGACACTCTCCAAATGCCAAGATCGAGGGTGCAATGAAGACTCTGATATTCTGTATCCTTCATGGCAAATGCTTCAACGCACAGGATTTCTTCATACGCCAACTAGATGCATCAGGCTCAAATCTGTTTGGTTTAAAGTTCTATGCTCCTTGGGTAATGAGGCTGATCAAACTTCACTCTACCATCTCATATCAGCCCTCAGCCCGCAACCATCGGATCTTCTTGCCTGATGTGGATACCTCTGCTGAAGCCATCTATCCTGAACCTGCCAAGCAACCTCTGAGTCTTCAGAATGCAGAACACCGGAGCTTCACTCAAAACGTTGAAGGTGTTGAAGCCATCTCCAGGGTGTATCCTTTGGCTGGCACTACACGTGCACCACACCCTGTGTCAACTGAAGCCACCGACAGTGCCACTGCTTCAAGACCCAAGAAGCGCACTCGTGTTCTCAACGACCGAGAGCTTCTTGTGGCCCTTCATCAAAAGCAGGATAGGCATCATGACTGGTTGAAGAGACGGATGAAAAGCCTCTTGGTGGATGTAAATCACATCCGAAATCTTGCCACCAAGAACGCTTTCGTTGCCCATGAAACCTGTCGTCGCACATGGAAAGGGCTAACGATGATGCTTTATGAAGCTGATCTTCAAGAGGATGGCTTCACTGAGAGATTCAAGTTTGACTCCACACCTCCTCGAAGAGCTGTGCTGCTGGGGACCCCATCTCTTGAAGACTCTGAGTTTTCTTCCTCTGCTGCCAAAGTCACTGCCAGAATCATTGAGGAGGAAGACGATGCTACCTCACCGCCACCTGCTTCAGCACCTCCAAGCTCTTCTGCACCGCCAAACAACGCCAACAACCCTGCTACTTCATCTACTCCTCATAGGAACGAGTAGAGGCTATATGTCTTCAAACCTTTTTGGTCATTACTGACAAAAGGGAAGAAGCATATGAGATTGATAGTCTTCAAGCGGGTTCATATGGGCGGGTGCCTTATATTTTGCTTCGTGCTTACAACTCTTGTTTTTGCTACATTTGGTTCTTATGAGTTGTAACACTTAAACCAGATGGTCGTCTGCTACTTGTTTGCCACCCTGTTTTGCAAAGATAAATTCCGCATGTGCGACGATAAATTCTGCACTTATCTCATTCTGCAGACGTCCATTTTCCATTATGCATGTCATTATCTTCATATACTTTCACATGCATAGTGGATTGTCATCATAAGCTGAAGTGGATCTCCACAAGTACAACCTGCCATGTGCATTTGCATTCCAAAAGCAAATTAACTTATATGCACATCTTCAGGGGGAGCCCTTGCAACTTATGAAGACAATTCCTTATCCTTTACAATTTCACAGACTATATTCCCCGTTGAAAACTTCAACTAGTTTGTCATCAATCACCAAAAAGGGGGAGATTGTAAGTGCATCTAGTGCCACCCCTGGTTGGTTTTGGAGTATTGACGACAAACCTAGTTGAGGGACTAATGTGTTTGTGAGAATTGCAGGATAACACAGGTAGAAGTCCCTCATTGATTTGGTTTTACTACCAGAGATGACCCCTAAAAATGTATGAAGACATTGAAGTCAAAGGTGGTATATGAAGATATTCACATTGAAGACTATGACAAGAGAAGACACGATATGAAGCCTATGGAGCTTGAAGACTTAGATCTTTCGTAGTTCTTTTTCTTTTGTGTTGAGTCATAGGAACCACCGTACTGTTAAGTGGGGTCCAGGAGAACCAGTCAGAATGACTGAAGTGATGCCTAAACCAAAAACCTATGTCTTCGAGTGAAGACAATGAGAGCGAATCTTGTCCAGAGCCGGACAAGTCAGCTTTGCTTGTAGCCCAAGTAAAGTTGCCATGTGAGTTTGAAATCTGACCGTTGGGACACGTGTCAGTTCCTTAGTGACCCAGGGTCATTTCGGACAAATCAGGTCGGGTTGCCAAGTGGCTATAAATAGCCCACCCCCTACAACCATAAACGGTTGGCTGTGTAGATTGAGAGTACGGCTTTTGTCGTGTGAGAGCAACCCACCTCGAAGCCTTTGAGAGAGAGAATTCCTTGCGAGGATAAAGCCCTAACCACCCAGAGCCAGAGAAAATTGGGCATCACTTAAGTCTTCTTGTCTGTGTGATCTGAAGACTTATTACACTTGAGGACTGTGAATCCCCCAGACGGTTAGGCGTCGCGTTCAGAGCATCCAAGAGACATTGTGGATTGCCAGTGAACGAAGTCTGTGAAGGTTTGGGAGTCTACCTTGAAGACTTACCAGAGTGATTGGGCAAGGACTATGTGACCTTAGCTCAAGGAGAATACAGTGAGGACTTGGTGTCCTGAGCTGCGTTTTCAGGACTGGGTGTCCGGGACTGTGTGTCCTAAGGTTTAAATACCTAGCCGCTCCAACCAGACGTACAGTTGTCACAGAAATTGGAACTGGTCCAACACATCATTGTCTTCAACGAGTCACTGGTTTCATCTTCACTTCCTTTTACTTACTGATCACTCATTGTGAAGTCATTGCGTGTATGTTCTATCTTTTGTCTTCACAACATGAGTGTATGATCTGTTTGGCTTCATAGTATCTTCCTACTTGATCCTAATTACACTACAGCTATTTGTCACTGTGCTTTCACTCTGTTGATACCTGACCATGGCTTGCCTAGTGTAGTCTAACTTCCGCTGCATAGTAATAGGCATATCTCTACTGTTTGTCTTCATAACTTCCACGTTTTGAAGACTTTCATAAAAATCGCCTATTCACCCCCCCTCTAGTCGATATAACGCACTTTCAGCAGCTCTTCATGTCATTCCGGATTGGACGCTTCCTTACCTGGCGTACATGAACCAGGGCAAGTTACCAGAGGATGAGAATCTGGCCCGGCAGATAATCCGGCGGTCCAAGTCCATGACTATTGTCAATGGCGAGTTGCATCATTGCAGTGTATCAGGGGCGTTTCAACGCTGTGTGTCTCCTGAAGAAGGCTATGAAATTTTGCGTGAGATCCACGAAGGAGATTGTGGTCACCACGCCGGTTCAAAATCTTTGGTAGCTAAAGCGTTTCGCCATGGTTTCTATTGGTTAACTACTCATGCTGATGCGGAGGATCTGGTCAGACGATGTGACGGTTGCCAAAAGTTTTCAAGACGTGCTCATGTGCCGGCTCAAGAATTGAGAATGATTCCAATTACTTGGTCATTTGCGACTTGGGGGCTGGATATGGTTGGGCCTTTCAAAAGGTCCAAAGATAAGAAGACCCACCTCCTGGTGGCGGTTGACAAGTTTACAAAGTGGGTAGAAGCAGAACCTGTTAGCAAGTGTGATGCGGCCACGGCGGTTCAGTTCATCAAAAAAGTGATTTTCCGGTTTGGCTTTCCACACATTATCATCACAGATAATGGTACCAATTTGTCTAAGGGTGCCATGAAGGAGTTCTATGAACGGGAGCACATCCGGCTTGACGTTTCATCAGTGGCACACCCGCAGTCCAATGGTCAAGCAGAAAGGGCTAATCAAGAGATCTTGAGAGGCATCAAACTCCGGCTTATGGTTCCTTTGCAGAGAACGCCGGGTTGTTGGGTAGAAGAGTTACCATCTGTGTTATGGAGCATCAATACTACACCCAACAGATCAACAGGATACACGCCGTTCTTCATGGTCTACGGAGCGGAGGCGGTTCTCCCAAGTGATATCCGTCATGACTCACCTCGTGTGGCGGCTTATGTTGAAGCGGACAATGAGACAGCACGGCAAGACGCTTTGGACCTGTTGGATGAAGAGCGTGACATAGCAGCCGCCCGCTCGGCGATTTACCAACATGATCTTCGTTGTTATCACAGTCGCCGAGTCAGAACCAGAACCTTTCAGGAAGGAGATTTGGTGCTTCGGCTCATCCAAGATCACACTGATATGCATAAGCTATCCCCACCTTGGGAGGGACCTATCGTGGTCAGCAAGAATCTGCACAACGGGTCATACTATCTGATCGATATTCGAGAGCATAAAGACGCACGTACATCAGAGGAAGAGACCAACAGGCCGTGGAACATAGCTCATCTTCGGCCTTACTATACCTGAGCCATTGGCTCTACTTATGTACATATTACGACGATGTATATATTATGATTAAATATAATAAACCGGGACCTCAGCTAAAGCGGGGTATCCATCCTTTTACATCATGTGTGGTTACACGGAAGTTGTTCTAAAGCGGCCTCCGGTTTACCCCTTGAGTTGGCTTTTCAAAAGCATCATGTTATATCACTTGGGGGCTTGGTCGTGTCCGAACCAATGCAACACCTCTTGATAGGCGAGAGCCACCAGATCACTTGGGGACTTGGTCACGTCTGAACCAGTCATGCCTCTTGATCGGCCTAAGGCCACAGAATCACTTGGGGGCTTGGTCGAACCCGAACCATTGCCACACCTCTTGATCGGCATAAATGCCACGGTTTCATTTGGGGACCTGGCTGACTTGAACCATAGCTACACCTATCGGGAGTTTGGTCATGTACGACCATGGTAACGCCATCTGATCGGCTCAAATAAGCCTCTTTTTGCAAATGGTTTTATCATTGCCTTTGCTTCAAAATTTTCTTTGATAGATATTTCTTTCTTTTTGTTGCGTTTTTTAAACCGACAAAATTTTAAACTGGTTCACACTGTCAATTGACGGAACACGGTCCATTTTTAATCCGAAGACTATTTGCTCGGTTTGATTTTTTGTTAACATCCTATTACGGAGTAACACGGTGTTTTATAACTCGGCACGGTTTACATGGTAAACCGGCATTATATATATACAGGAGCTGCTATCTCCTCCAACAGTGTGGGTTTATAAAACCTCCGCTTCAAGATTGGCTAAGCCAACTTCATGCCCAACGATGGCAGGTATTATGTATCTCAAAGATTTGATCATATGCTTAAATTTCAGATATTTTGATTTTATATATGCAGACATCATACTCCACCTGACGGTACAACCGCGGTGGCACTTTAAGATTTTTTATGGTGCAGAAAATACTTTGGAAAGTTCATCACCCAAAGGAAGCACAAGTTACAGTGGTTATGCACGAAAGCATATTAAGATCGAGAGTATCAGCTAGCCAATTACACGGCAACACAGTGCCCAAAACAAGATCATTGTTTTTTCAAAGGAGAAGCAGTTTAAACCGGCATCCGGTTCAAACTTGGTCACCAGCCTGGCATGATGGTTGTGGGTCATCCCGCGCCGCTTCAACTTCAGTTTCTCTACCCAGCGGCTGGAAATCAATAGTTGTCTAGTTGATTCCCATTAATGCTTGAAAGACAACCTCATCATGGATCAGCAACGACGGTTCAATATCGGGAGCGTAAGTATGCTTACGGATTGGAGGGATAAGATTTTCTGCTTCATAAATTGGTGCAGCTACTCGCTTGTTTTGATTGTCATATTGGGCTTGATAATGAGACAAGTCTGCTTCTTCAGCCAATTGACAAGCTAGTGGACGCACCTCCCGGTTTATTGCTCGCAGATCCGCTTCACTAAACTCTGACCCGTCTTCCTTCAAGCTGGGATAGCCCTGAGCCGCTTCAATAGGATCAAAATCCGGCACCCAAGCTTTTGCCCGGATTAAGGCATTGATCGCACCGGTTCGAGCAACAGATTTCTTCAGCTCTTCAACCCGGGCAGGAAGTACCGACAGTTTCTGCAGAGTGTCCTGGATCAAAGTGGGCGCCGGCTTGTTGTGGGATGCAGTACAGATGATCCGCTGTGCACCAGTGTACAGTTGTTCGATCAACGTATAGGCGGCTTTCAATTTCTTCCGCACATCTGACCCCAAATGACCAATGCGTGTCCCTGAAATATCACAAAGGGTTAACAAACCGGCAACTCTATAAGACGGCAGAATCAATTCAGAAATCAAACCGGCTTACCAAAGATAGCAGCGGTCATGGCATGCATGTGCCGCTTTATGCTGGTCAGTTCATCCACCACCAGTTTTAGTGCAGCCTCGGTGTCTTCTACTCGTTTGGTTAAAGCGGATTTTTCAGTAGCCCAATCTGCCCGCTCCTTCTTGAAATCCTTCTTAAGCTATTCCATGACGCTTAAGGCACTGGTCAACTCCTCTTTTGCTTTTGAGGTTTCAGTCTGTTGGGACTTCAGATTTTCTTGGAGATCGGCGATTTGGGTCTCTTTTGTCTTCAGCTCAGCCTGCATACAGACAGTTATATGACTCAGCAAGCAGTGCAAGAATTGAAGCACCAACCACATAACAAGTTATGCACTTGGCGCTTGGGGGCTAATGCCTATTTGATCTTCATATTTCACTTGATTATAAAGTGCCAAGCTCAATACAAGTATTCAACTTGGCACTTGGGGGCTAATGGCTATTTGTTCAAATAAGTTCTGATGCGGTGATATTAATTACTTAAGTTCCGGTTTAACTACACTAAGTTGAACCGGCCCTTGGGGGCTACATCAGCGAATTTCGAGGCTTTAAGATTTATATTACTAAGTCCCGGTTTGAAAGAAGGTTACAAACCGGTCCTTGGGGGCTAGGCGAGTCAGTAAGAATTGAAGCATACAAGCAGGAAAGAGCATATGGAAGTTACCTCATATTTATCTTTCATCATGTTAATCAGACCGGCTTCATAGTCACGACTGGTATACAGCCGGTTCAGATAGCCGGAATGGATGTCTTGGGCGTTCAGAGCAGCGTAAGTCGCCAGATCAACATTCCACTTGCCCTTGCTAAAGGCAGCAAATTCTTCCTTGATAGTATGTTTAGACAAAGCGACATGATTTCTTGGCTCTGTATGGCCAATGCCAGTAATAACAACTTCATCATCCTTGGCGTCGCCGGTTTGCATTGGGGCCGTCAGTTTATTAGTAGACTTGGATGGACTGGTGGATTTCTCAATCCGGATGGGGCTTCTGGGCTGGTCAACAGGACCGGAGGTATCAACATGTCTCTCTTCAGTAATAAAATCATCATCTTGTGGTGGTGGGTCATTTGGCACATCCTCACAGATGGCCGCTTCAGGGTTGAGTACTCTATCCGGTTCAGGAATAGCATCTTCTTCAGCCGCTTTATCTAGGCGAGCCTTCTTGCTTGGCTTAGGCTTGGCCCTGAAAGGAGTAACAAAGGTCAGTACAGTATATGCTACAAAGTAATACACCAGAAGCATTATGATAAGTATGGCTTACCCAAGCACCGTTTTGAGCGGCGGCAGCTGGGTAGCTGATGACTCGCCAGATGATGAATGGGAAGTGACCTGATAATCGGAGTCAGACGGATTAAGATGTTGACGAAAACAGCCCATTTTAGGACAAGTACTGACAGGCAAATTAGAGACCTCTAAATGGCGTTTCCGAACCGGACTATTCAGTAAACCGGCGGAGGTAACTACCTGGCCACTATGCCGGGTCGTGCGGCGAGCTTCGTGCTGTTGGGTCTTCATAAGAAATTTGGGATCCAAGTAAGCAAGAGGATGAGAAAATTTAACCTTCCGGTTTGCCTGACGGATTTTTAGTGAAGGCAAAGGATCTGAATCGGAGGAAAGAATAATTACCTCTGCAACATCAGCATGACTGGCTTCGGCATCATCCTGACAAATATCATCATCAATAAGGCGCGTGAAAAATAAGCCAAGTGAATCAAGTTCTACCTCAAGGTCCGGGTTACCCACATCGTCATCAGCGGCCGGATCACAGGATGCAGTGGTTCTTTTCCTGTGGGTAGTCTTCTTCACAACTTTAGTCTTTTGCCGGATTGATCTTTCCGGTTTGTCTGGTTTTTCTGGTTTCTCCTGCGGCAGTTTCTTGCTCCAAAACGGATCATTGCCCTGTTTAAAACAGGCATTGATATTAAACAATGACCAGATATATCAATAACAGGTTCAGAAAAAAGAACAATCAAACTCTTACAGCTGGCGGTTTGTTGGTGGCACAGAAGGGAAGCAGGCCGGTTCAAGCACAGACGTGTTCCGGTTCATTCAACATTTTATTCACAGCCTCTGTGATTTCTTCGTCAGTAAGCTAGATGTTAGCATGTCGCAGTGGGTCATCAACACTGCCAGTATACTCGCACATCAAACCGAAGCGCTGACTCAGGGGCAGTATGCTCCATGATATCCAACAGCGAGCGAGATCAACTCCTGTTAAACCATTGGCCATGAAAGCTCTGAGCTTGGACAGTTGAGGAGCGTATTTGCTTCTCTCCTTGGCAGTCAACCTTTGCGAAAAGGGGTGTGTATTGCTAAGCCGCTCCAGACGAAAGCCAGGCAAAGGATTTTCCCCAGCAGGGGAGGTGTCTTTGCAATAGAACCATGTTTGATTCCACTCTTTCGGGTGGCCGTGCAGCTTGGCGTGAGGGTATGTGACTTCTTTCCTTTTCTGAATCGCCACACCTCCCAAATCCGTATTGGAACCATCAGAAAACTCAGTACGGCGGTTTAGATGGAAACAGTCTCTGAACAACTCCACTGTGGGTTCTTCTTGAAAGAACACCTCACAAAGCACTTGGAAGTGACACATGTTTGTAACAGAGTTGGGGCCAGTGTCTTGTGGATGGAGTTGAAAATCGGCTAAAACGTCCCGGTAAAATTTAGAACCGGGCGGCTTAAAGCCCCGAGCTAAGTGATCTACGAAAACGACGACCTCTCCTTCTTGAGGTGTGGGAGGACATTCTTTGCCAGGGGCTCTCCAATGGATGGTGTTTTTGCTGCCTAAAGCGCCGATCAGGACTAAATTGTTCAGTTGAGTCTCTGTGACGCGGGAAGGAACCCAGTTGCACTCATATACTTGCTTGGCCATGATGAAATCTACAAGATAGGTAATTCCGGTTCAAGAATGCATTGATTAAAGTGCACTGGTATGTACAATGTTAAACCGGAGACAGCTCTATCTAAACCGGAGTTTTATGAAGCAACAAGATCTGGTGGTTCAACAAGGGGACTAATGGTATATACCGGTTTGGCAATTTTTCTACAAAGTTAAACCGCCGGATCTAAGCATTGAAACAGTTGAGATTGCGGATAGATAAGTGTACAGAAACAGATTTCACAAGATTTCTCTATAGCGATGGATCTGAAGCAAGTTCAGAAAAGAAGGAAAATATTCAAGGTTCAAAAAAGAACAGTACCGAATCAATGGGCAGAGATACAGGCAGATCTATGGTCTTGAAGCATATAAGTAAAGGCGGATGCTAAGAACTACCGCTACACAGAGCAAAGGTTCATAGGTTCATCTAAGATCTATCATATGAGTACAAAGCAGACGATGAACACTGAAGAACTTGGAAACCCTAGAATGGATCTACGGGGGAAAAGGTGAAGAACTCACCGGAGCCGAGGAAGAAACAGAAGGTCGCCGCGATGCTCTGGTACAATCAGGGTGATGCAGCGGCCAAGGTCGGAGCAGAGGTCGTCGACGGCGGCGGAGCTCCGAAGCTGGACGACGCGGGGAAGATGAAGCAGAAGGGCACGCAGGGGAAAAAGAAATGACCCTTCGGTCCTATTTATAAGGCAAGGGACCGCGGGTTTGGAAACGAAGCTGTCGCCTTAATTGTCGTAGACCTATTAAACAGGTGACGTCACGCCGGTTTACAATGACCAGAGAAGATGACGTCACGGCGGTTCAACAAACTACAAGAAGATATTGAAGATAAAGATTTTTGCTAAGGATTGACATGAACCTGTTCAAATCAATCTGGGGCCTAATGTTGGGGATATCACTACTGGGCGTAAACCGGCCTATCTGGGCCGGGTTAACTTCGTCAGCAGTTAAGTATGTTAAAGCCCAAGAAGGCAGATGAGGGCTCAAGGCCCATAGTCGGTTCAAGGCCTGTAGCCGTAAACCGGCGTTGGTATTTAACTTGTACTGTAAGTTAGGAATAAGTAGAGACCAAACCGGACACATCTATGAGCCGGTATTGGGACTCTATGAACTGACGGGCGTCACCCATGTATATAAGGGGACGACCCGGTGGCGGTTCAAGGACAATAGACAACAACTCGAGACATAGGCGAAGCTTGTTTGCTCCCTAGTCATCGAAACCCCATCAATCCCATCACAACTAGACGTAGGCTTTTACCTTCATCGAAGGGGCCGAACTAGTATAAACTCTCTTGCGTCCCTGTGTCCACTTTAACCCCTTCAAGCTAACCCATCGCGATGGCTCCACGACTAAGTCCTTTCTCTAGGACATCTGTCGTGACAAAACCACGACACCGTGCAACAACCACACAAGTTACACGTACACATAACACATTTACTAGTAATAAATTCCAAAGGACAAATGCCAGTATGCCACACAAGTTCATCTCCAATTCATGTGATAAATTTGTGCACGACTAGTCTACATATATTCACAGCGCTACCGTTCACAATTTATCGTACTCCCCTTACACGTTATAGATGGGCTACATGTCCTCCTCCAGGTTCCAGTCCCAGGTGTTCTTCATGGATGGCACGATCCATAGCGGTGGGCAACGGGAATCATTGTCGCAGCTTTCTAGTCCGGTTCGACACGATGGAGACTCATCCAAGCTGAAGCGGCATAAATCAGGGATAGCATGTCCCAGCATGTCGTTCATCCGGTGATGCACACTGAAGACACAACCATGCTTCATGAACGGTAGGCCTTCCGTGTCGTGCATGGAAGGTGGCATCCACTTCACAATGGGGTAGCTATCCCCAATGAAAAGCGAGTACTCTCCAAGAGTGTTCCTCGGCACCCACGTAGCATCACGGAGGTCGAACTCGGCGCCGTTCATCTGGTACACGCGACATCTCAGATCTGGACACACATGGTGATGTACATAGTCAAGGTCCATGCATAATAATGTTGTGCTCAAATATGGCGGTCAGTAATACTGTGCAGCAAATAGTACTACTCCGGTATAGAGGAAGTAAAATAACCGGCTTATTATATATAGCCACTCTTGGCTACATGGATGAGATAGTAAGACATGGAAAAACAAAAATGGTGGCAGCTAGTGGGTTCAAGTCTTCAAGGGCCTAGCTAGCTATACGCGTCCTCCAAGGTAAAAAGTACTCCTACTAGTACGTAAGTAGAGTACTAGTACAACAATGAAAGAGAAGGCGAGAGGGTTAAAAAATGGAATACCTGGGTAGATGGTGACGGTCCGATCGTGGTAGATTGTGTGACCATGTTGCACATCAATGGTACCATGGGTAATGACTGCTAAGATAGTTGATCCCAATATGCCAAAGTCAGCTACAAGGTTCCATGTTAGACCGAATCGCGGATGCAATGCACATCCAGGATCGGCGATCTTATTTTGATCGCGGGATGACTGGTCCCTGCAAAATAATGGAGTACCGTTAGGGATGCAAATGATGGTTTGTGCATTCCGTTTGTAATCTCCCGTACCATAGGATGGAAACCAGATGAAACAAGTCCTCTGGCTTGTCA
This sequence comes from Triticum urartu, assembly GCF_056163025.1. NCBI lineage: Eukaryota > Viridiplantae > Streptophyta > Magnoliopsida > Poales > Poaceae > Triticum > Triticum urartu. The sequence continues at coordinate 151,483,064 of NC_141876.1, forward strand.
CCGCGAAGATGCGGCCTAGATGGCGCACGGCGTCTTCGAACAT